>NC_137604.1:31163725-31188725 GCF_963280865.1 Gymnoscopelus braueri | reverse complement strand
CCGTTTTACCAGCCAGAGAGGAACATGACCTTCATGATGCTTGGTAATGGTAATGTACCAAAGATGGCTGGTAGTCAAACATAACATCCAGCCATGTACGGTAGAGGGTGGTGGATGGTGTTCATTTATTACTTTGGTTAGAGGGCTTTTTGTAGAAAACAAACATACATTATCAGCACATATCCACACAGTAAAGCTGGACCCGCACGCAATTAAAAAAAGCCCTTATGGGTCCATTTTTAAAAGTGAAATTAACATTCCTGATTTTATTATGCATGATATCCAGACCAGGATCAGTATTCTGTGAGTGAGTGAGTGAGTGAGTGAGTGAGTGAGTGAGTGAGTGAGTGATGTTTGTGCGTGCGTGCATGCGTGCGACAGAGAGAGATGTAACTAGCTACCACCACTGTGCCGGTGGGCAGGAGGAAGAGGGAGCGAGGGAGGGAGGGAATAAAGAGAGAGACAGAGAAAAGAAATAGAGAAGGGGAACTTTGCGCAGCCATCAATCACCTACTTGGGGCTCAGGATTGTTTGGCTTCATTTTTCTTTGAAACACTGCACAGAGGGGAGGGGAGGGGCTTGGAAGGGGGCAAAAGATTGAGGAGGCAAAGAGGGAGGGAGAACGAGAGGAATGGTTTAGAGATGAAGAGAGAAAACTGAGAGACAGAGGGAAGAGATGCAGGAGAGGGGGGAAAATAGAGAGAATAGACTAGAGTGAGGACAAGAAAGGAGGGGGAAGGAGAAAACAGCACAGCGTAAAAGAAAGAGGAAAGGAGAGAAAACTAAAGACGGAAAGAAAGACAGACAAAGATAGTGAGTGAGAGATGGCAAAAAAAATAGCACGGAGCAAGAGAGCGCTGAGGATAGAGTGAGAAAGACAGGTAGAGGGAGAGAGCGACAGGGAGGGAAAGTTGAAGAGGGCAGAAGGATGGAGCAGGGAAAGTAGAGGAGATGTACTGTAGTGACATGCTGTGCCAATGATAGAGAGAGAAGGAAAAGAATAGGGGAGGAAAACAGATTCAAGTGTGTGTACTGAAGTGTGATCTGTGCCTACGCACATGCGTGTGTGTGTGTGTGTGTGTGTGCGTGTGTGGCGGTGCCCATGGGTCCGTGTACCATCCCATCTCAGAGCTCTAATGAGAGACCATAGCGCTCCTCCTCCTCAATCACAAGCTCATCCCTCGCTCCCCATGTCTCCTTCCTCTCCTCTTGAGCTGGTTTCCCTCTTCTCTTTCTTACAGTGTCTGTGCTCTATATAGGTTAACCACTTGAACCTCAGCATCCGTATTCTAGGGGAACCTAAGCCAAAAATAGCAGATCTACAAGCTCACAAGTCACAACGCACCGCAGCGGTTGTAGATCAGGCATTTTCGGAGAAGAGATTTTGTGTGAGTGAAACAAAAGAGCATACCAAGTACAGTTGCAGATCAGGTTTGTTTTACTGAGTATAGAGGGTTTAAGTAGTTAATAATACACTCTGTATCCGAGTCCACAGCAAGGGCATGAACATCTTCCATGGTGTGTGTGTGTGTGTGTGCGTGTGCGCGTGTGTTACAGATGTGTGTGTCTGGAAAGACGTGACCTTTCCCTTGTCTATGTTATTATCCATGGACATGTCTGTCCCTCTCTCTCCCAAAAATATGCAACCATGATATTTTTCCCTTCAGTCCCTCTTATGGTCTACTCTAGTGTGATGACTGAGTAAAATCTTTCTCTATACATGTTTTTTTATATGGCTTTGGGACATTTTCATTCAACAAATTATGAATGTGTACAGAAACTCTTTATTTCTTCAAATCTCTGCCCCGTTTATCAAAACACTTAAAGGTTCTATGTCATTAATTTTCACTTTTTATATTTTTTATGTTTTTTTGGGGGTTTTATGACCTCAATTACACCCAAATAATCTGAACTTTGAACATTCATTGTTTTTTCTGTGGTCTAGTGTTTTCTGAATAATTAGGCTGAAACGTAATCTGAGCTTGGCCCTTCGGCAGTGAGGTCACAGCCAATTAATCCCGCCCACTCTCCTCCTCGCCCCTCCCCTCCCCTATCCTTTCCTTTGGGGGGGGGCGGAGCAGAAGCGATGATTGACAGGCAAAATCCCTCACGAGCGACACCCGAAGCCAAAGATTTCTTTTTTCATTGCAGTTGAAAAGGCTTTAGAAATGTGAGAGAAAAACACCTGCCATGGATCAATAGAGTGGAATTTTTTGTTAAAACTTTCTATACACGTTTGAAGGACCATGACAAAGACTTTTAATGTGTGGTAAAACTGAACGTCATGAAACTTTTAAGGCAGCTTTGTCTATACTACGCAAGAACACATTTTGGCTAGTTGATGATATGCACAACGCTTTTACTGATACAATTTCTGCGGGATCGAGAACTGATATTACATAAATATACATTTCACACTCTCTAGCTAGGCCTCCGACTGTAATTTAAAATATACATTATCACCCGGGCATTCGTCATTAGTACCCAAGGTTATCCAGCCGAGGGACGGAGTATCAGTCCAAGCCGTAGCAACCGTAAAAGAGCAGGATTGACATGCCGCGTTGCTTCCACAGTGAGGTCGCTCACGGTGACAACAGTTCAGAGTGCTATGGCGCTTTGTGCCGATTGGTCGGCTACTGCTGTATCTTTTAAATGATCACTCCCCTCACCCAGGGCAAATAAAGTCTGGGAACGTGATAAATACACTGTCAATTATCACCCATGCCACCTCACTGTGGGAGTATCATTATGATCTAGTCAGAGTCTTGAGGACAACGAACACCAGGCGATAGGTCTGTCTATGACATAACCGTAACCTTATTTATTACCTTGCACTGATTGGTTAGCTAGCTGCATCAGACCTAGAGCTGATAATAGAGATCTGATATGGATAACTAGGGCTTATCACCCTCTTGGTCTACTACTAGTTTTAAGTCGCCTAGGACCATCTCCTCCAATTGACTTCCTTCCAGGTCCTGTTTTACAATTTGTTTCTCTCTCTGTCAATGTCTTGCTTCCAGCATGGTCCTATGACGTGCACTCGCCCCACTGGTGTGGACCTTACAGGAGCAGCTGCAGTGGGACTACAGACACGTTTGTATGCGGCGCCGGGTTCACCTGCAGTTCGGTTTCAGCCGGCTTCTCGCTCACTTCAATTATACGTACGTTCAGCTTTACCGTCCAAATCTCTCCATGCTCTCCATCCTCTCTCTCTCTCTCTCTCTCTCTCAATTCAGTTCCTAGTTTCAGTTTTATTGGCATGAGCGGAAACAATAGTGCTGTACAAAATATTAAATCTATAAATCTATAAATCTATAAATCTCTCTGCCCCTCTCTTTCCCCAACCGCTCTCTCCTCTCTCTCTCGCGCGCGCGCACTCTCTCTCTCACTCACTCTCGCTCTGTATCAGGTACATGGCTGTTGGATTATGCTCCTTTAAGAAAGGATTAGCTGTGTCGGAGCCGTTTGAGGTAAATTGCTCCGAGGAGTCGATTCCCCGCGCAAGAAAGAGTCAAAATTCTCAACCTAATCCTCAAAGAGCCTTACCACACGTCCCCCCCCCCCCCTTCCGTCTGCCTTTTCCCTCTCCATTTCTGTCTCTCTCCATCTCTCCCTCCCTCTCTCTGCATTCTCTCCTTCCTTTTTTCAGCCCACACATGAGTGACAGGGAGTGACAAGAGCAATAGATGTGTGTGGGACAGCGTGGAACACAGCACACTGTGTGTGTGTGTGTGTGTGTGTGTGTGTGTGTGTGTGTGTGTGTGTGTGTGTAGACTGGTTGTTGTTTTGTGTGTCTCTCTGCCTGAATATTTACCTCCTAGAGACTGGCGTAACAGTGAGTTGTGGTAGTGTGTGTTTGTGTGTGTGTGTGTGTGTGTGTGTGTGTGTGTGTGTGTGTGTGTGTGTGTGTGTGTGTGTGTGTGTGTGTGTGTGTGTGTGGATCATACTGAGCAGATGGGGAAGAAAGGGGGAGTTTTAGGGACAAGGGCGGGGTCACATCTGTGTCATCCCTCGTGTACGTGTGTGCGTACACGTGCGTGTGCCCATGTAGCCACACATTACAGTCATGACTGCCAAGGAGAGGTGATGATTATTAAGTAACACACAAACACACCATTTACCCACATGGAAACACTGACCCCACAACAACATCCTGTTCTCTCGCCATCTTCCCAAGCATCTCTGTCCCTCTAAGCATGTCTTGTTTCAGGCTCGAGTACACACAGACAGACACACACACACACACACACCAGTCAACCCTCGTCTTGGAACTGCCATTGATTTGGGCTGCAAGGTACTGTGAGCTACGGTTACTATGGCAACCGGCAGCCAAGTGAGGCGGCCAAAGTTTGTGCTGGCATGAGGAGCGTGTGAGTCTGTGTGCATGTGTGTGTCTGTAGGACAACTGTCGCATATGAGATCGAGCAACCAAGCATGTGTTTATGTGTGTGTGTGTGTGTGTGTGTGTGTGTGTGTGTGTGTGTGTGTGTGTGTGTGTGTGTGTGTGTGTGTGTGTGTGTGTGTGTGTGTGTCTGGCGAGGTGACAGCAGTCCGTTTAGTATGCAGGCTTCTGACTGCATCTCTCTGCCTCTGGCCCACAGACACAGCATAAGAATGATCAGCCCCTCCATACACACACACACACACACACACAAAAAACTGCTTTTTTTACGTTTAGCATGCCTGGCAGGTTCAGAGAGACAGGAGAGGGAGATAGATACCATAACGAAATACACATTCATCGGTAGCTTTTTGACCGAGCTCAACTAGGAAAGTAAGCATTCTTCAAAGCATTGCATGCATGCATCCATCCAGTGACATGCTGCATGTGTTCTGAAGGCAGCAGCAGCAGCCTGTTGGTGCGTTCAGCTGGCGTATTGATATTTTCTGTCCGACCCTGCATTCACACCCTCAGGGTGTGTTGAATGGGTGGAGATGGTCTGTCTCAGTGTGTTTTGCCTGGCTCTGCCAGAGCGAACCAAACAGTTTGGGGGGGTGTGTGTGTACAGGGCTGGGACCCTGGGAATCGCTTTCCCTCCCACTGCTGCCGGCGCTTGCTCAAGCAAGCAAGCGGACACACGCGATGCGCACGTACGTACGTGCACATCAAGCCGCGAGTTACGCTTAGTCGCGAGCGGGATGTCACACGCCGGAAACAACCGATCTACAAGTGCACATAGCGTGCTGTGAGCTTGTAGATCGGCTGTTTCCGGCGCTTGCGCGCCACCACTGTGTGGCTAAGTGTAAGTCGGGCTTCACACACGAGCGCGCACACAACACACAGGCGTATTGATCGGGTGTAGTGGAGTGAGGCTCAGCGCTAACAGCTTCCACTAAGCACAGGGGAGGCTGAGTGGTTAAGGAGACAGGGAGGCGGGAGATGGGGAGGAGAAGAGGAGGAGAGGAGGAGAGGAGAAAAAGAAAAGGAGGGGGTATTCCATTGCGGAATGGAAGGATGGAGAGAGTTGATGATGTGATATAAGCAGAGGAGAGGAGAGGGGAATAAAGGAGAGGGGAAGAGAGGCAGAACCGATGTAACAATAAAAGACGTGTATGTGGGGAGAGAGATGCTAGTCTGGTGTTTTAAAGGGTCGCAGGGCAGCAGAGGGATGCCCTCATTGACATATGAGAGAGAGAGACAGAGAGACACAGAGACACACAGAGAGACGGAAAAGACAGAGGAAACAACAGAGCAGCCTTTCCCTGCCCTCCCACCACTTCCCTTATCCCTCCCTCCCTTTCTACAGATCTGAGAGCAGCTCATCTCAAGCCCTGACACGTGTGCCTGGCAGAGAGGGACGGAGATGGAGAGAGGGAGAGAGAGAGAGAGAGAGAAAGAGAGAGAGAGGGAGAGGGAGGGAGAGAGTTTTGTGAGAGACTGAGGGAGGAGGGTGAGCAGGAGGGAAAGTAATATCTCCTGCTCGGGGGGATAGAGAGTGAGAGAGAGTGAGAGAGAGCGGGGAGAGAGAGAGAGGGGAGAGAGAGAGAGAGAGGGAGGGGGGGGTAGAAGCACAGCCAGTGAACAAGCAATCTTATTTCTCTCTCAGTCTGTTCTCTCTCTTCATCTCTTTCTCTGTGTGTTCTTTAGTCAAAGCAGCATGTGTGAGACACCCTCAGAGAAATTGCTCTGTGTGTGTCTGTGTGTGTGTGTGTGTGTGTGTGTGTGTGTGTGTGTGCGCACACACACGCGTTTATGTGTTTACGTGTGTTTAACTTAAGTCTGCCAACCCCTGAAACCTTGCATAGGAGGTCAGGGTGCTCTGTGCGTGTGTGTGTGTGTGTGTGTGTGTGTGTGTGTGTGTGGGGGGCATGGGTGTTTGGAGAGCCTGTTTGTTGATTGTGTGGGTGTGTGTGTGTGTGTGTGTGTGTGTGTGTGTGTGTGTGTGTGTGTGTGTGTGTGTGTGTGTGTGTGTGTGTGTGTGTGTGTGTGTGTGTGTGTGTGTGTGTGTGGGTGGGTGGGTGGGTGGGTGTGTGTGTGTGTGTGTCTATGAGGCTCTGGTGTTGTGACTCATAGGGCTATTAGCACTGACGCCGTTCCTTTCTGCAGTCATTGTATGACTCCATAGACATGCACACGCACACACGCACTCACACACGCACGCACACACACACGCACTCACAATGTCAAACTTCCCGCTCCAATTTATCAGAGTGACAACGGCGACCCTCCAAGGCCCATCTCCACTCCTGTCAATCTAAGCTCCTCCAATCATCACTCAGGATAACCCCAGAGACCCGCCCCCGCGCTGCTAGCTTCACAAAGACGTAGGTACACGAGCTTGTGCAACAAACCACATCCGTCACACATTTTTAGTCACAGAGTCTCACACACACACGTTTGTATCACTATACTTGCGAGGACCTCAACATTTTAGGAACGACATTGAAAATAGCCATTCCGTGAGCTTGTACATATGGGCTATTTTTCGGTGTGTGACATCGCAGCACAACTAAACAAAATAGTGGAAACTCTAAGCCAAACCCCTAAACCTAACCTCTAAATGTATAATCCCTAAACCCAACTTGAATCTTATCCTAAACTACCATTTCTCTTGTGAGGACCAGGAAAATGGCCCTCACAAGTATTGTAATACAAGTACACACACACATACACACAGGAGACCGCATCGTCTGTCACACACAGAAAGCCACACAGACATCCTCATACGCACATACACACCCGCTCCCCTACTCGCTCCCCTCTACTTCCACAGAGACATCCACTGCCGCGGAGACGGTAACCGCGACGACGGGCATAAATTAGCGTCATGGCGATATGCAAAGCGAGGGAGCCGGCAACAATTAAAGCTTGACTAACGAGCTTTTGAGGAGCGGGGCTGAAGTTTCCCTAAGCAGCTGCTAACTGGATTAGCCTGTACACACACACACACACACACACACACACACACACACACACACACAGAACAGAGAGAACAGAGGGAGAGAGAGAAAGGGAGAAAGAGAGATGCTTCTGCCACCACCTGTGAGCGAACAAACACACAAAAAGGCAAAGGCTAATGTGCGCAAAAACAGACAACACACAGCTAGCAACACTGTTCCCGTACACACAAACAAACATTTCCCAGAAGGTCTCAGGAGGAGTATACTGTAGCAACATCTTTTGTTCATTCTCATACACACGTTTCTGAGCACTACACGACGCACACTACACGACCGATAATCAATAAACTTGCCGGCAATTTCCAAGCATCCTGCCTAATGTTGACCACCTCAAATGTCTAACGTTTTTTTCCCCATTACATCCAGTTAGAGCTAGGGTTAGCATTGTCTTCGGCTGTAGATCGGTTGTAGATTTATTTACCTAAAATGACATGCACAAAACGCCAGTCGCCAGGTTGAATGGCGAATGGTTGAATTAAAATATATATTTGGAAATTGAGCAGCATATAGTAAGTAAAAAATAAATTGCAATAATAATTGCAATATTAGTTGTGTTGTGTGGTTGTGACAACCACACATGGTAAGCACTGCTCTAACAAGCCTATATGTGTGCCAAGGTTCAGTGTGTAAACTAGCTGGCTGCACCGTGTTGTGATCTGTGTGTGGACCACATTACTGCAACGTCCTGCCGAAACACAAGGCCTGGGTTACATGTCATTCCTCCACCCTGCTCTTGCTTTCCCGTCACTCACCATTGTGCTCCAATCAAGCAGAAACGCTGTAGAAATTAGCTCTGAAAAATTGATGCGTCGAGAGTGTAACGTAAAGTAACTCTCGTTCAGCCGCATCTGGTGCTGTTGAGCACAGGAGACTGCAGAATGACTTGGAAAAGTGAAATGACTAGTGCCAGAATGGGGAGGTATAATATGTATACGCTGAAGGATTAACACAGTGTAAACAACAGCACAACCTTTAAAGTGAAATAAAATGAAAAGCTACAAAGTGTCTTTGAAAGAGAAAACCTTTGTCCTGATGGGTGCCGTTATGGAGGCCATGGGGTCACCAAAATCAGTACGGTTCGTCCTGCATCATGCAATCAATTACATGAGATATCTTGTGTGCAAAGCTGGCATTTTGGCATGAAGGGATGCTAGAGTATCCTCTAGCACTAGAGTATCCTCTCGGGTACTCAAATCGTTATGGTTCATTCTCCGGAGCGTATAAATGTGATCAGCGAGTTTCATAGCAATCCGCACAGTACATGGCGTGTGTGCAAGTGGAAATGGGGGTGCTAGAGGGGCCATCCTCAGGAGAGCATGAAGGTGCACTCCAAATTCCTTGGAAATCCAGCAAGTAGTTTTCAACATACATGCATCTTGTTTAGGACCAAAGTTGTTGGACCAACTGACTGACCAACATTGCCATCCTTAGAGCTCCGCTTTAGATTACAGGATTATGCTGTGTAGAGACCAACCACACAGTCACTACAGACCAAGTGATGAACTCGACTCTCTCATCTGAGCGAAGTCATTTCCACCGTAGGTAATAATATTACCTATTCTACACTTAGTGAAAAAACATTAACTCTAATTCAAGTTATTTCATTTTCATAATTTGGTTTTGAAGAGGTGGCTCACAACACGTTGCATGCAACGCGTTGTGAGCTTGTAGATCTCCTCCTGTCCACTATTTCAGAAAATGTTTCAAACTGTATGAAACCTTTCTCAAAATGGAAACGATTATGACGATTATGACGATTATGCAAAATAAATAATAAATAATTGCGATTGTCTCAAATAATTGAGATTAGGCAATTTGACAGGCCTAAACACGGGGCAAAAGTATTGACAACAGTGATCAACCACAGGGCTGATAGATACATTCAAAGATACTAATGATGTTCTAATGAGCTGTCTATTGACTTACAGTATATTACTGGCACCGTGCCCAATCAGATTGTATGGTGCCTCTAAGGCAGAGGTTCTCAAACTTTTTTATGTCGAGGACCCCCAAAGTAACTGAAAATGTTTTGTGGCGGGGACCACCCAAAGAAGATTTGTGTTGTTAAAATATTTTTTTCCCCCAAGTTTTTTGCAAGATTAGATTAGATTTTTAAATAGCAGATCTACATGCTGATTTTGATGGGGTCCCCTGGAACCGCCGCAAGGGACCCTGGGGGTCCCCGGACCGCTTTAAGGACCCGTCTCACTTCTCTCTTCACCATTTCTCCCTCTTCACAGAGGTCCTTGACTTTCCTTTTAATATGTTCCTTGTTCCCTTACAAATAAATCTCCCAGTGGTTTTCTCCTTCCTTCTTCTAGCCATTCTCTTGCTGCCCTACACATCCTCTCTGCTCCTCTCTCCCCTTCCCTTTCTTCAGGTCTCCTCTGCTCACTCAAATAAATCTCCCGCCCTCCTCCCTCACTAAAACACACAAGCACACGAACACACTAACACACACTAACACACACACACACACACACACACCCTTCAGGCAGCAGCCACAAAGGCCCCATTTTAATAAATCTGCTCCTTTATTGGTGCTGAGTGTCTCTGGCTCAGGGAGAGAAAGAGGGATGAGAGGGGAGGAGAGGATGGGAGACAGAGAGCATCAGCAGCAGGAGGAGGAGGAGGAGGGCGGGATAATTGTTGCCATATCATGAACATGCAGGAGGCAGAATGAGAGAGACGGACGGACAAATGGACAGACAGGTCAGACAGACAGACAGACAGACAGGAGAAAGAGAGAGGTGGTCATGCACACGCCTCATATAGTACATACACATACATGCACACACACTATAATGTCAGTAATTCACCGGCCTTGAAGTAATGAGCAGCAACAGGAAAGAGACCACGAGGGCATTGGCTCGAGGATGTGAGGTTTTGTGTGTGTGTGTGTGTGTGTGTGTGTGTGTGTGTGTGTGGGGGGGGGGGTGTTGGGGGTGGTTGTTATTTATTAAAAGGTAGAGCACACTGCAGTCGCTCAGCATCCTGAAGGGGTGATGGACTGACATATGGCTCGACCAATGGTGCGACAGGAGTGGGCTGGCTCTGGTCGCTAGGGTAGGGAAACAAACTGCCCGAGGTGGGCTAGTGGTAATGACGGCAGCTAGCTTGGCTTAGCGCTCCAATCTCAGCCATCAGTCAACTGTGACAGATTGGGGATATGAGCTAAGAAGCCGTTTAGCTTTGGTGTGTGGTGTGTGTGTGTGTGTGCGCGCACGCGCATGCATGCATGTGTGTATGTCTAGAATAGAGGGAGGGAGGGAGGGAGGGGAGGCTAGTGCTGCTGGTGTTGCAGATGCATCAATACTCTCTAGACAGGCCATTTTCCTATGTCTATTCCCAGCCCTGGCTTGTTGCTGGGGCAACTACCGCCATTTTACCTTTGCTGCACCTCTGGAAGGTTTCCATGAATCAGTAGTCCATGTTCGGTAAACTCTAGTCTTCTCTTCGGGGGAACTGTTACTGTAAAATGGGCCGTGATGTGTTCATCTAACTCTGAGAGCATACAGTAATCTGTGCACTCTCAGAGTCAAAATGGGTTTAAAAGAACACTGAGGGTTTTACTGTGTGACGCTTCGCCATTGATCCATTGGGCATGTTTTGTGACTTTCAAAAAAGACTGACAGTGACACAAAGACTGTGAAAGGACAGCTCATCAGAGCACATCCCACATTAAGGACAGGTGTTAATGCAATCTTATCGTCTATTGTCTTTCAGTAGAATCGTATCATATATATGACAATAAATATTACCTAAATTAATTGTTAAAACACAAATTAATTATAAAGTGTTTTATGAAACACATTTTACCATGTCAATTTGATTGTTAAGCAATATTGTGTATAATAATATTATATAATGTATAATATTGAACAATATCCATATGATTATTGCGATATTAATTTCCGTCATATCACCCAGCCCTACAGTATGGGAAATTTCAACAGAGCCCTTCTCCTTCAAGGTGAAAGTATTTCAACAAAGAAAAAGCTCTGCAACAAACCAACCTGTGGATCAAACAAAGAACAGGCGTATAGAACATCTCACTTTAAAGAAGACAAAACGTACATGAGAAACACAGGTTCTCAACCACAGGCCCAATCACAAGCTATAGACAAACCACAACAGAACACGAGGAAAGCCCAGGAAGAGAGACCGCTGCATGTGAACTACAGTAAAACGACGAAACAACTCAGCTGCATGAAAAGACTCAGCCAACCGAACTGCGTCAAAGATGGCGGCGGAGTGTGTGCGCTCTGGTTCCTTACCTGGCCGTGAGGTTGCATGGCACTGTAGGGCATGTTCTGGTTCAACACCTTCTGCTTCATCAGCAGCATCCTCTTCTGCTCCTCACTGAGGTGGGCCGTCTGCCCCGGGATCGGCCCTTGCGTTTGACCCGGCCCTCCTCCCTGACCCCCACTTCCTCCTCCGCCCATGTAGGGAGGCATCATGGGGTTCTTGACCTGGTTGGCCCCTCCCATAGGCGGAGTCATCCTCTGGCCCATGTGATCGACCACAGCGGAACTAAAGTGACTCAGCGGTTTGGTGTTGTTGTACGACAACATGGCGGCTGTTTGCTGCTGTTGTTTGGAGAGGGCGTTTGGACCCATGTTATTTGGCTGCTGTTGTTGTTGCTGCTGCTGCTGCTGTTGCTGTTGCTGTTGCTGCTGCTGCTGCTGCTGCTGCTGGGCCATCATGCCCATGTGGTTGTGGTTCTGTGGGAGGTAGTTGTTCATGGGGGCTTTAGGCCCATTGGGGGTCATACCAGCCACTAGAGGGCCCTGCGGTGCGTTAAAGGCTTGTGGTGGATACATCATGGGGCTGTTGGGTTTGTCTTGGTTAAAGGCGGCTGAGCCGTAGGGGCTGGTTGGCGCACCTGCAGGGGACCAGTTGGTCGCTTGCTGCTGCTGCTGCTGCTGTTGTTTCTGCTGCATTAGCTTAGCACGTTGCTGCGCGGCCATGGCCTTCAGCTGCTCCGCGTGAGAGAGTTCAGGGGTAACCGGCCCCACCGCCTGGCCTCCGGCGGGCCCTCCAGCCCCACCGGGCCCCGTGCCTGCCTGAACCACCCCGGGGCCCGGGTTCACCATGAATGCGTTCCCAGGCCTTGTGGCGGCTTGCGTCTGAGCCTGGGTCGGGGTCTGAGGGGAACGAGCTACGCAGTTGTGCAGCGGAGAGCCCGTCGCCGGGGACTGCTGCAAAGGCTGCTGGGGAGGTGTTCCGTTTGCAGCGGTGGCAAACTGTGGGCCAGACGATGACGGACGGACCTGAGGAGAAGACGGGAGAGGATTATAGAAGGTCTCTGGCAGATCGCAAAGCCACATAATGGATTGGAGACCTAGTTGTGATTAGTTGGTTACCGCCCACAAGATTTGTGAAGCAGAAAACACAGAACAACGTAGCCTGCAGAGCACAACATCTCACCTGACATCTCAGCATCAAACGGTTGAACATAAGCAGAGATATACAGTAAAATGAACTTAGCGTTCATGTTTTATTGCCATTTAATTGTTAAGACATGACAACAAAAGATGGACTGAAATACTGCTGTCTGTCGACTATTGAGTATGTGTTTAGTGATGGCACTTAGCCAAGTCTTATGCAGTTATCACCATGTTCTCAATTCCTCCGTCTTTTGTATTCCTCTGTCTTTTTGCAAAGCATGCAAGTAAACATGTCTAATAATTCCAAACAATTAATTAAAAATATATAAACCAATTTGTACTCTTAACCACCCACAGTCAAATCTAATTTATGTTTCTAGTCACAACAGTACACCATTCTCTGCCAGCTCTCCTTAACAGAATATTTCTCAATTCCAACACGAACTCTTTTTTATCACTTCTCCATATTTGTATTGGATCACAGCGTATCTTCTCACAAATGAGTCAGTGATTGCTATGACTAAAAACTATATACTAAACTGCCTGTCCTTTTATCATAAAAAGCATGTCAAATGTTCAGAATTTCAGAACATATCTCTAATAGATTGCCTGTTGCTAACAGAGGGTGTGGAGGATAATAATCCTTCAAAGCTGGAGAGATGGAATATAGGTACTTTTTCTCTCTTAAAACACTATGTTTGAGAGAAAAGCTACAGTTGCTTTTGAGTTAATTGGACCCATCACTGTCATAACATGGCAAGGCCTAAATAAACTGATCTTTGTGTTTTTCAAAATATTAAGAATATAATTATCCGCCTCTAGAGCTATGACTTCCTAGCATTCTCTAACTAGACGGATGCCATCACCATTCTGTATGTTCCCTTGTGGAGCCACACAAATTTATATTTTGTCATATTTTAGTATGTGAGTTTGATTTGTATGCAATATTTGTTCTAAATAATGAAACAATAAAGTACATTTCTATAACGGTTTCACTCATTTTAAGCAAAATATGAACAGTAAATCCATGTTGGTTGTCTCCTTAGTGTCATGTAAATTTCATTAAGCATAATTTCTATGAGAAATGGGGAAAAACTTCTGGCAATACACTGTTGAAAATAAGAACACTATTGCGATGTTGTCTTCAATTTACAATTCAGGCATTTAGCAGACGCTCTTTACCCAGAGCGACTTACTGTATAGTAAGCAAGGTAAACACATCAAATGCAGACAGTGTTGTGCCTAAGTATTCTATGATCATACTGCAGGTAAACCAAGAACCTAGCATCAATCTAAGCAATACAATATATATATATAAAAAATATATAATAATCTGTACATTGAAACTATATTACCATAGGATGCCAGGTAAATAAATGAATCTAGCATCTGTTTAAATAACTTGCTATCTAAATTACATTTTAACCTTTGAATAAGACTGCATGGCCGTCAAGGCTAGGGCAAGTACTATGGGCTAAGGTGGAGACTGAAGAGGCGAGTCTTCAGATTACGGCACTCCTAAACCCAGCCATAGCACAACCAAATTCTCTGGTTTTGTGTCATAGCACAACCAAATCCTCTGGTTTTCTGCCATAGCACAACCAAATCCTCAGTGTTACGCGTAATTTATGCTCAATCGTACGATGGTGTCACGCGTCGAAAATAGCAGACCTACAAGGTCACAGTGCGTTGCAGATGTGACGCGTTCTGAGCTTGTAGGTCTGCTATTTTCTGCTAAGTGTAATTTCAGCCATGTAACTCAAGGAGTGTCCAAATGTGTCCATGTGGTTCCATTTGAACACAGAGTGTTACACAGAGGATAAAAAGGTTATGATGAAGTGACATTGTAGCAAAAGGATACATATTTGAACAGTTGTCGGTTCAAAATTTTTTTTTTGGGGTATTGTTAAGTTGTGCTTTTCTTTTTCTTCTTTTCTTTTTGTGTGATGTGCATTGTATGTAAGTGTGTTAAAAAAGGAATACAAATTCTAAGTGACAAAAAAAATTATTAACACTAAGGATGTTACAGCGTAGGTACTGACCTGTGGTGAGCCCATGGGGACCTGCGGGCCTCCCTGAGGAGCCTGAGGCGGAGGCAGGCCGGGTGGCCCTGGCCCACCTCCGGGCGCCGCCGTATTCCCCGACCCTTCCTGGGGGCCCGGCGTCTGATTGTTTACGGGCCGACTGAACTCCGCCTCTTTCTTGTCCTCGAAGTCCTCGTTGAAGAGGTCGTGCATGTCGTCCTCGGGCACCGTGTTGGCCAGCTCGTCGATTAGCTCCTGCCACTCCTGGTCATTGAGGTTGATGTCGGAGAACAGCTTGTTCTGATTGGACAGGGACTGCGGGTCGGAGGACTCCATCCCGCATCCCCCATCGTCCAGCGGCTCCTGTTTTAGGTCTTTGAGGAGGCTGAACCCGTCCTCCAGGTCCAGCGAGCCGTTCAGCTTGATGTCCGGGAGATGGCTGCCGCCATTTTTGCCTAATTCTTCCGAAGGCCGGCCCGCCACGTGGTTGCCGTTGTTGTTGTTGTTTGTAGTGTTGTTGCCGATGTGAGCATTGGGCCCGCCTAATAAGGGCTTGATGTCCATTTGGTGGTGCAGTGGAGAGATAGGAGGGACACTGTTGTTGTTGTTGTTGTTGGGGAGGCCGGTTAGCGAGTCCAAACCGCCAGCGCCTTCCTTCCGTAGCCGCTTGGTGGTCGGAGAGTAACTGCCCCCGTCGCAGATGCCATTCTGGTCGCCGTTGAGGGGGGAGCGTGCGCTGTCCAGTTTCCTCTTGACAGTCTCCTGCAGCTGTAGGAGAGGAAACAGGAAGTAGATTAGAACCGGAGGGGATACAGAGAGGGGACATTTGAGCATTATTTAACCATTGCGTGTCGTTCACATTGCTGATGATTGTAACGATGTGAGAGTTCAAGTTCAATGCATGAAGAAGAAATCAAAACATTCATTGCCAGGATTAAAATTTTGGTCGAAATAATGACTAAATGATTGTCCTATTCAGTTCACTGTACACACGTGACTGTTGACTCATTGTGTGCACAGACATGCACATGAATCTGCACAGAGGCAAAGACTGAGAAAGAGATTCGCACAAAATGAGAAGACAGGAAAATAAACCGTGTCTATTAAAGCCAGCGGCCTGGAGGATGTAGGTTTTCTGAGATGCGGTATGGGCAGGAGAGATGCATGCTCTGTCTTTAGTGTTCCTGTTTCATTAGCATTTGCTTACAGGATGACTGGAGGTTCAATCTTAGCCCCCTTGCATGCACGCACGCACGCACGCACACACACACACACATGCTGCGCTCACACCGGCAGCTACAAAAGATACAAAGATACAAAGCGACGCAGTGTATCTGACGCAGAGTCACTGCTGAAATGTTGATCAACACGCTCGTTGACATCATCAAGTGTGCGTGCATCTGACGAGCAAGAAAAATATAAAGGAAAATACAGCCTGGGGTTAAAAAGAACAGGGAACTGGCTGATGGAAATAATTTGCTTCCCCCATAACAAGCAGGAATTGTGTGAAGAGAGAAAGTGAGTGGATATTGTTTAACAACCACATGGTTGTTTTGTAGCTTTGTAGCTGCAGTTGGGCGTCACTTTGCATCTTCATGTCGCTGGGGTTCCATTGGAAATGAATGGTAGCCTGTAGCTGCTAGTGTGAACACGCACACACAGACTAACGTTTATCTATCCCAGTGTGCCAACGACAGCACCTTGCCACCTGCAGCAAGGCAGTCACCTAACAGTGAGTGCGAGGTACAAAACGATAAACGACGGGGTGCTAACAAACGACTGCTTGTGCCTTAGTGTAATCACTATCATAGACCAGAGAGGGAGGGGCCAAGAGAATGGAGGACGGAGCAGACATACGAGGAGACGGAGAGAGAGAGAAACAAGGGAGTGAGAAAGTAGAAAAAGAGGAAGGGTAGGATAGAGTTTAACCACTTGAACCCCAGCATCCATTAGCCAAACATAGCATCTCTACAACACGTTGCAGTGTTGTGTCCTTTTGGGTGAAGAAATTTGGTGTAGACGGAAAAAAGCGGCCCAGTTGCAACTCAGGTTTGTTTTACTATGTTGGGAATAACAAGACCCCATCTTTATTTTTATAAAGTTTAAAGATTTACTTTTGGGCTTTTTATGCCTTTATTGATGGGACAATGTTTTCTCTGATTTTACAGTGTATGCAGTACATTATTGGTCTCACTATATAAAAGATAAGAGATAAACTAATCAAATCAATGTATTGTTGTTATTCGATTGAGCTTTACCACTGACAAATTCTGCTTCTACTTTGTGACCAGGTCAAAACACTGTCAACGTTATTGACGTTTGCAAGTCATGGGGATAATACAGCACTTGGTTTAAGCTTAGGGCCAATACATATTTAGATGTCTTCACACACACACATAAAAAAAACACACAAGCAAAGACACTTTCACATGGATAGATGGACGCGCACAAGGCACTTTTGCCTCTTTGTTATTCAGATGGAACGGCAGACAAAATATATTCAGATTGTATTCTGACCCTAAGCTAGACCCACTCCGGCTGGCATACACACACACGCGCACTACTCTCTCTATGTGTGTGTGTGTGTGTGTGTGTGTGTGTGTGTGTGTGTGTGTGTGTGTGTGTGTGTGTGTGTGTGTGTGTGTGTGTGTGTGTGTGTGTGTGTGTGTGTGTGTGTGTGTGTGTGTGTGTGTGGCCAATCAATATTATCTAAATAATTCAGTTCTAGCCTATGCGAGTTTGGTTACTACTACAGAATGTGTGTGTCTGTGCGTGTGAGTGTGGGAGAGAGAGACAGAGAGAGAGAGAAGGGGGAGCAGGGTGATGTGTGCTACAGGCTTTCCCTAAATGTTGGTGACTCATGTTGGTAATAACAGAGCTGCCTTTCAAAGCCCACCTATAAAACCTTCCCTAATTATCCTGCTGGTGTGAACTGTATCTCACACACACACACACACACACACACACACACACACACACACAGGTAGGCTTACATAAACACACCCACTCATGTTGAAATATGACAGTCTAGCTATATCCACACCAATACATTTTTGTTTTAAAACACATAACTTCTGTACGTTTACACTTGGTGTACACCCTACTCGGATCATGTACAGTAAAGTTAGGACGGGTGGAAATTGAGACTTTAACGAAAATTAAGGGCTGCATGGGCGATTAATGAACAATTATATTTTTGTATGTGAAAATAGCAGATCTACAAGCTCACAATGCGGCGCAATGCACAGTATTGTGCGCTTGTAGATCAGCTATTTTCAAAGTATAATACAGGAAGTGGTTAGTTAGACTAATCGAATCGAATTAAATGTATATATATTTTTTAAAACTGCTTCTCGATTAACCTACAGTACACAAGTTGGTTATTGGTTCTAAATATCGGTTTCGATATATTTTCGGTTAACCCATTAAGACCTGGAACGCATCTGTGTCACGCGCTACGAGCTTGTAGATCTGCTTTTTTTTTTTTTCGTGAAAATATGTGCAAATCTTTGAATATATATTGTTTTAAAGCGAATCTGGGAGTCCCTGGAACAAAATATTTTGAGATGGGGATCGGCGGCCAAATACATATAATTTTGGGGGTCCTGGACATGAAAAAGTTTGAGGACCACTGATATAGAAACATAAGTTTTTTCAGAATACTGTTAGGATTTAGAAGACATTTTGCCTCAGGTCTTAATGGGTTAATTGTCCAGCTCTAGCAGAACTACACGTTTGCTTCCGGACTGGGTCTTATCAGTCATGACATGTCCTTCCCTGATTTGTCACATCTCTATCACTTGACCCTTTTCTGGAAGAAAACAAACAGCCTCGACTAATTCAACATGGATAACGAATTACAGGCATTGCTGACCTTGTTGTCTATGCTAACTATGCTGTTGTGCAGTTACACTCTGCATTCTATAAGCTACTACTAATACTACATATGCAAAGGAGGCAAATTATCATTCCAACGATTTGCGGCAAATTCCAGTGTCCAGCAGCATCATCAGCCCTACATGGAGCACGGATAGCAGCCCACTGTATGTGCATGGTCATGTGATATGCGTTTTCAAGTGTGTTCGTCTGGACCCAGATTCTTTCTGACATGGTGCTAAAACACTATTAGTGTGGACATAGCCTAACATCCTTGAACTGAGAGGGAGAGAGAAAGAGTGAGAGAGATAAAGCAAAAGAGAGAGAGAGAGAGACAGACACGGACAGACAGACAGACAGACAGACAGACAGACAGACAGACAGACAGACAGACAGACAGACAGACAGAGAGAGAGAGAGAGAAAGATTGAGAGAGAGAAGATAATGATTACAGAACCATTCTGGTAAAAAGTCTAAGCAGAAGAGAGAATGCAGAAAGGTAGGGAGAGGTGGAGAAATAACACATAATGCAGGAGATGGGGGAAGAGAGAGAGAGAGAGGGAGCAGAGAGAGACTGTGTGGAGGAGAAGAGCTGCTCCTCAGACAGATGGTCTCTTTCGTCTGAGTGGAGGAGCTACTAGAAGATGAAGAGAACAGAGTGAGTATGAAGGAGAGAAAGCAAGAGAGAGAGAGAGCCAGAGAGAGAGAGAGAGAGAGAGAGAAGGTAAAGATTGGTAGAGTGATGGAGAGGCATAGCGCACCAAATGACAGCGGGGAGCGAACGATGGGAGGGCGATCAGAGAGAGAGAGAGAGAACGACAGAGGAAGAGAGACGGAACCGCTAAGGTGCTGTTGTTATAGCAACCTGCTGCTCTGCTGCTTAATGCACTGCATCCTCTCCTCCCTCCTCCCTCTCCACAACTCCGCCTTCTCCCTCTCGTCTTCCTCCTTGCTTCCACCTCTTCTTCTTCTCCTCCTCATCGGTTTTCTTGCCTGCTCTTCTCTTTCTATGGCTGAGCGGCATTTAAAATCCACGTCGACGACATCTCCGCGTGCAAGAGCCGTGCGTCACCGTGCGAGAGAGGGGCCGCGACGTCGATACGTTTGTGCCATTCTGCGACGCACACACAGACGCAGACTGACATTTCACTGCAAAGTTCTTAGTGTCAAGTGAACTCTTAAGTGAGTTCAAATGACACTCAGGATTTTGCAGCATATTTGCTTTTTCTAACTCTCAGTCAAGACAGCAGAAATTATTTTGCAAAACATTTTAATAAAGTGAACTACTATTAGGAGATTAGAGTCTACAGAGCTGGGTAATATGTTCAAACAGTCTTAGAAGAATGATTTTTATGGACTGAGTGCAGACATTTATCCTACAACTCCTTAACCACATGACACCTGGCAATATATATTTAGTACTGTATGTACTGTATATACTGTACATGTATGTATTATATACACATACAGTATCTCAGTACTCAATGGTCCTCTGCAGGATGGCTCCCCTGACAGGCAGCTAAATGCGGCAGGGTTACAGTATCAAGGGAAGTAAGTGTATTATTGCAATTTAGCTAGGTCTACTAAAGTGGTGTTAAACCTCATGCAAAATTCTCGCTGCCCTCAGGTTCTCTCCCCGCTACGACTGCAGTGGACAGTGCTGACAATAATGGCGGAATATGTAGCTACACATGGACACACACACACACACACACACACACACACACACACACACACATTAAATCAAGACACAAAAAGACGCAGGCTGAAGGCCACTATCCAAGTAGTTGGTCATATAGGTTACTGACAAACAAGGATAAGCAAAAATCAAATTGGAAAAGAGTAGCATCTAAAAATTCCTGACAAAACCTTAAGCCTAATTTATTCTTCAACATACAGTTGTGTCAGGGCTTTAAACATACAGTTTAAAGCCCTGACACAACAAACACACTTGTCCCGACTAGTAAAGACTACGGCGGGAGATCAGATCAGGAGACATCGGGCATTAAAATGTGTTAAAAGTGGCTTCTGCAGTCTGCACACACCGCAGAGACAGATGACAGACAGATGACAATGAGTTCATGGTGCTTTTCTGCGCCTGCGTGAGGAGATAAATCTACCGTACTGAGTAACTGAACACACCCGTGCAGTGGGCATGATGTTCGTTACTTGGTTCTCTCTGTGTGTGCTGTGCTCTCTGCGCTAGGGCAAATGCGAGTGAAAATTCATGTCTGACCCAGATCATATGTGGGCACAAAACATTTGTACGGAAGCTATATATATCAGCTAATAAAAGAATGTGTCATGATCTGATCAATAGTGACGTCCTTTTGCCAGAAGTGAGTGTCCGTGAAATACGTGCATCCCACTCTCTCTCTTTCTCTCTCACACACACACACACACACACACACACACACACCTTCTCTCTCACTGTGTGCTGTCCAAATTATTAGGTTCGCACTGGCCCCCTCCCCTCCGTCCATTCTGTCTTATTGACACGTTCCGCCACCCATTCAACATTTTTAATCGGGTAACCGATCCATACAGACGCCACATTACCATCGTGCCACCATGTGCATGCTACACATTCTACAACCCATTTTCAACCACAGGCGGTAATCGACGGCCTGATGTCGGCGTGGTGTGTCAGGGCCCGTAGCCACTTCAACCTCTATTCTTAGTCAAAACAGACCTGAGTTACAACTGAACTTGGACCACTTTTTACACCAAATCTCTCTCGCCAAAAACAGCTGATCTACCAGCTCACAACACATATAGATCGGCTATTTTTGGCAAATGTTCCCTGATCCCAGAATATGGATGCCAGAAAATACATTATGTTCCAATTGATAAACCGACGCCGCAATCTCATTGATATGAGATCAAATCAGCACCACGGCCCAAAAAGTAAGATAAGTGGGAAATGATGCGAATGATGCAGGTGAACCCCACCATCCCCCCACCCTGTGCCAGAGGGCTATATCGTGGCAGAGAACAAGAATGATGGGCTCTGTTGTGAAAATAACAGATCATCGGTCCATATGTTGAATCTCTCACACAAAAGCACAATGCAAATATGCACACACAAACATACAAATGCAATGATGTCTCTCAAAATTACAATTTCTTTCCCTAATGTAGGCCAGCTTGTACCTTGCATGCGTGCGTGTGGGCGGACGGACGGACGGACGGACGGACGTACGTGTGTGTGCGTGCGTGTTCTGGAGTCTCTGGACCACCAGACTGTGAAATTAGTCAATTAAATCAAACAGGTCTTTAATAAGTAGAGGTGTGTGTGTGTGTGTGTGTGTGTGTGTGTGTGTGTGTGTGTGTGTGTGTGTGTGTGTGTGTGTGTGTGTGTGTGTGTGTGTGGGGGGGGGTGTGTGTGGGGGGGGGGTGTGTTTGTGTGTGTGTGTGTGTGTGTGTGTGTGTGTGTGTGTGAGAGATGGTCAGAAGCTAGAATGATTTCACTTCAACTATCTTGCATGTCAAACCTATGGATTCTATGAAATGCTATGTCACTGTGAGCTGTGATCAAAGTTTGAAAGGTCAATGAAGAACAGACTGGAGGCTACTATAGGCCTGTAACAATTATTAAATAATCGCCTGATCTACAAGTAATCGCCGATCTACAAGCTTGTAGATCGGCTATTTCCACCATTTTAAAAAAAGTATAAAATGATTAAATATAGCCTATTTTGGTCATAGTACATTATTTATTTTGAGTAGCGGTCATTGTCAGTCAATTTATATTCTGTATAATACAAAATAGGGCTTAAGTGGTTAAAACCCTTTGTCACGCCTCTTCAGACAGAATGGATGTTATCCTCAGTGAACGCAAATGTAAACATGACTAAAGTACACAGTAATAGCCTGACTTGTCACTTAGCCAGACACAACTCAATGCTTGTTCTGTATCCCACGGTTCATTGTTTGTTTGTGGAAGCTACACGGAAGAGAGAACGGAGCATGAAGAAGCTCAAGACTGACATCAGTCTGTCAAATAAAACTGTGAGGAATGTTGGCTGGCTAGTTTAATTGATGACGAGTATAGACAAACTAGTTCAGTACTTTTCAGGTCCTTTATTTCACTCCTCTCACAAAAAGGCAGAAAGAAGAGTGAACAGAAAATACCATCTTATTTTTATTATATTGATTATATTGATTTAATATCTTTTAGATTTTTTCTTTGCTTATCTCGTCAGGCAATAAATGGACAGCGCTCAGAAAGAAAGCAGTGTATGTGTCAGTGACGGGAGGACAGCTACAAACAAAAGAACCATTTTGGCCACAATCCCAGTGTGTGTGTGTGCGTGTGCACGTGGGTGTGTGTTAGGGGTGGTCCCTGTAGGTATACAATACAGACAGACTGGCAGGCGCACAGTAACACTCCTGCAGGCTTCACCATCTCAGCATTCTGGACACACCCACACTGGTGTCACACCAAGCCCCCACGACTGCAGGGAATCTTTGAAGCAAGCCTGAACTAGTGGCCAAATCTGGTATTGCAAGCTTAGCGCATAAAGGACAATACTGCACATTCTTCTATCGCCTGAAACCATAGTGTGCATGCTTGGTGCTCAAATCTTCCCCATTTTGTCACCAAAATTTGGTGACCCAAGAAGTAGACTTCTGGGGGAGCAACTTTCATTGAAACACGCGCGCACACGCACACACACACACACACAAAGATTAAAATGTATCTTAGGATTCTAACCCCTCCCCCAGTATATTCCTGTATTTTACCATATAAGTAAAGAGAAATGGTTCCACACTCCGAGATCTGTTGAATTTTCTGAAAATTCTTGCCGAGCTTTCAACTACATGACGTTCATCACAGCGTACATGGGAGACAATGCTTGGCACCACCGGCGAGAGCTGTTTGCTTTTTGCTGTGGACTTCATTGTACCTGTAACACCTTATGCCTAATTTATGCTCCGTCGTACGGCGGTGTCACGTGCCACCCGACTTTTGCTACGTTGGGTGAGCAGCAGTATTTTGGTACACAATGAAAACATGAAGCCTGATTAACTGCCGATCTA
This sequence comes from Gymnoscopelus braueri, assembly GCF_963280865.1. Classification (NCBI taxonomy): domain Eukaryota; kingdom Metazoa; phylum Chordata; class Actinopteri; order Myctophiformes; family Myctophidae; genus Gymnoscopelus; species Gymnoscopelus braueri. Next base: position 31,164,991 of record NC_137604.1, on the reverse strand, counting down.
CAAGCTCACGTTTCGCATCCCTTTCTGAGCTTGTTGTCACTCTCACAATTACCACAAGTGGCTCTCAACACCATGTGCCGATACGGTACAGATCAAATAAAAATGTGATGCCAATAACATAAGATTGTCTCCTATATTGTTTTGTTTTTTTTATTCACAGTGCAGGCAACTGCTACATTATTTCAGTTTAATGTTCCTCCTGCAACCAACCAGCACCTGATTATAATGTGCATGAGCATTACTCTCCCTATAGCCTACTGTGTGTGTGGTGTGTCTGTGTCTGTGTGTGTGTGTGTGTCTGTGGGGTTGTACGTGTACGTATACACAGTAAATATATGCATATAGATATAGAGTGCATGAAACATCTTGAACTTGCTTGATGGAAGCCGAGAATCAAATCAGGATTGTTTAGATTTTGAGTGTGGTTATTTGCATAGTGAGCGGGACCCGATCAAACGTGGTCACTCAAGGTGCATTCTAATGCTCTACTAATGAATTCCTATATATTTCCGATGATGTCACTGACATTTTCTTTTTTATTACTGCAAGCTTTCTCTTCCTGGATTGTCAATTTCCGTTTCAGCTTCAAGGGGCGACGGGTGACCACTAGTCTCGCGTAGCCAGACAACTATTCCACAATCTCCGAATGCTATATGGAGTCTGGAACTACACCTCCTGAAATCCGAGAGAGGAAACTGGCACTTCCGTTCACGAAGATATATTTTAAAATATCTTTACATTTTATTTTTGTATTTCCATTTCTGCTAAGCAGCAAGCTAAATATACTTACGATGATTTTGATTTATATTAGGATACATTTGTGCGACTGTAAAGACGAAACTGAAGTGGGGAGGAGGCTTCACATCCGGTTTACATTTTAATCATGGTCAGAGCTTCCGAGTCCCAGACTGTATGACCGGAAACATTAAAAAAATTGTGGGAGGCAACAGTCGGGCCACGCGAGACTAGGTGACCACTGCTTCCATCCTAGGACTGGCCAACAAACATTGGCTATCGAGACTTGAATCTGGCATTCTGGTTTCTCAGACATTTTCCTGTATTTGACCGCGAACCCCGCCATCTGAAAAGATTTTGTGCCAGAGATCCCCCATAAGAGAAGATTTGTGTTGTTAAAAGATTTCATAATTATTCCAAATTTGTCCACAATCTTTCAAGATATTTCCAAATGTTTTGAAAATAGCAGATCTACGTGAGCTTGTAGAATAGCCATTTATATATATTGCTTAAACTACTTTTGATGCTATA
>NC_137604.1:31011225-31158725 GCF_963280865.1 Gymnoscopelus braueri | reverse complement strand
CAAAAGAAGCGACCAGTTTCACCACTTGAGCCCTATTACATCAGCTATTTTAAAAAATAATCTTGAAAGCAAGCCCAAATAAGTAACTACACTTATGAAACAAGGCCAAACAAAAGCAACCCGCAACTATTTACGAGCGACTTTACAGGAAAACAAGCCCAAAGTCGGTTATAATAAGCAGACCTGGCAACACTGGCAGGATCTTGTAGACCAGCGCTGCCAGCTCTAACGCATGTGCACAAAAATGTGCGCATCGGCCGACAGTTTGTGCTTAACTACTGTAAATGCCAACTTTGCCAACAGACTGCCAGTCTGTTGTAGTCTGAAGTAGTCCGTTTGGTGGAGAGTCACCTTTAGTCAAACGAACTCCACACCAGAAAATCGGCACTCATGCTGCCACTGTCCACCACCATGGACAACATGGGAAACTGACGCATCTGGAGCCTGGGCTTGTGTTGTCTGACCGTGCCCTAATGGCATCAGGATCTTTGCTGGTGTACACTTCCCATTCAGGGAAGTTAACCATGGTTTTCCCGGTTAGGATTTCATGTGAGAAAGATATTGATTTCCGTTTTTTTTCTAAATTAAGCCATTTTGCTGAATCAACAACGGATTTCATTTTGTAGGATAACCAACCATGAGCATAATGCATCGTTTAAACGTCAGTGAAATTAGTCGCTGTGCACATCCCTAAAAACTACCCACCTTCTGAATCTGAACCTATCATTTTATTTATTAATTTACTCACAATAGACTGCAAAAGTAGAAATATTGTTATGGCATTACTAGTAAATCATTACTAGTAATGGTCATTATAATGAGTGGTAGGCCTACTAATAATGTTTGTAACAATAATCAGTTGGATACTTCATACAAATCATTCATTCACACCACTGACATTTGGCAACTGACCATTCCAACCAATTCATTTCCAATTCAGTCAGTCAGTCAGTCAACCACTGACAGTTGGCCAAACTATTTCTCGCTTGTTGGCAACCGAAGGTTGCTGACATGGAGCGTCATTCCCTGTCAACTACCAAACATGAGCTACGCTAGGATTGCTGTCAGTCACAGTAATACCTCAATTACAGTAGTAATACCCTTACGGTACTGTGGCTAGCAATCATCTAAATACGCTGATGGACAGTGGTATGATGCGATTGCCTTAAAAGTGTAACAAAGAACGGTATTTCCATTCCTCTCGTTTTCCCCTACCTCCCTTCCTCCTCCCCAATCTCTCTTCACTTTCCCTCTCTCTAATTTTCTCTGAGCATATCTAGGTCATGCAGTTGTAGACTGCTGTTGCTGCCATGTGGTTCTTTGAAAGTGCCAGTAAGTGCCTGCGCGTGTGTGTGTGTGTGTGTGTGTGTGTGTGTGTGTGTGTGTTTCAATGTGTGTGTGTGTGTGCGTGCGTGTGGGTGTGTGCGCGTGCGTGTGTTTACACAGCCTAACCCATTTAGACCGGGTGCTGCGCAGACGTTACTGTACCTTTAAGACCGTGTGCTGCACTTGCGTTGCTTTACCTCTGAGGCCGGGGCAACGTGCGCGTCTCCTTGTAGTTTTGTAGTCTTTTCTAGTACTTTTCCGGTCACGTGAGCAATGAAATGCATCCTGATTCGCTAGAATACTTTCTTGGGAATCTCGCAATGCTTTTTGGGGATTTTTTTTCTTCTTCTACGCTTTTCTGTGATTTTTTTTGTTCAGCGTGCACCAGCTTCATAGTAAATATGGCGACCGCAGCAACAGCGCATCGGAGCGGTAGAGACGATGAACTCAGCGATGGCAGTGACATAGATATTGATTATAGTTTCAGCACAAGCAGTGATTGTGAAGTTGATCCAAGTGATGGAAACGTGGAGGAGGAGGATTTTGAACAGCCGTCAGATCCACTGGCCAGAGACCAGTGGATGCCTGACATGCCTCACGTTTTCTGGGATGATTCTGACGATGAGTCTGATTTTGGAGGCTTTGACTGTGACTGGAAGACACACAATTATACCCGACGCACAAAAAAAGAGTACACAGGCCATAAGGGTGTAAAAATTAATATTCCTGACAATGCAACGCCAGGTCAGATATTCTCCAATATCTTCACTGAGGAGCTATTTCTTTATCTTGTCAATGAGACAAATAAATATGCTCAACAAAGCAGGGCTCAAACCCCATCCAACAGCAAGTGGGTCGAAGTCAGTCTCATTGAGATGAAGACTTTTATAGGACTTTGTCTTGGGATGGGGATCCTGAAATTACCTGCCAGGAGGGATTACTGGAGAATAAAGAGACCCCTTCTTCAGACCAACTTCCCCCAGCAAATGTCGCGTGACAGATTTGCCGCTATCTGGAGGTAATAATGATGATTATTCTATTTGATAACAGTAATAAATGATTATGATGATGATGATTATGATTATAACGCTGGTAAGAAATGATGATGTTCATTCAATAGGCTACAGTAGGCCTAGACCCCATAACAAGTGTACAAATGGAACCAAATGGACCCGTGATATCTATCTATCTGTCTATATCTATCTATCTATCTATCTATCTATCTATCTATATATCTAGTGTACAAATGGAACCAAATGGACCCGTGATATATATCTATATATCTAGTGTACAAATGGAACCAAATGGACCCGTGATATATATCTATCTATCTAGTGTACAAATGGAACCAAATGGACCCTGATATCTATCTATCTGTCTATATCTATCAATCTATCTATCTATATATCTAGTGTACAAATGGAACCAAATGGACCCGTGATAGATATCTATCTATCTAGTGTACAAATGGAACCAAATGGACCCCTGATCTAGGTAGATAGATATGTACACACAGTATTATTATAATAATGTCTGATGACAGTGAATGTAATAAATAATCTACTATACTATAACTATAATGCTGATAAGAAATAACAACAGTAGTAGTATTTTGTTTTGTGATCTTATTTATCAAATGCAATAATACACAATAATTACATGAATCTACTAGCAATAAGTATTAACAATACAGACAATATAATAAAGTCTGATAAGAATGTACTAGCAATAAGTATAAGAATATAGACAGTATAATCAAGTCTGATGATAATAATAATAATGATGATGATGACGATGATTATAATACTAAGACATTATGATGATGATAATAGTAATAAATTATGATAATAGTAATAAATGATGATGATAATAATGATGATGATACTAATACATTATGACGATGATAATAGTAATAAATTATGATAATAGTAATACATTATGATGATAATAAATGATGATGATAATAGTAATAAATGATGATGATAATAGTAATACATTATGATGATGATAATACATTATGGTGATAATAGTAATACATTATGATGATACTAATGATGATGATACTAATACATTATGATGATGATAATAGTAATACATTATGATGATAATAATGATGATGATAATAGTAATACATTATGATGATGATAATAGTAATAAATTATGATGATAATAGTAATAATAGATGATGATAATAATGATGATGATAATACTAATACATTATGATGATGATGATAATAGTAATACATTATGATGATGATAATATTAATACATGATGATGATAATAATGATGATGATGATGATGATGATACTAATACATTATGATGATGATAATAGTAATAAATGATGATGATAATAATAATGATGATGATAATAGTAATAAATTATGATGATGATAATAGTAATAAATGATGATGATAATGGTAATACATTATGATGATAATAGTAATAAATTATGGTGATATTAGTAATAAAGTATGATGATACTAATGATGATGATACTAATAAATTATGATGATGATAATAGTAATACATTATGGTGATAATAGTAATAAATTATGATGATACTAATGATGATGATACTAATACATTATGATGATGATAATAGTAATAAATTATGATGATAATAATGATGATGATAATAGTAATACATTATGATGATGATAATAGTAATACATTATGATGATAATAGTAATAAATTATGGTGATATTAGTTATAAAGTATGATGATACTAATGATGATGATACTAATAAATTATGATGATAATAATAGTAATACATTATGATGATAATAATGATGATGATAATAGTAATACATTATGATGATGATAATAGTAATACATTATGGTGATAATAGTAATAAATTATGATGATACTAATGATGATGATACTAATACATTATGATGATGATAATAGTAATACATTATGATGATAATAGTAATAAATGATGATGCTAATGGTAATAAATGATAATAATGATGATGATAATACTAATAAATTATGATGATGATAATAGTTATAAATTATGATGATAATACTAATAAATTATGATGATGATAATAGTAATACATGATGATAATAATGATGATGATGATGATGATAATAAATGATGATGATAATAGTAATAAATGATGATGATAATGGTAATAAATGATGATACTAATGATGATACTAATACATTATTATGATGATGATAATAGTAATAAATTATGATGATGATTATACTAATAAATTGTGATGATGATAATAGTAATAAATTATGATGATAATAATGATGATGATAATAGTAATACATTATGATGATGATAATAGTAATACATTATGATGATAATAGTAATAAATTATGGTGATATTAGTAATAAAGTATGATGATACTAATGATGATGATACTAATAAATTATGATGATAATAATAGTAATACATTATGATGATAATAATGATGATGATAATAGTAATACATTATGATGATGATAATAGTAATACATTATGGTGATAATAGTAATAAATTATGATGATACTAATGATGATGATACTAATACATTATGATGATGATAATAGTAATACATTATGATGATAATAGTAATAAATGATGATGATAATGGTAATAAATGATAATAATGATGATGATAATACTAATAAATTATGATGATGATAATAGTTATAAATTATGATGATAATACTAATAAATTATGATGATGATAATAGTAATACATGATGATAATAATGATGATGATGATGATGATAATAAATGATGATGATAATAGTAATAAATGATGATGATAATGGTAATAAATGATGATACTAATGATGATACTAATACATTATTATGATGATGATAATAGTAATAAATTATGATGATGATTATACTAATAAATTGTGATGATGATAATAGTAATAAATTAAGATTGTAATGCTGGTGATGATAGTAGCTTGATGGTATGCTGATGATAATGGCTTTACACAGTAGCTTCATAAATAAATACATAAATGAATACATACCTACCGTAAATACATAAATATTGCAATGTAATATACAAGATATACACAATATAGATAGTATAATAATGTCTAATGATGGAACAAGACACTGACGCCGACACTCTTCGCAGACGCCGAAGAGGGTGAGGAGGAAGAGGATGAAGATGAGGAGGAGGAAGACGAAGAGGAGGAGCCGGCAGAAACTGGAGAAGAAGATGATGCTAAGCTTCCACTATTTTTACAATACCAAAATATGACAAGTGAAAACATTCATATTCATCCGAAGTAACTTAGGTACTTGTGTGAATATCTATGTGCATTTTCAGATATCTTCATCTCCAAGATAACGAGGAAGAAGGCCTGGACCGCACGGACAAGCTGTGGAAGATACGGTGGTTCCTGGAATACCTCACCACAAAGTTCCAGGCCCTGTATGGGGTAAATGGCTTCGTGTCTGTGGACGAGAGCATGGTGAAGTTCAAGGGCAGACTCTCCTTCCGCCAATATCTTCCGCTCAAACCCACCAAGTGGGGTGTGAAGGTGTGGGTCATGGCGGAGAGCTCCACTGGATACGTCACCAACTTCCAGGTAAGAAACATAAAATCAGCACACCAGTTAGCTCTCATATGCAAAGATGTATTGTAATAGTGAATGACGTTTCAAGCACCAAAGCTCTTCCTCAGACTTGTTTTTCTTACAAACTTCCAGGTCTACACAGGTCGTGATGGGGGGATACAGGAGAAGGGTCTTGCTCACCGTGTGGTCATGGATCTCGCCAAACCCTTTTATGGCTCCAACCTGTCCATTTATATGGACAACTTTTACAGTGGGGTGGAGCTTTTCCAGGAAATGCGGACCAAAGCATTGGACGCCTGCGGCACTATTCGGGCCAACAGGAAGGGGCTACCTAAGGATCAACAGCTCACCAAGAAAGCCGGCATGGGAAAGCACCAGTTCCGAGTCGCCCAGAAGGATGACCTCACCTTTTGTGTCTGGCAGGACACAAAAGTCGTGATGGTTCTTTCCAACTTCCATGACCCCACGGCGACCGGGACCGTGCAGAGAAGGAAGGGGTCGACCAGCCAGTCAACAGTGGTAGTGCCAGCCAGCCTTGCTGACTACCAGAAGCACATGAAAGGTTTGTTTGGGTTATTGATTTTTTTTTATTGACAAAAATACATCCTGTATATGACATAGCCTACAGTATTTGAACACATCTGTCCAAATAGCTTGAGAGCTTTTTTTCCATTGTGGTCCTCTCAGTGCAAATGTGTGTGTAAACTGAGTGCCATGTGTTTGTTCCAGGTGTGGATCTTCTGGATCAAATGGTGGGGTACTACAACATAGAGCATCGCTCAAAGAAGTGGTGGAGGAGGGTTTTCTTTTTCTTCCTGTCGGTCTCCTGCTACAACGGGTACATTGCCCATCGATCTGCTGGAGGAGAGGCATTCTCTGCCAAGTTCAAGGGCTACAAAGAGTGGCTGGAGGAGCTGATGGAGGAACTGATAGTCCCTGTGGTGGCAAGACCTCCTCCTGAGTCCTCCTCCTCTTCATCCCGAGTGAATGCTGAGCTCACCACTGACCACGACTTTGAAAAGATCTTTTCAAAGAGAAGGGCCTGCAGGGAGTGCGCAGTGGCAAGGTGTGGCACTGACACACGTGCTACAGCTACAGTGTACGGCTGCAAGCAGTGCCAGGAGGCTGTGCACATGGAATGCTTCGGCAAGCATGTCCGCCGTTTCATGCATTGAACTGTGAACTACTCAGGATGAGTAGTTGTCTTCAGTTGTCTTCTCTCTTCTCTCTTCTCTCTTCTCTGTTGTTATTTGAACAGTGGTCTCTTCTCTCTTCTCTCTTCTTTTGGCTGGTTCTGTAGAACCACTGATCCGATTGACTTCCCACTTGGCATTGCACTAGCCTGTGAGCCCAGGAATCCTCCCGCCAAGTGGGGAGTCAATCGGATCAGCGGTTCAGGAGATATTCCTGCCCATTCTAAGCGGGTCGGGCCGGTTCTGCAGCCATTTTTTTTGGATTAAATTTGTTGCATTTTAGCATTTGGCCACTTGCCACTTGCCAGGCACTTTCATTTTATGCACGAAAAAATACATGTGAATATGTTATTCTGTTATTCTGCCCATTCCGGTCGGGCCGGTTCTGTAGAACCGCTGATCCGATTGACTTCCCACTTGGCATTGCACTAGCCTGTGAGCCCAGGAATCCTCCCGCCAAGTGGGGAGTCAATCGGATCAGCGGTTCAGGAGATATTCCTGCCCATTCTAAGCGGGTCGGGCCGGTTCTGCAGCCATTTTTTTTCAAATCAAATTTGTTGCATTTTTGCATTTTGCCACTTGCCACTTGCCAGGCACTTTCATTTTATGCACTAAAAATACACTGACACTTTTGTTTTACTTTTTAGTGAATATGTTCTTCTGTTATTCTGCCCATTCCGGTCGGGCCGGTTCTGTAGAACTGCTGATCCGATTGACTTCACACTTGGTACTGCACTAACCTGTGAGCCCAGGAATACCCCCGCCAAGTGGGGAGTCAATCGGATCAGCGGTTGAACCGCTGATCCGATTGACTTCCCACTTGGTACTGCTCTTACCTGTGTGCCCAGCAACATACCTGCCAAGTATGAAGTCAATCGGATCAGCGGTTCACGAGATATTCAGACATATTTGAATTGTATTATTATTTTATTATCACTGTATAGATTTTTTGTATTTTGTATACATATTTGTGAAAATAAAATTAATTGTGAACAATAGCCAAAGTTGTAAGCTCTCAAATGTTTTTGGAATTTTGTTTCTATCTGCTACAGAGGCTGAGAAATATATTTTTTATAGAACCTTGACAATTCTGATATTCCTGCTCATTCAAAGCGGGTCGTCCGGTTCTGTAGAACCACTGATCCGATTGACTTCCCACTTGGTACTGCACTAGCCTGTGAGCCCAGGAATACCCCCGTCAAGTGGGGAGTCAATCGGATCAGCGGTTCAGGAGATATTCCTGTTTATTCAAATTGGGTCGACCGGTTCTGTAGAACCACTGATCCGATTGACTTCCCACTTGGTACTGCACTAGCCCAGGAATACTCCCGCCAAGTGGGGAGTCAATCGGATCAGCGGTTTAGGAGATATTCGTGCTCATTCAAGGCGGGTCGTCCGGTTCTGTAGAACCACTGATCCGATTGACTTCCCACTTGGTATTGCACTAGCCTGTGAGCCCAGGAATACTCCCGCCAAGTGGGGAGTCAATCGGATCAGCGGTTCAGGAGATATTCCTGTTTATTCAAAGTGGGTCGACCGGTTCTGTAGAACCACTGATCCGATTGACTTCCCACTTGGTATTGCACTAGCCTGTGAGCCCAGGAATACTCCCGCCAAGTGGGGAGTCAATCGGATCAGCGGTTTAGGAGATATTCCTGTTTATTCATAGTGGGTCGACCGGTTCTGTAGAACCACTGATCGATTGACTTCCCACTTGGTACTGCACTAGCCTGTGAGCCCAGGAATACTCCCGCCAAGTGGGGAGTCAATCGGATCAGCGGTTTAGGAGATATTCGTGCTCATTCAAGGCGGGTCGTCCGGTTCTGTAGAACCACTGATCCGATTGACTTCCCACTTGGTATTGCACTAGCCTGTGAGCCCAGGAATACTCCCGCCAAGTGGGGAGTCAATCGGATCAGCGGTTCAGGAGATATTCCTGTTTATTCAAAGTGGGTCAACCGGTTCTGTAGAACCACTGATCTGAATGACTTCCCACTTGGTATTGCACTAGCCTGTGAGCCCAGGAATACTCCCGCCAAGTGGGGAGTCAATCGGATCAGCGGTTCAGGAGATATTCCTGTTTATTCAAAGTGGGTCGACCGGTTCTGTAGAACCACTGATCCGATTGACTTCCCACTTGGTATTGCACTAGCCTGTGAGCCCAGGAATACTCCCGCCAAGTGGGGAGTCAATCGGATCAGCGGTTCAGGAGATATTCCTGTTTATTCAAAGTGGGTCGACCGGTTCTGTAGAACCACTGATCCGATTGACTTCCCACTTGGTATTGCACTAGCCTGTGAGCCCAGGAATACTCCCGCCAAGTGGGGAGTCAATCGGATCAGCGGTTTAGGAGATATTCCTGTTTATTCATAGTGGGTCGACCGGTTCTGTAGAACCACTGATCCGATTGACTTCCCACTAGGTACTGCACTAGCCTGTGAGCCCAGGAATACTCCCGCCAAGTGGGGAGTCAATCGGATCAGCGGTTTAGGAGATATTCGTGCTCATTCAAGGCGGGTCGTCCGGTTCTGTAGAACCACTGATCCGATTGACTTCCCACTTGGTATTGCACTAGCCTGTGAGCCCAGGAATACTCCCGCCAAGTGGGGAGTCAATCGGATCAGCGGTTCAGGAGATATTCCTGTTTATTCAAAGTGGGTCGACCGGTTCTGTAGAACCACTGATCCGATTGACTTCCCACTTGGTACTGCACTAGCCTGTGAGCCCAGCAACATACCTGCCAAGTATGAAGTCAATCGGATCAGCGGTTCACAAGATATGCAGACATATTTGAATTGTATCATTATTTTATTAATTATATATCACTTTATAGATTTTTTTCTATTTTGTAATACATATTTTTGCAAATAAAATTTATTGTGAACAATAGCCAAAGTTGTAAGCTCTCAAATGTTTTTGGAATTTTGTTTCTATCTACTACAGAGGCTGAGAAATATATTTTTTATTGAATCTTGACAATTCTATGAATTTTCTCAGAAATACCTCAGGTTCTAGGGTGTCTTCCATAATACTGCCTTAGGTTTTAGAAGGCCTTTTCAAAATCGCCCTCAGGTCTAAATGGGCTAAATACACATTTCATATAAACCTGGAGAGAACAAAGTCCAATTCGGCATGTGTGCATTTAGGAAACAACAAACTCAAGTATACACACGTGTTCTGAGCATGCAGACAGTCACTCAAGTCGGTCTGTCTATGCATCTATGTTTATTTGTTCACCAGTTTGCCACATAAACCGGAATCTAAAGAAAGCAGACGACGCCACATTTGTCTCTCTTACATTCATCCAATCTCACGTCATGTCATAGTCAAAGTCAGTGTCCTGGGTAACCAGTAGGGATCTATATGAGCTCGTTATAATATATGTGTCCAGTAAAACCCCTTCCTGTATCCCACCTGTCGACTCCATTCATCTACCTCACAATTATTACATAAATCGCAATTATTTTTGCATAATCGTCATAATCATTTCCACATTTTCAGTATAAGTTATTATAAATATAAAGTTATTAAGCATGTCAGTCATTTCTTTGTAGTTTATGATGCATAAAGGGCCAAAGAGAAATGTAATTTTTATTTATATGCTTCAATGTTTAATGCCAAAAACAAACAAATAATTTTGTGTGACAATTCATCGTCAAGTAAAAATGTCATGATCGTGACAGCCCTACATCTAGCATGATCTCGCTCTCATGTTGCAGCTGCACAGCAGAATCATGAGTTGTTTTACCCATTAAGACCTGGGGCCGATTCTACCAATACCTTCTAAATCAGTAGTTCTCACACTTTCAAGATTTAAAAAAAAAGGTAGATGTACAAGCTCGCAGCACGGCACAAAGTGACGCGCTGTGAGCTTGTAGATCTGCTATTTTTGAATAGCCAACGCAAAAATCTAAAATGACACGGTTACTTTCCCGGTTTTAACGCCAAGATAAATCAACGCTCAGGTTTTACGGTGTACCACACAAATTCTCACACTTTCTGCATCTCTCTCTCTCTCTCTGACTTTTTGCTTCATTCCTCTCTCTGTGTCTCTCGCGTCTCGTCTGTGTAGAGCAGGCAGACCCATCATTACCTCTGCGTGCCAGTATTGATCCACTGCCCCACCCCCCCCCTATGTGTGTGTGTGTGAGCGTGTGCGTGCGCGCATCCATGTTTGTGAGCGTGCGTGTGTTATTTTAAGTCACTCAGACCTGTAATCAGTGTGTTAATGATAGTTATCCCCAAGGCGACAGGCCCTGCATGGTTATTCCAAGCCTGTAGATACCAGCGACAGACTGGCAGCCTGAAAACACTGACGGGCACACACGCACGCGCACACACACACACACACACACAGGTGAGCTGTGTTCTAGGATCGTTTGGTACTTGGCTGTTCATAGTAGAAATCAGAGGAACTTGATGGCTCACCAAGCAATCTGTGTGTGTGTGTGTGTGTGTGTGTGTGTGTGTGTGTGTGTGTGTGTGTGTGTGTGTGTGTGTGTGTGTGTGTGTGTGTGTGTGTGTGTGTGTGTGTGTGTGTGTGTGTGTGTGTGTGTGTGTGTGTGTGTGTGTGTGTGTACGTGCGTGCGTGTCTCTCTCTCTCTCTCTCTTCAGGATTGTGATTAGAGGGCTCCAAAAATGAGACTCATCAAAGACAGCTCAACAGTTGGTTAGATTGTGTGTGTGTGTGTGTGTGTGTGTGTGTGTGTGTGTGTGTGTGTGTGTGTGTGTGTGTGTGTGCTCATGGCAGTCACCATGTCTGGATGTGTGTTTATGTTATCTGCGTTCAGCAGCACTGTAATCACACAGCATGTAGCAGGCAGGGCTGGGACACTGCATCTACCCATCCTGCATCGGGTATTGATACTTTTTAGATTGACCACATATAAAAATTGTGTGTGTGTGTGTGTGTGTGTGTGTGTGTGTGTGTGTGTGTGTGTGTGTGTGTGTGTAGTCATCTCCCCCATACATCATGTAAGTTAGACTGTGTGGCTTAAGGCAGTGAGTGACTTGGACAAATGACTTCTACATCACCCCTGAAATATACATCAGGCATTTTATATTCCTATCAGACGTATGGCAACCACCTCATTACACACACACACACACACACACACACACACAACAGGTACACACAATACAGGTGTACCACTACAGTACCCTTCCACAGGAAAATCCATGAGCACACACACACACGCAGACCTGTGTGTGTGTGCGTGCGTGCGTGCGTGCGTGCGCCAATATGGATAAGTCCTATTTGGCAGCATTGAAAAAGATGCATTTCAGAGGTAAATGACATCATTACCATATAAATGACTTTCAGCCAGACACATCTGCTAATGCTGCTGCAACCATCAGAGACACACACACACACACACACACACACACACACGGGAAGCATGGTACCGTATTTAAATTTTGGCCGATATAAGCTAACCGATTATTTCCATGAACCAATATTGATGTTGATACCGATATTGCAATACTAGTTTTGACCAGTAGGGTTTACTGTACAGAACCCCTGTTATACTGATGCTGGCTGCAGATGCAAATAAATATGTCATGTTATGACCCGATTTATTATAAGCCTACTGAACACTCCAAGGGCAGAATTCATACTAAGCAGCAATATAGAAGTGTGGTATCTCACATAATGACTGCATGGTTTTGCGGTCATTCTCTCCCAACAATACTTCCACCAACAGTGCTTCTCCGCAGTCTGCACCTCTGCACTAAGGATGTGAGAAGAGTGTAATATTTTGGGATGTCATATCTTCATTGGAACATTGGTTTCAAACAAAACGGCAGATCACAGAAATCTGTATTGTGACGTCACACTGGAGAGAAAATGAAATTTATGAAATTCCTAGAAATTAAAATAAGGAACGCAGGGGATCCCCCAAAAAACTTGAAATGTAATGTTATATGCCCTTTAAAAATGTATGTGCCTGTCTTGCAAAAATTCATGCATTAATTATAAAAACATCAATCAAAAGTTAGGCTAAGTTAAGCCAGCTAACATTAGCATGCTAAATACGTAGCTACATAATGTAAAAAGATGGCCGCCCAGCAGTGTTGCCAGACGGGAAATGTTAAATTATGCTTAACATTTTGGTTTTTGAAAGAAAACTATAGTACACAGCCAAAAAAGTGAAGTAAATAGTAAATATGTAATTAGCATAAAAAATAGTGTATGTACTGTAAGAAATGCATGATCACATACGCTGCGTGGAAGCAGGCAACTTCCTGGACCTTAAACAAATATAAAATAAATAAAAGCCTGAAATTGGACTGGAAAGACGCAACCTGTGTTTTTATGTACCGTGATTGTAAACAGATGAACCAGCCTAACATTCACTTGCAAGCAGTGGTGTTTTGGTTCGTTGGACGGGACACCACAGCGTGTGGCCAGTATTTCTTCACGCGCATGCACGGCACGGTGCACGTGCGTACACACCACCGCCGAACCGCCAGGGGAAAAAAATCACCATTACACGTGCTTGCAAGGATTCATTTTCACGATCCGCCTCTTAAATAAAGTCAGCAAAGTGTTTAATGAACCTACATGCATTTGGACAGAGCTTTCCTACTTTCAGATTTTTTCGCACATGGGAGCTGTCCAGTATAACCTTCAGCCTTCAGTCACAGAAGCTATTATAAGGTTAAGTGCCCTGCTCAAGGGCACCTAGCAGTGTAGAGGAAGAAAAAATCGTTAACCATTTAATTTCCCTGGGCAAAAAGGGAAAATGGATGGCATGCATGTAAACGAGCATAATTGATTTCGGTGTGCATCACATTCTGCACTACCCACATTTAGCACAAGATAAGAATTTTGCCTCAGTATGTGATGCTCACTCACCTGCATGACACCTGTTGGTAGACTTTATACATTTACAACAGCAGCCTATGTATTTATTTCACAAAATACAGACTCAAAAGATTTATTTATGTACTGTAACATTTGATTTAATCTATTCATATAGGGTTATCGATTTAAATCACTTGTTGCCACTCTAAGGTCCAGTCTGACTTGCATCTCTGACTGTGTTAATAATAACATATTGTATTTATCGAGCACTTTTCAGGTAGTCATTGCACTTTTCATTAATCAAAAATCATTTTGAGTCATCCATAAAATTAATTAAATTTCCATATACAGTAGAGGCAATATTGCGAGTCACACACACCTGTGTGGAAACGAGGCGTTATGACGTAAAATCCTTATCTTCTTTTTTTTTTGGGTCACATTTTCATTCTGATAACATATTACATTACATTGAAAACAAGGCAGGTGTACCAACAGGAATATGGTCTTGAGCCCTACACCCGGGTGAGGCGCTAGCCGCCTAGCCGAGCAAGTGCCCATGGCAAGTAGTGCGATGGTTAACTGAGCGTCACCTGAGCTGCATACCGATTGGGTGGGAATCAGTTAGAATCTATTCAGAAATTGCACATAGCACTCGACAATGAAAGTAAATCAGACTATGTTGAATTGCCAACGTCTGCATCTCAAAAATGTTGATATGAAAAATATGTCCACTCCTGAATATTGTTAAACTCTGTCTTGAACTAGCCATTGTAAATGTGAAATTAATCAATATTGAGCAACTGCACAGCCCAGCCAATGTATTGACTAAAATGTTATCAGAAACTATTATCTGATAACACAGACATCAGGGAAGCAGGGTTGTGTGAAAATGTCTGGGCCGTATATTTGCGGCCGTATATCTGCCAGGAATTGGTGTCTGCAGCATCTCCCTTTCTCGCTGCTGCTGTTGTTGCTGAAACTCTGCGTTTCAAATAGCACCTTGATACAGTTCCGTTTACCTTATCCTTTGTCTTTGCTGTCTAGGTTGTAGAAGTAAATGGTTCCAGGTTCCAAGACGGCCTACCTTTCCGAGCCCCCTATGTCACTGCCGCCCTCAATTGCCTGGTTGAACTAGTCTTAGTAACTTTAAGGAAGCTTTGTACGGCACCTCCAGCTTGGCCATGCGCTCCAACGGACACAATTGGCTGTGCTTGCGGCAGGGAAGCCGGAAGGAAAACCTGTGGCTGCACTAGTGACTCCTAGTGGTTGGTCAGAGTGCCTGTTCAGCAGGGAGCAGAACATTGTGTTCCTCTGCACGTGTTACACCTTCCCGGTGAAACTCTCACAGTCGGGGTAAAAGAAGGAGGAGGGAGACGTGCTTGTCGTCCACTCCACACCCTCCCCAAAACCAAACAGTAGGTGTAAGCAGTGACAGAAACGTTTGGTTGTTAGAAAGCTTAGTAAAAAAAAAAGTTTTATTCTGTAGAACAATTTTCTAGTTAATGTGTGTCTTTCATTTTATTATTTTGGCCTTTGGACACCCTTACTCCAACTTAAGTTGGTTCATCTCTGTTAATCATTTTTCTGTAAATAAATGTTACTCAGTGTTAACACTTTCTCTTCACCAAAAATGAGTACCAGGACTACTTGGTTTTTATAAAGGCATGATCCTTTTTTCATTTTTTTAATGCATTCATTTATGTGCTAAACGGCTAACGGGATCGACCATTATGAATGCAACATTCCGTGTTTGATTCGTGGCTCGGGTCCTGCTGTGATTGTGTATTTTGTGCTGTCACTTTCCTCTCACTCTATGATGTCACAATAAAGCAGGAATGTCATGAATATATGATAATGCCATAATATCCTTGAAAAGAGAAGATCGCTAGCGAAAGAACACTGTGGTGAATGCTAACACTAGCTAGTGGTGGAGTGTACAGAGACGAGAGGATTGGAGAGGAGAGGCGACTTGAGGAGAGGGTGCGCAATGCTGACTGTTAGGAAAGCCGTGATGGCTGTTATTGTCCCTGTGAGTGGGATGGCTTTTATCTGGGCTTTCCAAGCCCACAAAGAGAAGGACAGACAGAGAGGGAGAGAGACACAGAGAGGGGGGGGGTAGAGAGAGAGGGAGAGGGAGAGGGAGAGAGAGAGAGAGAACATAGACAGCCTGCGGCTTGCTCTCAACATCTCAATGACTACATGCGCCCGGCTATCTTTCTTTCTGTCTTTCTTTCACCCTATTCTCTCCACTGGCCCTCTCTCGCTCCTCCTCTCCCTCCTCCCTCCTTCCATCCCCATATATCTGTCTCTCTCTCTCTCCTTCCTAACGCCCCCAGGCCATAAACATCCACACGTCACACACATGCCACAGAACACAATGCGAACATGCACGCACATGCAAGCATGCACGCGGGTACACACACACACACACACACACACTCTCTCTCCAGAGGACCGGCGGCAGGCTTTGTTCCAGAGCCCTGACTCTGGCGTCTAAAGGAGCCGTTCGTGCGGAAACTCTTACACACGTTTGCGCGTGCGCTCACACACACACACAGGAAGCGTGTGTGCACACACACACACGCAAATACTTCCCCCAGACTGTCGCTTCTTAACACCATCACTTATTCATGAGAGCGAACATTATAACGGGGCTCACCCTCTCTCTTTCTCCCCATAGCATGTGTCTGCCTGTGTGTGTGTGTGTGTGTGTGTGTGTGTGTGTGTGTGTGTGTGTGTATCTGTCTGTCTGTCTCTCTCTCTGTCTGTGAGTATGAGTGTACGTGTGTGTGTTCATGTCAAACCCTGAGTGTTAGTTTAACTGCATATTCTCAGAGTTAAAATAACACAGGACTCTAAAGTGTACGTGCTTGCATACGTGCACGCGTCTGCACAGCTAGTGCACACACATGAACAGGTGTCTGAGGCACTGAGGCATTTGTCTATTTGTACATGTGTACAATGCATTAGTGTGTATATGTACATGTGTCTGTGTGTGTGTGTCTGTGTCTGTCTGTGTGTGCGCACATGCGGGGAATGGAGAGACAGTGGTAGTTATTAATTATTTTAGCTCCTATTAGGGGGAACACGTTGAGTCGATTCCCCGGGAGACGTGTCATGAACGCCTCTTATTGTTCTCTCACTGTCACACGGTGCTCATTCACCCCTCCCATCTCTCTCTCTCTCTCTCTCTCTGTAACACGCATCTCCTCTCCTTCATCCCCCGTCCTCCCTCTCTCTCTCTCTCTCTCTCTTTCGTTCTTCATTCTGGCTGTGACATGTACCTCTCCTCTCCTCCATATCCCTCCCTCCCTTTCTCTCCCTCTCCCTCCCTCTTTCTGTCACTTGTACTCCACTCCCCTCCCTCTCGCTCTCTCCTTCGTTCCTTTTGGCTGTAACATGCACCTCTCCTCTTCTGTCGTCTACCTCCACCCACAGTACAATCCTCATCATTCATTTACACTAATAATTTACCCAAATAGACTCAAGTTTACACTGAGGAGTTTACTGTCTACCTTCTTCTTTTCCTTCTGCACGATCAGTAAAACAATCTTCCTTTATACTACAATTAATCCCCCCCGTCTCTCTCTCTCTGTCTCATATATTTTTCCCGTATCTCCCATTTAATTCTGTCTACTATCTGCTTTTCATTTCTGTTATCTTTTCATCCTACCATCTCGTCATCGTCTCTTGATCGTCTTCATCCCGAGCCAGATATGACTTTATCTCTCTTCACTCTCACACAGACATACACCTTACTCTCTTTGCCTCTTTCCCCGTTTCTAACCGCGTATTTCTTTGTACGCGTGTGTGTGTGTGTGTATGTGTATGTGTGTGTCTGTGTGTGTGTGTGTGTGTGTCATCTGAAAACCAACAGTCTGCCTCAGCTCTGAAGCCGCCTCTGCTTTTATTCCGTCCTCAGTCGCTATGGCGATACTCCTCCCACGGCTGAAATGGGCAGCCAATGAGACAACACTTCCTGCATCGAAAAAGCCATGCTTGTTAAAGAAACACTGGCCATTTACAGAGAGGAAAGGCTGGCATGAGACTAGATAATGAAAGGGGTAACCTCTCTCTCTCTCGCACACACACACACACACACATTTTGGGTACGAGTAAATGTGCCAATATAGTAACTTTTTTATTAACCTGTGGTGGACGCTGCTAGGCAAGCAGACTACAAGCTAACTGCTAATTTGTAAAGGAATATGACTGAGGTCATGGCAGGTCTTTGACCTTGAGGTACGTTAGGATAGCCTTCTCTCTAGTACACGTACGCACACACACACGATCAATCATAATTCCATAATTGTTTGCAAGTTCAACAAAAATACTATCTGCATTCACATATGTGTCACAAACACACTGTGCTAATTTCACTCTGGGTCCCATTTGTACACTCTCAGAGTTAAATGAACACTCAGGGTTTTAGTGTGCATGCATTGTGTACATGTCTGTACAGTATGTGGATGTGGTTACAAAAGCACAAATATGTATTTGTGTGTAAGCATGTGCACGCACAGATACAAGCGGGCCACATGTGTCTCCACACACACACACACACACACACACACAGCCCTCTTTTGTCCCCTAGACAAAGACGTGAGTGCCCCCTTTTACACTGAGTGAGACCTGATTCTGCACCCACCCCCTTAACCTCCTACATGTACACACACACATACACACACACAAACCAACCCCCATGCTTGGCGGCCCACTCTGAAAAGTAACAAACAGGCTAGCAGACAGAAGTGGGGGTGGGGCAAGAAGGGTCTCGCTATGGTAACAAGAGCATTATAAGCCAATTAGGAGTGCCGCCTGAGTGACTGACTGACAGGATGAAGAGCGCTCACTGTCTGAGGTGAAGGTGTGTGTGTGTGTGTGTGTGTGTGTGTGTGTGTGTGTGTGTGTGTGTGTGTGTGTGTGTGTGTGTGTGTGTGTGTGTGTGTGTGTGTGTGTGTGTGTGTGTGTGTGTGTGTGTCTGTGTGTGTGCGCGTGTGTGGGGGGGGTTCGTCTGCATCAAATTGCATGTGTCTCTAACAACAAACGCTTTGAGCTAAACTGCTCTAATGTAGCATGGGTGAGCGCACACACACACACACACACACGCACACACACACACACACACACACGCAGAGTAGACATGCACTCTTCCCTTGAGGTCCAACTCCTACACGCAAAGGCATTAAAATGATCCCTTTGTCTCTCTATCGCACCCGAGAAAGAGACAAAGACGAGAGAGAGAACGAGAGAAAGAGAGAGACGGAAAGAGAGACAGAGTGTGTATGAAGGCAAGCAGAAGGGAGAGGGGGAAAACAGTAGTGGGAGAAAGCAAAAACACGGAACAGGGAGACAGGAACTCAGTGGAAGGGAGCTGCAAGGAGAGGACACAGGAAGATGACAGGGGGGGGGGGGGGAGTGAGCAACAGAGGTAGAGTGAAGGAGAGAGAGAGAGGGAAGGCAGAAGGTAGAAGAGAGAGTGGGAGCGAGGGGAAAGAGAGAGAGAGAGAGAAAGAGAGAGAAGCACACAGCCGGGCCCAGTGCTGCTCTGAACTCGTTTGATCCAGTTTGTCTCGCCAGGCGTTCCTCGAGATACATTCCTGTGGCTGGCTGGGGCGCAGAGAGAGAGAGAGAGGGGGAGAGAGAGACAGCAACAGAGTGAGCGAGCAACAGTGAGAGTTACAGAAAGAGATGCATGTACCCGAAAAACGAGGGATAAAGAGAGCGAGTGATACAGAGGGAGAGCAAAGAGGGAGGAGAACAGCGTGTGCATGTGTGTGTGTGTGTGTGTGTGTGTGTGTGTGTGTGTGTATGTGTGGGGGGGGGGGCGACTTTTGAGAGAGAGAGACCGAAAATTAAGAAAAGGAGAGAGGGGGAAGTATGCTCACGCAAGAGAAGAGAGAGAGAAAGAACAGCTACAGTGAAAGTACGTTGAAGTGCCAAATGTTACCTGCTACCAAAGTTCAACCCCCACTTCTCACAATAAGAAACCTGACTCCATGCAGTCGAGAACTGAAAACAAAAAGTCCAGAGAAAAGAAGAGCAAAGAGAAGAGAAGAGAAGAAAAGAGAAGCTTTCCAACGTTACATGTATTCTGCTGAAGACTGACCCTTGAGTTTCTTCCATAGGTTTCCTACAGTATATGTCACTCTACAAACTCAATGCCACTTCTCCAAGTGCGTGCATGTAAGCCCCTTCATAAGCAAATCTATTCTCAAAAGAGTAGGTTCAACACGCAAAGCGAAATATTTTAGACTAGAATGTTCGCCATTGGTATGTGGTGTCTGTATCCAGTGACTGTGGGCGTGCACGAGTGTGCATGTTGGATAGGGATGGAGAGCAAGAGAGAGACCTGGCAGAGACTAATGATAATGCAATAATAGGCAGATAATGTAATAATTGGCCAAAATCCAATGAAATCTCTCTAAATGGGTTGAAAACATAATAAAGCCTGTCAATGTAACACACTGCAGAGGATATAATAATGGTTTCAGACTGATAACGAAATGTATATTATTACATCATCTGTTGGACAAAGGTCTCAAATCGGTGCCTTTTAGTTGAAAACCTGCTCTTTTCAGAACGGGACAGCGTCAGTATACATTAATGTAACCTAAAGTGAACTGATGGTGTTTGGTTCACATCAATTAGCCATCACTGTCATTGTAAGCCTTTGTAGCTTCTGTTGGACAAGTTTACCAATGTAGCTAAACAACTAGTAAGAACTACATTTGTATGTCAATCAGAAATGTTTCAAGCGTTCGGTGTGTTAATATGGTCAAGAAGAAATCTGGCGAAGGGTCGTTATTCGTGCCCATAGCTCCACCTCATTAACATCACTGATGAGATACTGAACCTGAGAACCTTTATCAGAGCTGATAAACTTGGTAGTAGAAAGCTAGTAGAAGACCCCCCTACATCCTTCATGTCTCCCGTTTTGGAACACTTTAGTTAATTATGGTGATGACCAATGAGTGGAAAAAAATTCAGAACTGTTGCAGTGTGCCTTTTCTGTTCAAGGAGTGTAACCCTATGCTATATAAACAGGGGTATGTTCCTTTAAGTTGTTGGCGGGCTGAGCGAAGAGTATTATGGGATTGTTCTTTTGTTTACTTCTGTTCTGGTGTAGAGGGAAAGCGGTCGCACTAAAAGCGAGCAAGTGATATATTTTGTTGTTACTACGGATGATACAAGTTAGAACCCTGGCTGTTCACGTGGATTCATTGAATCTATTTTTGTTATTAAACCAGTTCTCCAGCACGGACTGCTTCTTTCTTTTAGAATAGAAGAAAGGATAAGTATTACTCTGAAAAGGAAGAGGAAGTGGTTATAGGAGGCGAGCCTACATAAGTTGTAATACCACATTGATCGGTGATGTTTATTTCTTTGTCGTTTATCGACTGTCAAATCCTGCTAGGACATAAACTATAATCCAGGTTCTGATCTGAGGATAATGATATTGGTTCTGATCAAGCAATATGATTGGCAGAAAGCCGTGTGTTAGGCAAGGCGTTGCTTAGCAATGCATACAAATAGAGCTGAATCAACTCTTGATCAAATACTGATATCTCAGTGTTTAATTAGAAATGTGCACTTAGTGGAGCGCAAATCTCCACCAGGACGCACGTCCCTACCTCCCTCCATTGTTGTGTGCGGTGTATGTTATGACATTGTTTTGGTGTGGGACAGGGCAATGGGAGGAAAAGCTATGATGTTTTGTTTGTTTTTAATACCTCTTTAAATTGCTTTTATCTTCAAGTACCGAAGTCCTGAACTCAAAACCATGCCCCCTGGATCACAGAAGTGTTTTTCCCATTCAAATCCCATACACTCTTTTTTTTAAATTCAAGTAATATATAATATCCAATTATTTATTTTTCAAATGAGTCGAGTGATGGTTAATCATATCAGCTAACGGTGAAAAAGTACTAATTTATCCAAAGAGCAATAAAATAAACAAATCGACTACAATTCTCTACCACTGGTGTCAAGTTGTGTTGCACTACAATTTTGCGTTGTAGGTTCTCAGTTGTTTCATCAAACAAGCTAAATAATAACACAGTGATAACAAATGTCACAAAATCTAATGAATCTCAGGAATGTTTTTTTCTTTTTTTTTACCAATTTTTTATCCCGCGATTTTTGTAACCCATTTCTTTCACCCGGTGCCAATTTCCTAAGTGATCCTGGGCGCTACTAGGGCTGGGGCGGTATGGATTTTTATTTTCCGCGGTATTTACTCCCCGTTACGGTACGGCGGTACATGCACGCGGTAATGAACCCGACGTGCGGTGCGGAAACACAGTTCTTATATTACGTCATTTAAAAACGTCTATAGGATTTTGAATGGGAAAAACACTACCATGATCCAGGGTGAGTTGCTTTCAGACTTCTGTACTCTAATCCCACTCACCGCACCCCTTAATTAGTGTGGTTGCCCTAACAGGGCAACCAGACTATAGTAATAGTCCCACTTTATTTCATGTTCTAGATAAACTTTATTTTGGCACGCTACTCCTCCCACAGTTCTTTTCCCCCAATTTTGTGCCATATGTCAAATTTACCGGTCTCACTGGGAATCGATGGCTATCATTTTGCTAAGAGATTGGTTGTATCGTTTAATTGATATTGATTTATTAGTGCATTAAATCTCCCCATCCACTTTAATGGGAAAATGAAAAAACTCCCATTTAAGATTTTTTTTCTCAGAAACCGTAAGGGCTAGAGTTACAAAACTTGGAGGGGAGGTTCATAATATAGTGCAAAATTATTGAAAAATAATTTACATCACTCGGCCTCATGGTGGCGCTATAACAGCCCACTTTACGTTTTGGCCTATAACTCTTGAACAGTACGTCGTAAAATAAAAAGATTCTAGATTCCTTGGGTTATGACGCAACTCCCCATATAGGCCACGCCCAGCGTCAGGATAGATTTTCTGCCATTTTGAATTTTCTTCAAAACACACTTTTAGCTCTTCCTCCCACATATTTTGTCCAAATTTCACAAATCGGTACACACAATCTCTGGACCCATGCAATAAACATGCGATAAACAATTTTGATAGTCCATACCGTTCGTCCGTAAATGGCTTCCAAAGTTAACGGGAGGGGCCTATTTTACAAAAAAGGCCAAAAATCACGTACGAAACGTACGGTCAATCCCAAATTTGAATCACATGTCAAGGATGGTTTA
Source organism: Gymnoscopelus braueri (assembly GCF_963280865.1). NCBI lineage: Eukaryota > Metazoa > Chordata > Actinopteri > Myctophiformes > Myctophidae > Gymnoscopelus > Gymnoscopelus braueri. The sequence goes on along the minus strand of NC_137604.1, from coordinate 31,135,652 downwards.
CTCAACAAATCCCTAAAAGCATTTCCACTTTGATCCATAGGGGGCGCCACAAATGCACAAAATGTAACCGTTTGATGCAAAAACATTATTTCTGGGGGGATCAATCCTCTCAAAATGAAACGCAAGTGATCTCAGGAGTGACGTGACAATGTAATTGGCGCAGCCTCCGACGGTATTCCTCCCGGCGTATTCCTCGAGTCTCGGCGGCCGCGACCCGCGTTCCCAGAATTGCGAATATTCTAGTTCTACTTAGTCACCATCTCTCTCTCTCTAGTCACCATTTATTTCTCCCTCTCTCGAATTCTTGTTTGGCGACAGGTCAAAGGATGGTCATCGATTATGTGTGTTTGTGTGTGTGTGTGTGTGTGTGTGTGTGTGTGTGTGTGTGTGTGTGTGTGTGTGTGTGTGTGTGTGTGTGTGTGTGTGTGTGTGTGTGTGTGTGTGTGTGTGACTGTCGAGTAAAGATGGTCTAATTGAAGGGATAAAGGACTAAGGAGGCAGTGGGGTCAATTACTGCTGGAAATGGCGAGCGAGCGAACATGTTTGCGAGGGAGAGAGAGAGAGAGATATGGAGCAGAGGCCATTGCTACCCTCCTCCTTCCTTGAGGGCCCTTTTCTTTACACACATCTATAAAACGCCCGAGCAATTCCAAGCCCACGTACCCCAACCCCCCTCTTCCCTCTTTTTCTCCCTCATTCTTCCCTCTTCCGTGATTCTCTGTCCCTCCTCCAAGCAGTCTTCTCTCTCATGTCCTAGGTCTTCCAGTGTTTTTCCCCTCTCTCGCCCCCTACACTCTCTCTCACCTCTCAGACACACTGCCTCTCGTCCGTCCGCCCGTCCCTCTCTCCCTCCCACTCTACTTCCTCTCATCACCCCCTCCGTTCCCAGTCTGTCCCTCCCTCTCCATCATCCCTCCAATCATGGCTCAATCATCTGCTCACCTCCAGTTCAGCCTAACGTGTAGTTCATCGTACAACCCGTGTCACTCATCCAAAACAACTGAAACTCTTTTATTTTCGGTAAGTGTCACTTGTCATACGGCGAAGCATAAATGAGGCTACAGGTGAGGGCTGCTACCCGTTGTACCCGTCTGCCCATATATGGAGATCCCTGTATCTGTGTCTACCTGTGTCGCTTTTATGCCCATATATGGATATCCCTGTATCTGTGTCTACCTGTGTCGCTTTTATGCCCATATATGGATATCCCTGATGTCATAAGTATATGCCCCCGCACCGGCCTGCGAAAGTCGCCTGTGTTTGCTCTGAGGAGCGCCGTGGCCGGCCACTGTGGCCAGAATAGTTTGCTTCTGTGACCGCCCTTCCAGGGCGTGGGAACTTGGGAAGTGATGGCGGACAATGGGAAAAGAAGGTTGCCCTTCAACCATTCGAACCAATCATCAAAAGGTAACGTGAGACGCCCACTTGGTATGTTATCCCAGTCAAAAAGGTACCATGGACAGCGCTGATTGTGTGTGGGGGTGTGTAGGGGGTGTGGGCGAGATCGATAGAGAGACAGACAGACAGAACACATCACTGTTCGGTTTCTCCTGCTTGCTTTTCGTGGTTGTAAAAATAGGGTCCATTCGTAAATATGCTCAGAGAATCTGCTCCGAGCGCTCTGGTTTTTACGTCATATAGAGTGCCCTAATATCAGTTAACAGTTGTTGTTCGCTCAGAAGTTTCGAACGGGAACAAACCAACTGCTCTGAATTTACGAACGACCAGATAGCACTTCAACGCTCTCAGAGCGCATTTCCAATTTCCCCCCTATTCTGTAGCAATCCCATGCACAGACGGAAGAGAAACAAGCTCAGGGGAGGCACAGTCGACGAGAGAGAGCGTGCGCGAGAGAGTGAGCTGTTTCTACATACCTCCCTCTCCTATTTTTTGACAGAATGGTTAATTAAAAACGTTATAATAATAATACTAATATTTTGTTCTGCTATTGCTGCATTCTTATGCGAGTCCATAATAAGTAAATGGTTAATGAATGCATTCTTTGATGTGGGAACAGTAGCCCTTAAGTTGTTATTTGGCCTTTCTGCGTCTATTATAGGCCTATGGTTAAATAAATGTACTTTATTTTATGGGAAAAACAATCAGGCTCATGCGCTCTGGAACCTAAAATTCACAAATTAAGCACTGTGTGTGTGTGTGTGTGTGTGTGTGTGTGTGTGTGTGTGTGTGTGTGTGTGTGTGTGTGTGTGTGTGTGTGTGTGTGTGTGTGTGTGTGTGTGTGTGTGTGTGTGCGTGCGATGTGTGCACGTGTGTGTGTGTGTGTGTGTGTGTAGTGCATGTGTGTCCACAAACACAGTCAGATCATGTCATGTCAAAGAGGGAAACACCAGACCCCCTACTTGCTCATTCAGCTAGGCTGTACATTGGACAATGAAGCGTTCAATTCTGCTGTGATCGCATGACAGCGCTGTAAGACATAATATTCATGGAGTTCTTTCCTCTCTTATGATAGTGCAACCCGGCTAATTAGTCTTAATACAACCAGCCTGCATCATCGGTATTAAAACAAACATTTGAATCAAGGGAGATGGACCTACGGTAAAGCATGATATTTATTCCCTGATATCAAAGTCAAGATGGCTGCCCTGCTGTTTCACCACAACAGGGAGAGTTAATCTAGAATTTCTCACGGTCTCTCTCTCTCTGTCTCTTTTATTATAGTTTATGTGCCAACTATGTTCAAAAGACAACAGTGATGTTGCAAAAAGTAGATTGACTGTTCAGTTAAACAGCTAAATTAATAGAATATATCAGAGGGGATAGGTGAAGAGGATGTAATGAAATGTGCTGTTAGAAAGCCATTCCCATAGACTAGAGCAATATAACATGGCACAGATGGCCTGTATTATAACTCATTCAACATTGATATATTTAGACATAATTCTGCGTGTTATCATTAACTATGAAGGCCAATGTTTGACTAATTAAATACATTATATGCATGGGTTGGCTTGTAAATGGCAAATGGATCATAACCCCCCCCCCCCCACACACACACACACACACACAGTAGGAAGGTCTGTGTGCAAACTTGAAGGTCTGTGTGCAAAGTTTGAAAAAAATCTTATCTGGAAGTTTGGCATTTTGAAAGGCAAGTGGATAATACCACAAAACACACACTTGTTTTACAAATGGCTACACACATGACAGATGCATTCACATTTGCGCACATAAACTCCCAATCTCACCGTCTCTATCTCTCTCACACACACACACACACAATTCCCTACCTCCTTTTAAGATTCCGACCAGTCCCTCAGGGTGGGGGGGGGTGACACCAATTAAACAAGAGCAGAGGTCTGGTAGCTATGGTGACAGCAACCATGGCGATGGCAAGACCTATTTGAACCCCTGCTTGTGTGGTGTGTGTGTGTGTGTGTGTGTGTGTGTGTGTGTGTGTGTGGGCAGTGGTGTGTAAAAAGGCAAAATATGGAATAATCTAGGAACACAGAACGATCCAGCGCCGCTAAGAGGGTGTCGGGGTGATGGGATGACTGAGGGGTGACATTTTTTTGCAAGGTACTTTTGGTACTAATCAAGGTGAATGGGTGGAGCTATGATTGGTCAATGTAAGATATCATACAAAATTGCCCATGCTGTTTACCAACACACCCACGTTTTTAAATACCACAACAGCAGAGAGGCTAGTTTATTTAATATGTATTTATTTGGAATGGAACAAATACATTCACCTGGTTGGACAGTCAGCGGGGTCCAGGCCATAACTGGGTGCTGTGAAGCGTGAATACAGTATGTCATGCGTTTTACTCTTCCAACCTTCCGGACTCGATTAACAGGTATATTGTTTTACGCAAAGCAGGCTGCACTCCATGGGTCAGGTCAAATTTTAACAGATTTTAACATTTTGTATTATAGAGCTCAAAAGAGAGTTTCCAGAAGTAAAAATTCTGTTGCTATTCTGCAGAGGATTTTATACCAACTAAGGTAGATGTGGTAGTGAAACGATGGTATATGTTCCTGTATATGAAATCAGACAAATTTTACGAAGAAAATGCTATAAGTGGCACGGAGAAATACTACACGTACCCACAATCATAGCGTAGCAGCGACATTTCCAATTGGTGGAGCTCGCTTTACCATGGAAATGTTACCGCCCCCCTTGAATGTCACGTGTATTATTTAATGGTAACTACATTCTACCAAGCCCCGCCCTGCCTGCCTTGAGATTGGCTGAAGGCAAAAAACGAGAAGACAAGGACTCTGCCCCCACTGAGGGACGGTGGGGGCGTTGTCACATTCTAATACAGCCCCAAACCCTAATTCTGCACCTGGTCCGGTGTCGTGCCTCGCAAAGTATTGGACTGACGACCCCAACCTCCTGTGATCGAATCCCGCTGCGGGCACTTTTTCCGACAACCGCGGGCAATTCTTTTTTGCCGATAAAGTATAGTTTTGGACCACGACGGAGGCGCACCATCTCAAGTGAACTTGAGCAATGAGAGCGAGTCGCCGTGCTGAACGTTGCAAAGTTTGCTTGAGCCGACTCAGCACCGTCCGAGTTATGTACCGATAGGCACAGGATCGTAACAAGTAAACTACAATATGTTACAACACTATTAACAATATAAACACTATACTAATGACGACGGTTAAAGTTAAGAAAAAGCATACAAACTATAGTTTGGTTGGAAGCATTATGCAAAGGTATGTGCAATGGTTAAAGGGATGAGTTTAAAATGAACTGCACAGGCTTGAACTTTCACTTTGCATGCGTTTTCCAATTTTTTTTAAAAACCTCAATCAAATGTTTTATGGTTATGATTCATCATAGCTCTTCATGTAAAGATTTTCTGAAACGTCTATGGAGTAAATGAATGTGAAATTCACTTCCAGAAACTAGGTTATTCAAAAAGCGGGCGTCCGGTCACGGTTGAGCCCTATTGCGTGGGTTGGAAACCTAAATCTGTCCAATAAGAACAGACCCTGACGTCTTGTTAAAATGGCCAGCAGGATCTCAGGGTGGATTCATGCTAGGTCTTTAGGAAGGCTAATGCTATATAGTGGACTACAAAGACCACCCACTCAATGGGGAGGTGAGTTATTGCCCTCAGGTTGTTATTTGGAGCATTGGTTCTCAAATGTTGGCTATTCAAGAATAGCAGATATACAACCTTGCACATCTGAATTTTTTTTTTTTTTATCGAAATGTTTGGAAACTTCTTTTTTTTTTACATAAATCTTCTCTTCTGGGGGTCTCTGGCACAAGACATTTTCAGATGGGGGTCCGCGGCCAAATACATATCAATTTGGGGGTCCTTGGCACGAGAAACAGTGATTTGGGAGGACTAAAATATGCCATGTCTCCTTCGTCCAAAGTGCTTATTTTCTATGTATCTTCGCTTTTTTGTGTCCATTTGCCATTTTTAGAACACGTTGTACTGCCTGTACCTTAAAAACATCAATCAAATATTCAATCAATCAATGTCGCTTATGTTTTTTTATTCTGTTTTTATGTAAACCCTGGCTGCAGAATAATCTCTTTAAACCTCTGAATCACAATGAGGAGGCGGCCCTCAACTGCAGTTAATAGTAGTAGTTAATGGTTACTTCAAATAATTACAACAATTACTATTTAGAGGCCCTGCCTACAAAGAGAAGAAAATGAGATATGATAATCCCACTATTATATAAGACCAATCATATGTTTGCGTGTGTGTGTGTGTGTGTGTGTGTGCATCTGTGCATATGTTTGTCCGTCTGTCCACGTGTGTGTGTGTGTGTGTGTGTAACCACACACACATGTTGAGCACAACTGTGATGTCCAATCTCTGGGTTCTGAATGAGAGTACATGTACTGTAGGTGCAGGCTACATGCGTAATAATCAAGTGTAGCTGTGTGTGTGTGTGTGTGTGTGTGTGTGTGTGTGTGTGTGTGTGTGTGTGTGTGTGTGTGTGTGTGTGTGTGTGTGTACTGTGCAGACCAGTGTCTTTAGTAGACTTGTGGTAATCCTCTTAGCGTATGCTGCTTGAAGCTCAGAGCGCATTATGTAACCCCCTAATCCAGCACCGCATCAAGACGGCCAGGAAAAGACCACTACCCTCACACAAACACATACACACATGCACACATACACACAATTGCACTCGCAAGTGGATACACATGTTTCGAGTGGCAAGTACATAGACATACAGTCAGAGACATGGTGTCCCCGTCACCAAGATAGACAGTAGTGACTTAACCATGCATGCACACACGCTGTCGCACACACGGTCACTGCATATTATTACAAAGTATGGGGAATCATTGACAAACGCAACTTTCACTTCAACACCAGAGTGTCAACACTGTAAAATCCAGAGTGTTAAACCTGAACTTTGAACTTGGCCCTCCGGCCCCAACATGAGAGACCACATTTCTACTACTGAGCTAAGACAGAACTCCCGCTTGGCCACAGGAGATATTGCACTTATGACCTTCAGGCAGTACTACTTATCAACCAGTAGGTGTCCTACCCAACACCAGGGTCTACATGTATCAAAGGAAGAGTATGTAGACCAGGTCCAATCATTGCAGATGTGCTAGTTACTGTATGTTTTATAAACATACTCTATCATACAAGTTGGTTTTATTCATTAATTTAAAATGTGCTGTATATGGCAGCTTTAATTTAACTGACTTGTCTATGTAGCACTACTGTTGCTAGCCAATCCAATGATAAGAGTCTGCCTTTGTGTGTGTTCTCTCTTCCTGGTCTTCTCCTTGCCTCTCTCTCCCTCTTTAGATATTCTCCCTGTATCACCCCCCATAACCTGAACATCCATCAAAAAAATCTCACTCCCCCTCTCTCCCTTTCCGCTCTCCGTCCTGTTGCCTGGGCAACAGCGGCCATCTTGCCATGCCCGGTCGGCCGGTGGGTGCACATCACAGGCCAGTCATAAATGTGCAATGGCAGTCAGACAGAAGGAGGAGGAGAGAGAGAGGGAGAGAAACACGCGCACGCACGCACGCACGCACGCACACACACACACAGGGAAATATACAGAGATGTCAGAATATCTCTCCCAGCTTTAGTGGCAAAAGAGCAGGACAGCCATCTTAGCTTTAGCAATCAGAAAACATCAGGCTTCATTTTATTTTTATCTGAGCTTTCGGGCTCATTTGGAATTAACCTCCTTCACTGAAAATGTTTTAAAGGTTTTAATATCTTGATGCAGGCTACACATGGTTGTATGAAGTCTAATTAGCCTAGTTTCCCTATAATAAGAGAAAAAAGGCCTCTGTGGACTGGACTGTGATGTCACGCAGCACTGCCATTAGAATACAGCTGAGTGGAAGGCTTGTTGAACGAGGTACGGTTTGGTGTAACACAGGGGACAATAAGCGGCACAATATTGCTTGACTTGGTGGACAGACAATGCTGTTGGACAACTGGGAGAAACAGGTGGTGACCGTTCAAAACCCTTCTGCGACCCCATTATTGACCATATTCACAGCAGGCATCTTACGTCAGGAAAATTACGTGTGTGACTATGCTGTGCATCTATTATGGCTTAAATATTGTTACAAACATTCCAAATGATGTCACATAAACGTCCTGAAAAAAAATACAAGGTGTTACTGTTAGGTCGGACTCACCAAACAGACTACTACAGATTACTACAGACTGGCAGTCGAATGAAGTCGGGAGATGAGTCGGTTGAAATGTGTGAAAAGTTGCTGAATGCAGCGCTTTCCACACCGGCTACAGAGGTGCTTAAAAATAGCCTATGGCTTGATGTAGTTTTTCATGCTTAAATCATTTTAGAAATAATAAAGATAACTACTGCACAGCAGGGTGCTTAGGGCATGGGCACAAGGTTATCTGTATTTAGACTATTTTGGTGTATCATATCTTTCGTATTTAATATAAATTAATACAATAAACTCAAGTGAAACCTAGAATAGAATAGAATACCACCGGTTGCTTCAGTGATTTTAATTTACAGACTGTTTTCGCCTTAAATAAAAGCAGGAGTAAGAGCTAGTGATATTGATAAGATTAAAGATTAATAAAGGTACGGCATATACGTTTAGTTGTTTCAGAGAAAATATGACAGCTGGTGTTTGAATGAGACGAATCACATCAACAGTAGATTTTCAGCAACAGACGCTTTCCAACACTTACCGCCGCCGATGTTGGGTTGGTGTGGGGACACCTTTAGGTGTCCGTCTGTTTTTTAGCAGACTAAACAAAGGCGGAATAACACACATTCTCACTTCCCATTTCTTATCAGCACTGAAAGCGTGTATTGACAAGGGTCATTAGAGTAGGTGTCATATGCACCAACTTCATCAATCATGAAACACCACCACATTGATTTACCTACTCTTTATTCTGACCGGTGTTTACATCTGCCCTCGTTATAAACAGTATGTGGGCTGTCATATCCTGTGAATTGGTAAAAGTACCCAGACTTTTTGACATGGGGACTTACGGGGGCAAAACTAGGTGGGATGTGAAATGTAAGGATCTTGATTGCAATTGTAAAAATCTAATCGATATCTAGCCTATCGCATGATTTGATAACTTGCATTTACTCACTATTTAAATGTGTCCAAATAACATCAAAATATGTTTTGATGGAGGTCAAAGTTGACTCACAGTTTGTGAGTGTTGGGGAAATTCACTTAGTCCAAGACACCCAGCCCCCATGAGTCTAGTTAGCACCACTGACCCCCAACACACACACACACACACACACACACACACACACACACACACACACACACACACACACACATCTCATTTCCATCACAAAGAGGCAGCATGGCTTGAGGAAAGGATAGAGTAATTACTATCTTTCTCTGAGAGACGCTTTACATGTAGTAGTCTCTCAGAGACACACAGAGTTGGTACTGTAACCTAACAGAGGTTCTACAGCCTACAACCAGGTGCAAGTGTGTTGGTGCCCTATTTCAAGATGGCATAAGAAACATATTCCATTTCCTTCTCATTTCCTGGTTTTTGTGTCTCCACTATTTCACAGCCCCAACGTTTCAAATGGGTCACCAAGTCGACAATGATAAATAGGATTCAAAATGGAACCAGTTTGCAGAAGACAGGTCCACAATCACTGTGCCAGTATGAAACTGCAACACCTGCATGGGCTCCGAGAATAAACAAGTTCTTTCCAGAACGCAGCAGGTTTCAGGTCTGTGCTCAACAGAACCCTTTTGTCTTGAATTGTCTTCTTTGGCTTGCAAAAGCACACAACTCATGAAGAAATATGATGAACGGTGATACTAAAGCCAAAGTCAAAATCACAAGCTACCTCACGATCCCACAATGGACGATTCTATTCTGGCATACAGACAGTTTTGTATGGGTTTTGACCTTGCATGGTGTGACGTGGTGTGTGGATAAGACTAGTGTGACCTGACATGACCTGCGGGGAGATTAGGAAGTGTGTGGTTTTTTTTGTTGTTGTTCTCGTTGCCTGTGACTCAAATAATGCAGGCGTAAAACCGCTTGACACTAACAACATCATAACGACAGCAGAGACTCTAAAGAAAAGGAGAAAAAAAATAACTGGCACACAAGGTAGCATGGCAAGAAAATAAGCAAATGATGAATGGATGACAGGAAGCAAGAAAGGAAGGCAGGGAGCAAATAGAAAGCAAGCATAAATGAAAGAAAGACACCAATTAAGAAAGAAAGAAAGAAAATAAACAATGCAACGGAACACAAGTATAGAGAGATGCATGGTGCGAGGGAGTAATAACGAGTGTTGCTCTTGTCCTTCATTAGGTGTTGGGTTACTGTGTGTGTGTGTGTGTGTGTGTGTGTGTGTGTGTGTGTGTGTGTGTGTGTGTGTGTGTGTGTGTGTGTGTGTGTGTGTGTGTGTGTGTGTGTGTGTGTGTGTGTGTGTGTGTGTGTGAAAATGATGAGTCACTCTCTCTCTTTCTGTAACTCAGACGCGCCGCTTCAAATATAGACTCTCATTACACACTCCCAAATTCACAGTGGGACAGCACTGAACACCCCCCTCCCCCCCCCCCCACTCCCCACATACATACACACACACACACACACACACACACACACACACACACACACACACACACACACACACACACACACACACACACACACACACACACACACACACACACACACACACACACACACACACACACACACACACACACACACACACACACACACACATCTCCACTGTAGGTAACCAACAACCACAGTAAAACTGTGAAAAACTAAGCATACAGGCCTAAAAACATGGGAGGAAACATTAATTTGCAAACCAAATTGAAATGCCCATGTCTTCTTTTCATTTTCACAATGACATAATTTGTATTACGTTTTTTCAACGACAATTGGTACTACTGCTCTCATTACCCTCTTGTTGCTCCTGGCCTGCGCATACTTACACTGGGATGGTGTTTTGCCTATTTTCTCAGAATTTTTGTCATCTTAAAGCACTAATTACAGGCTTAAACATGTGGCCAATTGTAAAATATGCGCATATGCATGCACGCACACACACACACACACACACCCTCCAACTCAGAGGAACTGAACATAATTAGAGACTTGGGAAAGCCATGAATGAGCGGAGAACACGTGGAGGGAGTTGGGTGGAGGGTGGAGATAAAGGAACGTGAAAAAGAAGTTCATCTCAAGAGTTGTGGAAGGGCAACGGGAACCCTAAAGTTCCTGCACTTTTTACATTTTCAGGCCTCAACTGAGCTTGGGCGAGTGTGAACAATGTTCAAAAGCACGTTGTTTCAGACGGTGGTTAGACATACAAAGACTTAAAGGGGAAATCCACCCATTTTCAATATTTAACTATGTCATTAATATAGCATAAAGGAGTTGTGTGGAAATAAGAAAAAATTAAAAAAAAAATTAACATTGCAAAAAAATGTAACATTGCAAAAAAATTAACATTGCAAATTACACCATGATGAGTCATCACAGTGTAATTTGCAATGTTAATTTTTTTGCAATGTTACATTTTTTTGCAATGTTATTTTTTTTATTTAATTTTTTCTTATTTCCACACAACTCCTTTATGCTATATTAATGACATAGTTAAATATTGAAAATGGGTGGATTTCCCCTTTAAGTGTTATTATTTCTAATGATTCAAAAGAGCAGAATGTGAGAGTCGGTCGACAACTACCCTGTACTTAGAAAGTGTAGTAATTTGCGTATCGACAGTGTCAGCTATGATTTTTTTCCTCCCATAATGTTCTCTTAATGCAACTCCTATTTTAAGACCAAGAAGCGATACGTCTGTTTTCTAGACATTTCAATTCCACGTAGGAGCCCTGTTCAAACTCCTCTCACGCCATTTCTAACTCTTACACCAATATGTTTATAATATCACCCTCTTTACCAACAAACTGCTAATCTCCAACAGCACCCCCCCCCCCCCTCAGACACACACTATTTTTAGCGCTCTCTTTTGCAGATCAGGGGGTCTATTTTTGGACCTTCAGTGTCGTCCAATGGCTGGTCCACTGTAGGAGAGCTTCAGCAGCGTCACAGGGTTCCACATGCCTCCCACTTGGCACCGAGCCCATTCCATGTACTTCCTCCCTCCCTGCCTCCTGTCCCACCCACTGTTTTATCACTCCCATCCATGCCCCGCCCCCTTTCCTGAACATTGTCAACTCCCACATTCTAAAATATTTGTTTTAGTAAAAATGTGTATTTAAAAAAAAAATTGCAATTCAAGGTGCAGTATATTCTTTTGACACATTTGTGTTTCAGGGTTTTTCGGACAACGCAAATTCCGTGTGACTGCGGTCCAACACAACAACACATGCTAGTGACACAGCGTGTGTTGTTGTTGCATTGCAAAGGAGCACAGGTGCGCGCTGCCGGCTCAAACCACATGTGTTGAAAACAACACATATTTTGGTATTATTATTTAGCAGGCTACTAGGGAGGAACAGGCTACACACCGTGTTGCATTTGACACCGTGATGTGATGTGCCGGCGGTTTTACCGTGAGGGGCCCACCGCCCCCCCCCAAAAAAAAAAAAAAAAAAAGGAACTTTAAATCCCCTTTTTCAAAAGAGTGCACGGTTTTTACCGCTTGCTGCCTCGGGCACATCTCGTCCCCTGCTCTTCAGCAGCATTCTTAACTCAATCTGCCCCACCCCCCCACCCCCACCCCTCTCTCTCTCTCCCTCCCTCCTCCCATTGGCCCTCCCTCTCTCTGACTCCTCCATTGCTCCTCCCTACATAATATTTAGTTTACGGGGCTTCGGGCTTTATCCTCCCTCCTCTCTCTTGCTCTCTCCTCCCCCACCCTTCCTCTCTGCTCCCCTTCTCGCCCTCCTCCCTGCTGTTTCTCTCTCTCTTTATCTACCCCCCCCCCCACCTCCTCTCTCATCTGTACAGGGAGGCTCCTGGCACAAGGCCCAAAGCTCCAGTGGAAACTTTACACACAGGAAAGAACCTCTGAAACCCAGTTCCCCCCGCCTCTGCATGTGTGTGTGTGTGTGTGTGTGTGTGTGTGTGTGTGTGTGTGTGTGTGTGTGTGTGTGTGTGTGTGTGTGTGTGTGTGTGTGTGTCTCTCTTCAGAGGGAATCATCCACACTGTTACCGCAACATATCCCTACAGTACATTACTACTACCTCTGCATTAGAATCTTAGAACAAGCTGTGACGTGAAATCAAATAACAATGGACAATTTGCGTAGCATGAATTCATTCCGTTACAAACCAACATAAACACTTGTGCACCGTTGTAGGGGTTGGTAAACGGCTATCTACAAGTGGGAAGGCATGGTAAACACTCTGCTTGTTTAACCACTTAAATCCTATATACTTTGTTTACCGGAGTTCCCCAGGGGTCTAGGTTAGGACCCCTTATTTTTTACAAGCTCACAACACGTCGCAACGTCGCGCATTCTGAGGCGAAAGTTCGCCCCCAGAATAGGGACACTGGGTTTCATGTGGTTAAGCTCTTAACGGCTTCAGTTCATGGGCAGGCGGGCAGGCAGGCAAACAGGCAGACAGACAGGGAGAGGGAGAGAGGGGGAGACATAGAGACTGCAAGAGAGAGAGAGACTCACATTTCTGTCATTGTCTTTTTTCCTTTTAAAAAGAGGACATTACATAATTCTCCAAACACTTCCTCCCTTAGCCGAGAGCAGCCTGTACCGTTTTATCTGTTTCTCCCTCTGCCTGGCTCTCTCTCTCTCTGACACACACACACACACACACTTGACATATCCAAGCAGACAGGCAGCCTGTTCAGGCTGTCTGCATCACAGTCGCTATGACAACGCAGGGAGAACAATCCGCAAAAACAGCCACCAGGGAACAGAGAGAGGGAGGGCGAGAGAGAAAGAGAGAGACAGAGAGAAAGAGAGAGGGGGGGGGCTAATACAGAGCTCATGTGTACGTGCATCTGTACCAAGCCCTCAGTATCCGCATGGGCCCAGTACCCTTTCTATGCAGGCTTCCTAAACCTGCTGCCTTCACCTGCACCTCTTCAGTTTCATTCAGCATTCCTATACAATACAATTATATGGATTCAATTCTAGGAAAATGCCATTTGCATTTCCATTCTTAAATAAAGTCACAAATATATATATGATCAAATAAAATGAAAACATCAACAGCATAGGAATAAATGAAAAACAAAGAATATATATCAAAATGCAGCTAACTCGCCTAGGGTGATTTCTCCCACACTGGCCCTATACAGTTAGTACTACTCTCGTCTCCGACCAGGGGTGGAGCTAGACTCTCACCTCAGAGGAGGCGGAGCACTCTTGAGTGTCCGTTCTGATGAAAATAATTGTAAACAAATTCTACACAACTAGCTGATATGCTATCATGAACACAGATTTTCACTTCACTGAGACAAGCTTGTTCTGAAGGACACTAAAAAGAAAACATGCAGTGGACAAACCAAGGACGTAGAGCGACGTGTGTCAATCGATGCCTGTAGAGTCTACAGGCATCGATTGGCAAATGGTTCAGCACCACAGCCGATGGACAGCGACAGGCCGCGCGCGCTGTGACCCGGCACCATGCCTTTTTTACACGGGGATAAAATACCCAAGAGAGCAAAGCAGCATACAGAGCCGCCGCCTGACTGTCTCAGTCTCCACAGAGGTAATATGTAGTTGTTATTAAGCCATTACCAACACTATAGTAGAGATTCAGCGATAGATGTGAAGCGATATACATAGATAGAAGATACATAGAATGTAACGATGGAATGACAAGCTACATTGACAAATGAGTTGTGACTTTGTCGAAAACCCTGTCTTGTTATGCAGGTGCAATCGAACACATTTCTCACTAGGAGAAAGATAACTTTGGAAAGTTCTCTTGAAACTCTAAACATTAAAAGACCAAGTCTATACGGAGGTCTACACAATTATTCTAAGATGAAGTAGATACGGGGGTACTGGGTACAGCAAGCGGATAGCAACAGATGCAGCTGTGAGTAACTAAAAAGTAACACAACACAAGCTCAGTTCGATTCCAGGGTAAAGTTTTATCAAATTATACATCCATTTTGCCATGTTTTATAGTGTTCCAATTGTTTTCCTAAGTCAGAACATCATTATCGAAAAAGTATATATAATAATGAGAAATTAACAAACCAAAACAGTTGTGAGACTTGGGGCCTGGGGCACTCGCGCCCTTTGCCCCCACGGTAGCTCTGCTACTGCCTTCAACTCATCACATTGACCCCCAATAAGGCAGCAGCACCAGCTAGGACAAAACTAAAGAGACTCGTCTCTCTGCCTAGGACTGTGTTCAAATTAGAACGTCTTGCATTTTTCCCATGTTTTCATTGTAAACAGGCTACCAAACAGGTACGATCCAACAATATTTAACCTACAGTAAGTGCATTACAAAGATCAGGTTTCTTCGGGAGTCTCAGGTAACAGGTTCCAACCAGTTCGTATCCCTGTGAGCTGTTGCTTTGTGAGATTCTGAGCAGGCTTCGCCTACGTATCCATTAAAATCTCAATAGCTCCTAAACTGTCAACAAACCAATATAAAAAGAAGAACGATTTGCCATTCACAAAGAAAACAATAAAACAAAAGAAAATTGCAATAAAACTACCGTGCCTTTTTATAGACAAAAAACTATACTCTTTGGGCGTTATAAGAAAATCATCAGATGAATTTCGGCAAGACACCCAAGACGTTAACAAAATCAAGTTTGAACAAAATCTTGAGGGAAATGTGCTTATTTTTGACAACGTTTGATACTGTGTGTTTTCATCTTGTGACTTCCCATGCATTGAGTGTGTGACAGAAACCAACAGGTTAAACATCTGCTGATGTTGTCATAAGCACTCCTCAGTGAGAGCTCTCCCTGTCTGGTAGAAAAGATGAAAGAACTAGAAAAGTGTGCTCTTCGGAGCACAGGTTTCCGCCAGGGCCCGCAGACTTTAGTCATAGCCACTTGGAATGGGATCAGAAATCAAAGACACGGTTCAAGAGTTATTGGCCAAAACGTGAATCGGCCTGTTATAGCGGCACCTGTCATGAGGCCGATTTGAAAAATGTATGGTGGCATTTCTTGCTTGGCCTAGTGGGAATGCGTGAAAAGTTTCACAGCAATCGGACGCTGCGTTCATGATTTGAGGCCTTTTGTTCACAACGGGACACTATTCGTCAATCAGGGATGAAAAATCGGACAAATTCATTTTGAGCACAAGTAAAAAAGAGATAATTCGTACCGATTTCCGTGATGTTTGGACAAAGTATGTAGGACTAATATTAAAAAAAAAGTTTTGCAAAGATCGGCCTCCTGGTGGCGCTATAACAGGCAAGTGAAATATTTGAGGCAGAGGATGTGAAATATTGGGCAGAGGTTTTTACTTGGCCTCCAGGGAGTGTGCATGCAAAGTTTCACGCCGAGCGGTCCAACGGTACCGGAGATTAGCTGCTCATAGAAAGACGGACACATGGACACACACACACACACACAGGGGCGAAAACATAGTCTCGGCCACGCCTTAGGCCTGGCGGAGACAAAAAAAATTAAGAGGGAGACTGAAAGGCAGAATGAGGAGAGGAGATACTAAAGGGTAAGAAGCTACAAGAGAGAACCATACATACTGTACAGTATAGTATATGTATGTAAATAAATAAACGGGAGACTTAAAGGCAGAATGAGGAGATACTAAAGGGCAAGTAGCTACAAGAGAGAACCATACTATTATACTCTACAGTATATAGTATATGTATGTAAATAAATAAACACACACACACACAGATGGGGGGTATATTCAGGTCAGCAAGTGAGTGTGCTTTTTGGAAGTGGCAGCTGGTGTGTTTCCTTGTTTGCGATTGCTATCAGCTCTATTTTGGGAGCCAACCAGGAAGTCATATATTGACAGGTGACTGGCTGAGTTTCAAATCCAGCCCATTGTAATCTCCACTCAACATGAACCCCACCGCACCACAAATTAATGCAACTCAAGAGAGTCGCCGTAGAAAAGGGGAGAGAGTGAAACAAATGGGCTAAAGAGTCTGAGTGGTGGTTATTCATGTCAGTTGTACCAACTTTCAAACGTCTAGAGCCGCTGCCAGACCTTCACAAACTAGGGCCCAGGGGGCAAATGTGGCCCTATGAGGCATTACAGAGGACCAAAGTGTTTCTTTTGCCTCAGTTTATTCAGTGATCCCCCACCCCCCAAACAACGCACCCTAGAAAAAACATAATATCCATACACACCAATATCCACCATAGATATCATATCTGAATGTTCAGGTTTCATTTCAGCCCTTGGCAATGCGTTCCTTCATTTGTACATTAAATGGTCTAGACCAGGGGTTCTCAAACCTTTTTATACCACAACCCCATATTATGAGGGAATGTTTTTAGCGTCATCACAATAATTTTAACCATTTACATGTTGGCTATTCAGAAATAGCAGATCTACAAGCTCACAGCGCGTCATTTCACTTCTTTAAAGTGTTTGAATTTATTGATTTTTTTTAACATAAGTCTTGTCTGGGGCCCTGGCACAAAACCTATTCAGATGGGGCTACGCGGCCAAATATATATTAATTTGGGGGTCCTTGACTTGAAAACCTTTGAGAACCACTGCACTACAGCAAGCGACCGGTTAGTTCAGTGCTGTCGCTGGGGGTCCGAACACAGAAGAATGGCTTCCTCCTTCCTAACGTGGCTCCTCTCTGCTCCATGCTGCCCTTCCTCCATGTTGGCCTCTGCAGCATTATCAGATAATGTGCTTTTTCTGCACTGCAGCCACTGAGTCACAATTACCTTGCCTGCTGCACTAATGGCTATTGATGCAGCTGAAAGGCGTGCACATCCACACGCACCCCAATATAGACAGACGCACGCACACACAAACATTCATAAAAAATTCATGGTACTGGCTCAATAGGAAGGTGTGGGGGGGGGGGGGGGGGGGTCAGCCCTCAAAAGAACAACAAATGTCATCTAACAAAGAGGGAAAGAGACAGACGATACAGGCCCAGCACAAACACACACACACAAAACACACACTGTGTGTACGTACATTACACAATCAGAAACACTTTCGTCTCACACACACACACAGGTGTGGACAGATATGGGACAGTGCAAGTGACAGAGATCTGTAAACTGACACAGGACGCATGGCCACCATACGTTTGTTTGTACCTGTGTGTGTGTGTGTGTGTGTGTGTGTGTGTGTGTGTGTCTCTCTCTCTCTCTCTCTCTCTCTCTCTCTCTCCGCGTACATGTGTATGTTTGCAGTGGGTAATTCCCTCTTAGTGAGGGATTTCTCCCTGCCGGCGACCTGCTCTGAGAGAGCTTTAGAACGCTAAGCCTGCTGGATGAGACTTACTGAACCAGAGATCACCTGGGACATAGAGCAAGGGATGAATAGAGAGAGAGACAGATATAGGGAGGGAGAGAGAGACAGACAGACAGACAGAGGGGGAGACAGACAGAGAGAGGGAGAGAGGGACTGAGAGACAGACAGAGAGAGGAGACAGAGAGAGACATACTGAGACAGAGAGATGGTCGAGAAGGGTTGAGTTGATGAAGAGGAGAGCAAGGAGATCGGTTGGCAGCAGTTAAAATGTTGCTGCAAAACAAAAGAAGGAAAGGATAGGAAGGAGAGAACGGAGGAAGTTTATGGGGAGGCTAGCTACGGACACCGAGAGTAAGAGCCTAACTCTCAGGTAAACGAGGGAGGGGGAACAATTGAAAGACAGAAGAGGCCGAGTGGGTTCAGTACAGTGTTGCAGTACAGGCCTCACCCAGATGAGCTCTGGTGTTATGTCACATGAGTTGAACTGAGTCTACCTGTCACATTGCGCAACGAGACTGCCACCTACGTCAGGTGACGTATGCCAGGGAAAGGTTTTACCGCAAGATACCAAAGAAACAAAAGGGGGAAGTTTTAGACAAGGCCTTGACTTGGCAGACGAGGACAACATGGGGGTTAAGTCACATGAGTTGAATTGAGTCTAGCTGTCACATTGGGCAACGAGACTACGACCTACGTCAGGTGACATGCCAAGGAAATGTTTTACCTCGAGAAAACAAAACAAAAGCGAAAAAATCAAACGGGGAAGATGTAGACAAGACCTTGACTTGGCAGAAGAGGACAACATGTCTTGGCAATTCTTCAAAGGAAGCTGATATCTACATGGCATTTTTCATGAAACAATTTGCACGACTAGCAGACAGAGATTGACATCCTGTGAAATAGGCTAACACATCAAACATGTAAAATAGGACCATGTTTTTTGACACGATGTGTCAAAAAACTTTTTAAAATGTTTTTTATTGGTGCATTTGGATAAAACATTGGTGGCTATAGCCACCGAAGCTCCCGCCTAACTGCACACCCACATCTGGAACACCACTTCCATGGTGATAATTTAGGCTCACAATACTTGAGAATCTCAGCACTGACTGATGGTATTTAGTTAGTGCTTGTTTACAGCCCCCATAACTAGAGGCCATACGTAGTCTTGTTTCTTGAACAATACAATCTGCGCTGCCTAAGAGCACCACATGTGACATCAGAGTCAGACCACATCAGAGAAAAACTAAAAAGAAATACCAGTTTCTATCTATTCTCCAGCTTTGCAACCATCATTATCAATTATCAAGTATCAATACAAAATGAAATAAATTCTATTAGACAGCTACTCTTGACTAATGATAGGGGCATTATCTAGAGAAAGGACCACATGGTATGAAACTAAAGGGAGTGACAAATGTATAGAGGCAAGGCTTAAGAGGATGAAAGGGATGCCTGAGGATGAGGATGATGGGGAACATGGGTATGAAGGCACGCAAGTAGAAACAAACAGTGAGAGGAAATGGTAGCTGAATGTATAATGGACCCAACAGTTGCTCTGCTGGAGAGTTGCACTTTGTAGCTTTGTTCACAAAACCAAAACATAGAATTGTGTTCTCCAAGCTATTGGCAGTGTGGACCCACCTCCCCAGGGGAGCAGTCGCCCGATCCAAATAGTTCCATTTTGTACTGTTTTCAGTTTTGGGATCATGCAATCTTAGAAGCAGTTCCACTGTAAAAACTGGTAGATAAAATACTGGCAGGACACAAAACGTTTTGAGTCCACTGCTGTGATATTTTACCTCTAAAACTGCCTGTTTGGTTGGAATAAATGAACCTTCAAATGATGCCTGGTTATATGCCAAAGGCTGGCAGGTATGTTTATGAGCCATAATTAACTAATAATTGACTGGTTACTAAGGTTAATGTCTCATCCTAAATACAGGAGTAAGAATACATTCAGTAAGAATACATTCACCCTAATGTATCTCACTGTGAGTGACCCATTACAACTCAACTGCAAACACACAATCCACAAATAAACTGGGTTTCACAAGGGATTAAAATCAAGAGGAAGATAACACACCTGCATGCATATACACACATATGTGCACACTGCACTCATGCGTGAGTGCACTCTCTCTCACACACTCGCAGTGGTGGAGGAGCCCATTGCAGCTAGGTGGCTCTGATAACAACTTCATCCATATTTAAGTGTGTGTGTGTGTGTGTGTGTGTGTGTGTGTGTGTGTGTGTGTGTGTGTGTGTGAATATGGCCTCTACTCATTGAGAGGGGCAAGAGCATCGTCAGTTTCCCACCGGTCCAGCATCAATAATGTAGAAGGAAAACTGCCATTCAGATGCTTCGCTAGTAGGGAATAGGGATGCAATGGTTCAGTTAGCCCACGGTTCATTTCATACCTCGTAGACACATCAAAGCAAACAAGTGGGGTATTTACTAACATATTGTATGACAAATAGAACAAAACCTAAAAACCCATTAAACCCGTGTGAGCCACAGATCTTATTTCAGGTATTTAACCAAAAATGCATTCATAAAACCCTTAAGAGACTTTGAGAGAGAACTAGGAAGTGCAAAATGCTAATTCATTTTGGGTTTTGGGACTCCAAACTTTGCCATTCTATATAATTATAATACATACGGGGGAATAACTACCTAGTAAGAGCAACCAGCGGGCACAGAAGAGGGGCAGGACCAGGCGGGACTTGACAATGGGTGAAGTCGGCAGGTAGAAATGCATGTCAAGTAGTAATGCAAAATGTAATCGTGAAACCGAAAATGACAAATTCACCACAAGTGTGTATTGAATCGCAGATGGTAGCGTTCGTTTCAATATTATACACAAAGAGAACCATTGCAACACAATTCGCTAGCATCATGCTACTGGGTATCAACCTTTAAAATGACATCACGCTCAATCCAAATGTAGCCTAAACAAAAAGCAAAATGCAGCCAACGCACGACAAAGTCCAAACATGATGCTGAAGGCTGTCAGTGTGGATCAGCTGAGCAAGCACAACATAAAGTAAAATAAGAGATAGCACACAAATCTCATCCTTAAGATTGGAGGGCTAGAGAGACAGGCTTGTAGACAGAAGGTCACTGGTTTGAATTACTGGGCTGGAAGATCTGAGGAGGGAAAGTGAAAGAGCATTGACTTGAAGTGCCCTTGAACAAGGCACTTAACCCCCGCCCAGGGTAGAGGAAGTTCACAGGTGACATTATGTGTACATGTACGTTAAACAGAGCAGTACTGATAAGAGCTTGTGTACGCATTGAAAATTCATATAATAATTGCTAAATAAAATGTAACATAATCCTGTAATAATGGATATACTGTAGATAGGCCTGCTTATAAGAAAATCTGTTTTAGGGCTGGGCAATTAACTGAAAATATATCTAAACCGATATTTCGAACCAATAACCGACTTAATCTTGCTCATGTAGGTTAATCATTAAACACATTTAAAAAAAATCTAATATCTTTTTTGTAATTGGCTAAATTGATTAGTTTGATTAACCATTTAACCCTGTATTATACTTGGTTAAGTGGTGTACGCCACAATGGTGGCGTACAAAAATCTACAAGCGTTGTGAGCTTGTAGATTGGCTATTTTCACAATATGTATATTTTAAATACTCACTAATTCATAATAATCGAGGCAAAAGTTAAAAACATACTTATATTAAGATTGATTTGAAGTCAAATCGCCCAGCCCTAGTGAGCCGTGTCTTATACATGCAAGCAGGGGGGCGCGCGGCCGCGCGCGCACACACACGCACACGCAGCCCAAAAAGACAAGAGGGATTGCATCATGTATACACACACAAAGTAAACAATACTTTGTGTTAATTTATTCATTTGTTACTCAAATTTGTACACTCTGGACACGGATTTTACTGTGCACAAACACACACTCAAGAAAAGTGTCTTATGATTGGTAAGCAGCATGACATGCACTCATGACAGGGTGTTCATACCAGCTACAGCCCGCCCACACACTCCCAACAAAAGTCAACAAACTCACTGCCCAAACGCTTTACCTTCCGCAGCTACACAATCCTTTTAAAAACCCTTCTCCTCTTTATTTAACAGAGCCCATAAAGTGATCCTGTGGGCTACAGATAAGGTCGCCTCTAGAGTGTTCACTAACAGAGGTCTCCCCGCCTGTCCAGCTCTTTAGTAACCAGAAAATGCATTTTCAGGTAGGGATACTAATTTCATCCAATCAGGAGACAGACATAACTCATACAGGGTACAGGATTAACGAGTGAAAATGGAAGTGATGACACCAAGAAATGAGCAGACAAAATTGCAACTGGAGCACTGTAAATGTTAAGCTGATAAATGAGTATTCTCTCATGATTGGCTGAAATTATTTCTTATTAAAGAGATATAGAGACTGGGAGACCTCTGTTACTGAACAAACACTCTATAGAAATGATTACCATCAGAATATAGAGCTTTAGTTATTAATACCTTACCTTTATAATACCTCTATAATACTAAGGTAATGAGAAATTATATTATCTCCAGAGCAAACAGAGAGAAAATTTGCCCTGTTTTAGGCTGTTTCTATACAATGGATGGTGCTTTAACTAAAGTAATTGAAAGGCTTGGGATGAACAGGAAAGCCAGTCACTTTTCACAACAGTCTATTCAATTAACTTCAATTTATGAACCCACTTCTCAAGAAAATACCTAGTTTTGAGTCTTAATATCGCCTGTCTGTCAAAAAATAAAAAACATGTGCACAAAACAAGTGCTACATAAATGACAAATATCATTAGTGTTATTTGCCATGTACAATGGTGCTACTATTTCTTACTGTTTGTGTCGCAGACAAAGAATTTGGCGAAAACATCGGAGTCATACTCAATGCTCTTAACGCATTTTTAATTGCGAAGACTGTTTATGGAAAAGCAATGACTGGGTACAAAACATATCTTTCCCTATTCAAAAGAACTGTGCTGAGAGTATGCGTGTTCCTGTAGAACATATGAACAAACGTGGGTGGAAGGGAATGTGGTCACAGCCCCAATAAAAAAACATCCAGCCTGAGTGCATTTGACAGAGGAATGAAGGTACAGACAACAGCAGAGAACGAGAGAGAGAGCGAGATCAGTGTGTAATGAGTCAAACTCAGCATGCCTGTGTGATATCATGGCTCTAGTCTACGTCAGAGTGTGTGTGTGTGTGTGTGTGTGTGTGTGTGTGTGTGTGTGTGTGTGTGTGTGTGTGTGTGTGTGTGTGTGTGTGTGTGTGTGTGTGTGTGTGTGTGTGTGTGTGTGTGTGTGTGTGTGTGTGTGTGTGTGTGTGTGTGTGTGTGTGTGTGTGTGTGTGTGTGTGTGAGAGCTCAATGCCAACTCACTGGTTTAAATATAGTGATTGGGCAGCAGTCCCAGACATTAACAATGCCATAGCCACCAGCAGCATCAGTACATTAGCACTGTACTGAAGCTGAAACCAGAGAAGAGACGGACAGAGGGAGGGGAAAAGAGGGAGGAAAGGAGGAGAGGAAGGGAGGGAGGAGGATTCATGAAAATTCTGCCGCCCACACTTTGGCCCCTACTGCCAAGAGCTGAGAAGGACAAGTGTGTATGTGCGTGCACAGTCTGCACACGCTCTGTGTGTGTGTGTGTGTGTGTGTGTGTGTGTGTGTGTGTGTGTGTGTGTGTGTGTGTGTGTGTGTGTGTGTGTGTGTGTGTGTGTGTGTGTGAGAGAGCAAGAGAGAGACATTCCTTGGTGAGGGCCAAGGAAAGAGAAGAGCCAAGGACAGACTGTGTCCTGAGCTACTGTGTTCTAATGGAGCCAACAAGCACCTCATTGAATACTTGATCCTTCTAACTGCAAACTTGTTGCCTATGAGGTAATCAGATCAGACTTGAAGTTGTAATATTAGTGGATGTAGCATACAAGCATATAATGACATACGGTGAATATTACAGTGGTGCCATAAATACACTAGACTAGTATCAAGATATCAGATGTTCTTAGTTTGGTCTGTTTACCTCTCTATTGATCAACTATAGCATCAGGCCCAAAAGTCACATATTAAGCTTTATCACCACTCAGTGGAAAGAGACGTCGATCAGGATTTAATTAATTTGGAGTGATGACATGTCACATGACATGACCATTATTTGCTACATTTGCATGGACAGTGCAGCTGGGAAGACAGTCTTAGAAATTAGGCCTATTCATCAATTTTGTCCAAGGTACCAGGGGCAGAAAATAAATATGCAACACATAAATGAAATAAGGTTAATGGGTTAAGTGACTGTGAATTTGCTGTTGATGAAGCATGATGAAGCATGATGAAGCATGCTTGCATGCGCGCACACACACACACACACACACACACACACACACACACACACAGTTAGTGCTTGGGAATGCTTGATGGCAAATGTGTGGCTGTAATGGGAGCGTAGATTTAAGAAACCCTCACAGGTTCAATCCCAGCGAGTGTGTCATGTGTCCTTCCCGGACAAGGCGTTTGTCTCACAAAACATACAAGGGTACCCAAACTTTTCAGCTCAAGGACCAAAAGACAAATCTGATGTCTCCCCGGAACCCAAACTAGTGAAAATAGAAGATCTACAAGCTCACAACACGTTGCATCTTCATGGAATTTCTTTGATTGATTTTTGTAAGTGCAAGAAGTTATTTAGATTTTTATTTTTATTTTTATTGATTGACATTTTTTAATGATTGAAAATAAATTGCAGTCGAAGAAAAGAAAGGGATATTTACTCACAGCTAGAGCTGTTCCGATATATCGGAAAAGCTGCCAATATTGCCTATAATGCTGGTATCGATGATTATGCCGGTCTATGCCATTCCTATACCACATAATTGATCACATGATGATATCATGTAATTTACAGTAATCAATTATTTTGTATTTTTATATATATATTTTAAACCTTTTAATTTCAAGGACCCCCATAACTCTGAGAGTGTACAAGTGGAACCAAATGGACCCGTAGAGTCCATTTGTACACTCTCAGAGTTACAGGCCTGTACAGGTCCATTTGGAACCCCTTCAAGGAACCCTGAGAGTCCCTGGACTCCACTTTGAGAACCACTGTCCTAGAAAATGTTTTTGTATCACACACCGTAATCGGATCGGTACTCGGTAGCGACCGATACACACCGGAATCGGTTTGGAAAGAATCGGTACATCTCTAATCGCAGCCCATACAACTGTGTCCGCCACCCAGAAATGGGTGCCGACCCAGTGTTTGGGAAACACTACAGTAGTGTTTGCCAGATGTAAGACTGATGCCAGATGTTTGGGTCTGATGCCGATACCGATTTGGGAGAGTCCTGGCCCACCAATTACCAATGTTTTGAATTTTGTGTAAAAATGCAAAATCAATTCTAATTGAAAATGTTCACTTTTCACAAGTTTCATTTTTTTTCATATTTAAATCACACCCAGTTTATTATTATCTTGTTATATTGCATTGTTGTGTTAGCACAGTCTTAGGGGAACATATCCGACCAATAATTCGCTGCTTGCACCAAATTTAAAGGCAGAAGAAGAGAAGAAAAACATGTATTTGTTTATTCGTGTTAAAAGACATGGCCAAAATAGGGATGCCAGGCTGAAATTGGTTAAAGATTGGGCCAGACCGACATATTGGTCGTGCCGTGGCATCAGTTTGACGGTCCATTGTTCCAAAGTACCACTGGTTCGATGGCACGCGTTATAACCCTAACCTCATAAAAAATATTCCTAACCTCACAAAAACTATACCTAAACCTAACCTCCACTAAGCTGATTTGTTGCACTATTGAGGTGTCGGAGGCAGCCCCCATATCGGTCTGGCTCTATAATTAAGGGAATAACAGCTAGAATTTAGCAGGTATTGAACACCAACTCCTCTTTCCTATATATTCAGTTAGCTCATGGCAAAACAACAGCTAGCTAATTTCTACACTGAGAACTGTGATACTACTCATAAAGCTGAGTCTTGACAGAAATTGTGGGAAAAACAGTATGGGATGGGATCCCGATGTTGCCCTCGACTCTCTCACAAACAGTCAACCTACAAACACACACACACTTTCCATAATTACAGGGTTACCCCTGCCTCGACAGGGGTGTGTCTGAGAACCATTCGGCCAGTGCATGGGGAACTGGGATGTGTTTGGCTAAATTAAATGCTAAAGAATGTGTGTCAGAGAGCAATTGTGAGATCCAAGCACAGTCCAACAGTAGATCCTGACTGAGAATGAAAAATGTTTGCTGCACTAATTAGTAATAGGTATGGAATAATGGATCATTTTCTATCTGAAATATTTTGTGACGCAAATAGTCCCAATATTAACAAACTGTAACTGCATGGACTGGTTAACTACAATCTGACATGATTTCCTACAAGTAGAATGGCCAAATTCCAGACACGGTCTAGCTCATATATTTAATCTTCTTATAAAGGTTGGTGAAAAATAAACCAATATTCATATTTTTATTTATGAAAATGTTTGCCTTTCAAATGATTAGCAAACACTCCTATCCATAACATCTTTCAATGACACAGTGGAGCAACTGGTCAAAATTCATAATCCCCCCCCTGCTGTTATTTCACCGTTCAACACCCAGACATCATTGCTCGCCCCCCTGTTTATTATGTACATAAGCATGCAGACATGCATGAAGATGGACAATAGCTAGTCTGGCTGTCAATGGCAAAGCCACTCTCAGAGTTAAATTATCACTCAGGATTTTATTGTGTCTGGGATGGGGATGAGATGATGACGCTTATGCTGCCCATGATATTGGACTATGCTGCTGATGATTATGTTTCTGCTGATGCTGTGAATGTGATGTCCTGTTAACTATTTTTAACAGGTTTTGTGTCCTGTCATGCATATTTGTTGCACAGCCTGATTTTGAACCACATCAAATTTCCTTAAGATGGATAATTAAAACAAAGGCAATATCAAGGAGTGCAACAGTCAATGGCACAGTGCTCTTGATATATAAAATGTAATGTCATCTTTCTTAACCATCCTTCACAACAATATCACAGTTAAACATTTAATGTGGAACATAATCAGTGCACCTTTTCAATCTAGCTACTGAAAAAACATCCGTTCAGCAAATGCATTCTCTAAGAACGCTTTGTAATATTACCCTTACTGAACGAGACCCTCGGGTCTTTGCGTATGTGTATGCACATCAACATTGAAGGCGCTTTCCTAGAATGCCTGCTTTTGCAGCGACTACATACAGCCATCTAGCTGCAGCTGGGTTCTTGTGAGGAGAGAAAGAGAGAGTGAGAGAGAAGAGGGGGGAGAGAGAGAGGCAGAGACATAGACAGAGACTCATCACTCGAATGTCATTCTTTGGTCCCATATGTAGCACAACATTTGCATGTAGATGGTTGACAGGAAGGATGCTGTGTTTGCATATGAAGCACCAGCAATGATGGTGAGCTAAGGGGGCCAGAAAGGCGTCACTGTATCTTTAAGCAGCAGTGTTGCCATGTCGGCTTATTACAAGCGACTTTGGGCTTGTTTTTCTGGTAAGTTGCTTGTAAATATCAGTAGTTGCGGGTTGCAGGTTTTTTTGGTCTCGATTCTAAAGTGTAGCTGCTTATTTGGGCTTGTTTCCTAATGTTGTTTAAACCAGTGGCTCTCAAACATTTTCAAGTCAAGGACCCTCAAATTAATATGTATTTGTCTGCGGACCCCCATCTGAAAACATTTCATGCCCCAGGGAGGGACCCCCATAAAAGATTTGTGTTAAAATGTTTCAAAAATATTTATTTCGTTTTTTTGTTTCTTCCACGATTTTTTGGGAAAAGCGATACAACACGTATGCTTGTAGATCGGCTATTTTCAAATAACCAATGTTTAAAGGGGCGCCAGTGGGTAGAGCGGCTGCTTGGGAACCGTTCCCAGTTCGATCCCAGGCTCCCCTAGAGTTAGTGTAGAAATGTCCTTGAGCAAGACACTGAACCCCTACTTGCTCACAATGAGCAGGTTGGTGCCTTGCATGGTTTCCTCCGCCGTCGGTGTATGAATGTGTGTGTGATAGAGATGGGTCGTCGTCGATTTGTTCAAAAGAACTAGTTCATTGCCATGAACGAGCTCGTTCACTTCCTGAAACTGTTACGTTCACGTTATCGTTCATGCCCCCCATCCAAGCCCCCAGAACCCAGTGGTTGCATTGAAGCGCATTGGACATGCTGGCCATTCGTAGGTACTGCAGCTTAAACGGACGGGGCCACTGCACAATGTACGAGCGAAAACGTTTTCGACCAATGGGCTCGACTCACGAGCTTGCGCACGGGGCCGCGCACCTCTGTGACGTAAAACGCGTCACTTCTGTGACGCAGAACGTATCACAGTGGCCCCAAATAGGCTACGCCCATCAACTTTCCAACCCGGAAGAAGGGGTGAATTCGCTTCATGCGCTGGGTGAGCAACTCAATGCAAGTGGATGGGAGGGGATTTCGGGTGCCCTCTCTATTATTTTTAACTCTATGCCCCCATCCCCTCCCCCCGTACACAGGACGGGAGGGCGGGCTCACCGGGCTGTATGCGCGACGTAATAATATTGCACTTTTACCTTAGCGCTAGGTATACTCTTGGTTGCTTGTTTTTGCAGGAAATGCACTTAAGACTTCTGGTGATTAGTAGTTTCGTTCCCTACCTATGTTGAATGCACTTATTGTAAGTCGCTTTGGATAAAAGCGTCTGCTAAATGACTGTAATGTAATGTAATGTAATGTAATGTAATAATAACACTACCGCGATAGTGTTTTTCACTAGAAAATAGCGCTACTGAACGAGAACGTGAACGAATCATTTGAATTAATCATTGCCGTGAACGAAATCGCTCGTTCACTGAAATGAACGTTTTTGAATGGGTGAATATACTGTACAATCATTGTAAAGCGCCTTGGATAAAGGCATTTACCATTTATTTAAAGGGCGAAGCGCTCGCTTATTTTGGGCTTGTTTTCATAGACCCGGTTGCTTGTTTCTCTCTCAAAACCTGGCAACACTGGTCACTGTGTCTTTAAGCAGTAATACCACCATTCTGCTGTTGACCATCTAATGGGCGGTTTGGTTTGAAGGTCCAGTGAAATTACATTTTTTTTCTTTTTTTCATTTCACCAGACCTTTAATGTCCACAAGGACCGCTGGGAGGGAGGTCCTCTCCTCCACCAGAACAATCAGCAGCGCTCTGTCTCAAGCTGTGGCAGCCAGTCGCCCTGATCGGCAAACTAACGACCGACTGGGCTAGTGGGCTTGTTGCTTCACAAATTGAAGAGCGCTAAAAAAGACCTTGTTGTTTAGCATTCCAAACGGGGGGGGGGGGGTTTGCCTAATCACTGCAACAAAAGAGGACAACGGTGTCGACATTCCCGGCATGTCGTAGGAAACCGAGGCTTGTCCATAAGGACGAGGTGTGAGCCGTGGCTCCTCAATACACACACAGTCTGTCACGTAGCCTAAAACCACTCACATAGCAGAGAGCAGCGGTTTCTAAAGAACACACAACAGACAACCAGTGTTGCCATGTCGGCTTATTATATGCGACTTTTGGCTTCTTTTTCTGTGAAGTGGCTTGTAAATATTGGTAGTTTCGTTATGCATTTTTTTGGGCTTGTTTCTAAAAATGTATAATTGCTTATTTAGGCTTGCTTCCTCCAAAAAAATATTCTTTATTAAAATATTTCCATGAAAATGTTTTGTGCCCAGGGAGCATTTGTGTTGTTCGAATGTTCAAACATTCCACATTTTATTGCAAGAGTTTTGTGAAAAAAGCAGATCTACAAGCTCACAACGTGACGCGTTGTGAGCTTGTAGAATGTAGAGCGTCAATTTTCAAATAGCCGATGCATATTTTTCTCAGAAAATCTGGCAACACTGATCGACTTGTTTAGATAGATGACAAGTGACCGAGGGAACGGACAGACACAGCCAGAAGAATTCACAGACCTCCCCAATTTCCAACTCTCAACATTTCCTACCAGCAGGCAGAATGTACGCCCCCAAAGTTCCTGATCAAGTCCTGCTTCATGTGTTTTAAATTGTAAAGTTTTACACTCTTTATTTTGGAGTGATGGTGTTGGACACATTGTAGCAGATGCAATGCAACGTGAAGGCGCGTGGCTGTTGGGTTTGTTTTCCAGTGTTATAAAAGGAGTGAGGAAACAATGTTGCAATGATTGTCACCAGCAGAACAACTTACGGCCAAAGAGCCGAAGAGTCGATGTTGTTTGCGTACATTCACATAATCTGCTAATGAATCTCAACTGACAATCGGCAGGGAGAACAACAAACAAATCAAAGATCAATGATCAACTTTCGGGCTGATTGCCACTTCCGAAAAAAACTAGCGCTTCCAAGCTGTGTAGCTAGAACAGTGGTTTTCAACCCTTTTCATACCGAGGTCCATTATTTATTCGGCATTTGAGCCCACGGACCACCATTAGATGAGATTTAGACTCTCAGACCCAAGACTTAGAACATCACAATTCCATGCAGGAACCATAGGAGAGAAAACAGGCAAACGTCGATCAAAATAACAATCCTTCTACATTCTCTAATTGTGTAGACTTATTGTAAATTAAGTAATGCAGATGTTTAACAATAATTTAAAGATCTATAAGAGTCCATTTGGTTACCAACTCTCCATTTAGCTGGGGACCACCTCGAACACCCTCAAGGACCACTGGTGGTCCCCGGACCACTAGTTGAGAACCACTGTAGCTAGAAGATCAAGGGGGAAGTTTGTTTCTCTGTATAAACACACGCGCTGGCTGGCTGGCACCATGTGTCCAAAAAGAAGAGAAAAAAAAGCCAAACAACTGAAGTGCGTTTCCAAAAGCAGTTGCCACCAATCAGTGCTCAGTGGAAATCTTTCCAACAACTTTTCACTGCGGAGAACGAGTTGCTAATTTGCAGTTAGTTCGAGCTCAGAGAGACAGAAAGCCTGACTTTAACATCCAGTGTTTAACTGAAAGTGCGAAAATTGACCATTTGGGTCCATTTCCACTCGCTCAGACTTAAACACTGATGACATGACTTGTGTGCGGTTTAGCAGTGATTCTCAACCTGTGGGTCGAGTCCCCACATATTTCTTTTTTTTGGGGGGGGGGGGGGGGGTCCAGATGACAGTGAAGAGACAGTTTAAGGACTTTTAAGATCTTTTTTAATACCGGTAGGCCTACCTAAAAAAAAGGGAACTGGTCAAACATTGGCCAAAATTGTCAAATAATATAAGAGAGTCAAAAAAGTGTGAAAATAGCCGATCTACAAGCTCACAGTTGAGGCGTTGTGAACTTGTAGATCTGCAATTTTTGCAATATTTATCTGTGGGAACCGAGTCAAACTAACTGTCATGCCTCAACTCTTACAATTCCAAGTGCTGGGCAGGGTCTCCAGTTCAAAAATTATCATTTTGGGGGGTCACGGCCTGAAAAAGGTTGAGAACCACTGCATTATAGTGGCAGTGAGTTTGTGAGAGAGGGATCAGAGGATTTGCCCCTTTACTTACCGCTATGAGAGTGTTATTCCTCTGCTCGGCACTGGAGGCTGAGTCGGGGTCCTGCTGCTTGTTGTGCTGCTTGCTGCTGTTGGCGGACTTCTTGGCCCTCTGCTCCAGGCTCCGCTGGTACAGGCTGACCGTCTCCCTGCGCTCGATCTCCAGCTGCTCGGCCTGCGCCTGCTGGTACCGGCTCTCGCAGTTGACGTGGTGCCGCCGGCAGCCCTCGATCCGCTGCCGGAGCCGCTCCACCACGGTGCTGTGCTTGGGCATGGCGGGTATGGGGACGTTGTTGCCAACGCCGCCGCCGCCGGGGACCACCACCACGGAGTGCCCGCCGGGTCCCCCCGGGTTCATGTTCATCATACCGCCGTTGTTCATGCAGATACTGCCGGTGGGTCCGGCAGCGGGGGAGGCGAAGTCCCCCATCATTGAGCCGAGTGGCTGGTATTTTGGAAGAACTTTTTTTCCTCCTCTCCTGCCCCCTCTCTCCCTCCACTCGGGGTCTCCCTTTCAAAGTGCTTCAATAGACGGGCAATGGAAGAAGAGAGCTAAGATGAACTAAAGAAAAGAGGAACACTCAGGAGGGGTTAGTTAGTTGTAGACAACAGCCATGAGATCGTAGTAGTAGTGGCCGCTTTTTCTCCTCCTTTCCTCCTCCGTCCAGATGGAGTACAGACAGAGGCTCAACCATTCAAGAATGTTTCCAAACACATCGCTCCTGATAACACAATACACCCAACAACGTTGAGTGCAGCAGCTGCAAGAGCCGATCCGAGCGTGGTTATAATAGCCAGCTACTGTGTTCAACAATAAACCCGCTGCCAGACTATCAACAACTCCACGCAAAACACCCCGGTGTTTGTTGGGTCTAAACGTTAGCGGATCATCGGTCACATACACGCGCACACGCTCGAACGGCAGCAGGTCGATCGCCGTTTTATTGTGTTGTCCTTTGAGGAAAAAAAGTTTTGCTGCCTGAACCGAACGGACTCTGGAGTCTCTCCGTGAACTTGCATCTCATTGGTTTTTGGCTTGGAAGAAATCCCGGTGAAGATGCTGTTGCGCTGAGAGTTGTTGTCCGGTAGACGGTTTGCAGGCAGGAGCCTATTAGGAAGGCGTGAAAGACGTCTCCGTGATCTGTGGGCTCGTCGCTAGTCACTGGCTGCCTCCTGCCACCATCACAATAATCAAGCCCGCTCCTCCACCATGCCAGCGGAGTGATATCAGGACAAGAGTTGAGTAAAAACCAACGAGAGGCTGTGAGTAGCCCGATGAAGGCGCCCGGGAAAACCCGGAGTGGAGCAGGACGGCCAGACCAGGGCCTGTCTCTCTGCGACGTGGATCAGGAGCGGCCAAGCAGAGCCGTCAGGAGAGTTGTCTGTATGAAGCGAGTTTGAGTGGGCGAGTGGGTGGGTAAAGTAATTATGACCATCTGATGTCAGTAATAGACCCGTCTCCAACCTACAGGGCCAAACAATTGTGTTTTACATGAACTTATATCATATTATTTTCTCTAAATAAAACTCCATGTCATTATTTTCAAATCTCTTTGTTAACTCGTAACTACAATTTGGATTTGTCATAGATTTAAACCAACAAATGGCCTAATTCTCCCAGTGTTTTGAATTTTCTCAACAACTTCCAGTGTTGGGAGAGAGTAGCCTATGGCTATTAGGACAGAAATGCAATGATAGTCCAATCACACCAC
The DNA here is from genome assembly GCF_963280865.1 of Gymnoscopelus braueri. Classification (NCBI taxonomy): domain Eukaryota; kingdom Metazoa; phylum Chordata; class Actinopteri; order Myctophiformes; family Myctophidae; genus Gymnoscopelus; species Gymnoscopelus braueri. The sequence continues at coordinate 31,102,596 of NC_137604.1, read as the reverse complement.
TGAGTCCAAAAGTTGTTTTGCAAATGTGAAGAAAACATGTTCCTTGTATTCAATGTGCTTTCTCTCTCTCTCTCTCTCTCTCTCTCTCTGTGTGTGTGTGTGTGTGTGTGTGTGTGTGTGTGTGTGTGTGTGTGTGTGTGTGTGTGTGTGTGTGTGTGTGTGTGTGCGTGCGTGCGTGCGTGCGTGCGTGCGTGCGTGCGTGCGTGTGTGTGTGCGTGTGCGTGTGTGTACACGGCCACACGCACGGCCACACATACATGCTCTGGTGCTGCCCAGTCCAGCCGGCTTAGTGCCTAGGAATGAATGGTATGTTGATTTACATGCGCGCACACACACACACACACACACACACACACACACACACACACACACACACACACACACACACACACACACACACACACACACACACACACACACACACACACACACACAGTAAGAGAGAGGCTTTGCAGGAGAGAAAAAAATGAATACTCTACTCTTGTTTGCACCACTTATTCCTCAGCCCACTGCTTTCTCAATTCCCATTGTTTTTCTAGTTATTTCTCTCTCTATCTCCATCTCTGTCTTTCTGTTATAAGCTGGCTTCCTGTGGTGGCTGGTTGATGGGGTTGTACTATGTGTGTGAGTGGGTGGTGGTAGTTGGGATGTGTGCAGCTGTGTTTGGAGGGTTTTGGCTGACTGTGAATCAGACACTTTAGGTCATGCTTAGAGCCAGACGGATCGTCGGTTTGACAAATATATTGACAATTATTTAGCCAATGTAATGTGTCCACATTTTTAACCACTTTCAACCTTATTTTACACAAACTTGTGTGTTTTCTTCTTCTTGTGAAGCCTATCTTCCAGGAGGTCTCCACAAATGAGTCCTCTTGTCATGTTTTATTGTCCCCTCCTACATGGCTTTGTGAATTAGATTATGATCCAGATTGGTGTTCAGCTTTGAGACGTTTTTTATCTCACAAATGTGTATTGTTGTATATTGTACTTGAATATCATGAACCTTTTGTACAACATATTTTATATACTTAAATATGTCTTATATATTTCTATGGTTACTTGTCAATCATGGGTAACTAACTACTCACCCCTCCTACTGTGGGGGTTTGATGGAGGACTCTCCTCTTGGAGACTAGCTCACCTCTGACCCATTCCCTATGACAGTTTTGTCAAGGAAAGGAAGACTATCCTGTTTTATACGTTGGTTCCTGTATTTTAATAAATCAGTATTGCATCGTGGCTACAAGATGCGCAGCCTCCTCCTTTTTATCAGTTGTACAACCTCTTCCAACCTGCCGTCCCGATTTTGGGCTGGTCATTATAGGTGAATAGGTGAATATAGGTGATTTTCAAAAGTTTAAAACAAATGGCAGATCACAGAGGTTGTGGGTTCGAATCCACCGGGGAGGGTGATATTGGTCCTTGCACGTACTCCTACGGGCTGTCAGCAGAGCATGTTGGGCGGGAGGGGTGGGACCAAGGCCCTACGTCGTCCCCGGTGGGGGCTCCTCACTGGCAGGTGAGTCAGTAGGATACAACAGCAGTGACAACACAGGAATGTGTGGGGAGGACTTAATTGGCATAATGACTAAAGTTGAGGAGAAAAAAGGGGGTGAAAAATAATTGGCTACTCTTTTTTTTTTAAAGAAATACAATGCATTAAATAAAATAAAGTTCACTTTATTTGTAATTTACTAGAGGTGCGGGTCGCTGCGCGGCCCTTCCGTCTAGCCGCTGGCGCAGAGCTCTCGTCTAGTAGGCTGTAGACGTTCATTGCAACAGCGGTGCGTGGAGGCGAAAACGAATTCGAAACGTAACGTTGTCTTGACGGGGATGAGCATCAGTTTGTATTGAGAAAGAGAACGGAGAGAGCATGGGCAAGTGACCATCAGTTTGTATTGAGAGAGAGAGCATGAGGACCCGTATGAACCACGCAGACCCACAAACACACACACGCATGCACGCCACTCTCTATTGTATATTAGGATAAGTACTTGTTTGCTTTTAAGTTAAATCTACTAGAAATAGAAACTTTAATCAAATCAAAGTTTTTCCAATTGGATGAGAACATTTTGCACTTTTGGACAAAATATCGGTCAAAAATCTGTATTAATCGGTGGTCTATAGCAGTGGTTCCCAAACTTTTGAGCTCAAGACCAAAAAGAGAAATTAGAAGTTTTCGCCGCTTTGTGAGCTTGTAGATCTTTTTTTAATTTTGTTTAATGGAAATTATTAAATGTTTTCATTTTATTTATGAAATACTTTTGAATTGTTTTAAATTGATGAAAAGTTGTGATTTGTTTAGTTTAAACTCTTCTCAAATCTTTTGAAATAATATATATATATATATTGTTTCAATGTAGGAAACGGGAAAAAGGAGATATTTACCCATAAAATTGTGCCGCGACCCAAAGATGGGTCCCGACCCACTGTTTGGGAAACAGTGGTCTATAGGACTCTCCAAAATCAGAATCAGACACAGAAATCTGCCTTCTGTCGGGCTCTAGGCATGGTGGAGGTTTGCCATTATCAAGGTTACAGGCTGACCTCTCTGTGATGCAATAATCTGGTACGAGCCCATTATTGTTTTCTTTCTTTCAGTTTGTATGTCACAATGGCTAAGTAGGCAAAAGACTTGTACCACCTAAATTGTAATTGCTGTTATTAGATGCATGTACATTCTGCATTGTTACATCATTGTTGCACAGAAATTACAAGACTGCAAATCAAATGTAACAATTGTAATTAACAAGATGTCCATGTTAACATGTTGTTTTGAAGGTGTGATGTTGCTGTGAAGTTAAACTGGTAATTATGATTTGCAAATAGCTGTTTTCACTATTTCCGTCTCTCATACACTTACACAAAATAACGCTTGATGCATGCTTTCTCAAAGAAGAGCCAGAAGCATTTCATTTCTCTCACTGTCATGCCAGTTTGTCCACTTACAACTTCAAATGTGGTAGGTAAAGATTGAGTCACGCACGCACACACACATCACACAAGACACACCACAGAGGAAAGCAAAATGGGCGCAAAGATGTCCATCTGTATGCTTCTCTCTTAGATAGTTCATAAAGTAATAACATATACTTAAACCCCACCAAACCAACCCAAATAACCCAAATAAACAAAATAGAAAAACCTGTTTAAGCTGAAAATGTGTCTCGCTTTCTCACTCACTCATGCACACCCACATGCACACGCTCGCACACGCATTCTCACACACACACACACACACACACACACACACACACACACACACACACACACACACACACACACACACACACACACACACACACACACACACACACACACACACACACACACACACACACACACACACTACAATGAATGAATCCCTCCAGTTTGCTTTGCTCTGCTGCTTCCTGAATACCAGAACCCCACAAGTACACTTACGGTTTAACATCCATGCATCCCTCTAATGTTTACCCCACTATGAGATACAGCATATATTTATGTAAAACTTTGTATTTGTTAAACTATTGTATAACTCTGTGGGTAGACCTAGGTGAGTCCCCCTTCCAGGAGCAGTAGGTGGGTGGTCTCTGTCACTGTCAGTCAGTCAGTCTCTTTCTCTTCTCTCTCATTGGTGAGGTTGCCAGGCTGTTGCATTAGACTGTCTATCTCTAAATATTTAATGTGCCTGACAGAGCCTTAGAGGAAGTGATGAAGAGAGAATCAATGGAGCTGATGTATTGATGATCAAGGGGGGAGGTCTGAGGAGGAACCGAGGGAGGGAGAAAGCGTAAAAGGGATGGATAAACAGAAGGAGAAAAGGAGGAGTGAATGGAGAGCGAGAGCCCGCTAATTGTTGACAGAGAGCGGGAGAGCTGGGTGGTGGTGGTAGTGCATTGGTGACTGACAGAATTGGTATTTTAGCATCATTGCAAGTAAACACACAAACATAGACGCACATGTACACAGAGAAATACCTCATATCTTGAAGGTGTCTTGATCTTCGTCTGATAAGCAGATGATGCAGTGCTTTCTTATCAATCCCTATTTTCTTCCAATGGAGGAGGTTCAATGGTAGAGGTTCGTGTTATCTTCCCCAGTTCCTCTCCCTGCTGAACAAACCAACCAGTAGGAGTCCTCTTTTAGTGCAGTGACATGAACCCTCACCAGGACATGAACCCTCACCAGTTTCCACCTGCAAACCCTGCCGATTGACATATGTTTACTGGAGCACGCAGCAAACTCTATAGTGAAATGCTTTCCCTCTATGCCAGTGTTACGCTATGCTGTTTAACATGATAGCTGTTGTCGGTAGATTCTATACATTTACAACAACTTCTATACATTTACAACAATTACAGCCTTGAACCTATGTATTTATTTCGCAAAGTACTGACACAAAATGGACTGACAACATAGCAGAACGCAGTCACAGAAGCTCTAGCCTCGATCTCCAGGCTTTTATTTTCCTTCGCGTTTTGCTCAAAAATAAGAGCCTGTACCAGCCTGTTGATGTTCCTGGCATAGGAAGTGGGTGATTTCCCCAACCAACCAGAGTGCAGTGGGCGTCGCTCCAAATGTTGTGACGTCAGGGCTCTCAATGCTGCACATTGGGGAAGAGGAGGGGCGCGGGGACGGGGGCGGGAGCACAGATCGGTGAACCAATGGGATCCGGCGGATTCTCTCTCCGGAGATTTTGAAGCTCTGGTTCTGAAGCCTTTTCCAACTAGGGTGACATAAAGGCTTTCCAAATAAGAAAAGTTGGATAACCCACTCAGTTTTTCTCAAAACTATTTCTCTTTCTCCCTCCCTCTCTCTCTCTCTCTCTCTCTCAAACGCACACACAACTTGAGATAACAGCTGTTGTCGGTAGATTTGATACATTACAATTCACAAAATACAATATTTATGTATTGTATTATTCAGATTACACTATTCAGTTTTCGTTTTGCCTCTGTAAGATCAAGACTGACTCATGTCTTGACGATTTTCTTGTATTTGGATTGTATTTTACAATGTATTTTACAATACTGTCTTGGCAACCCAGTAGCTCTCCTGGTACAGCGCATAGTATACCATAAGACTGAGAAGTACCTCCAGTAGAGTGGAGGTACTTCTGTGGCCGTCTGGGTGTGTACAAGAGATTTCGGCACTGATGGAAACAAAATGTGTATTTGAAAAGAAAACATTTTACAAAAAAAAATAATAGCATTGATAATGATAATATATTTTAATTAGATGTAATTAAATGACACCACTGTGTGTGTAAGTGTGTGCATGTGTGCATATTCCTCCTGTGGCATGGTTTGGGGACTTGGGCAATAACTGTTTGCGTTGGCCGACAGCGACAAGGGATCAGGAGATCATGCAGGAATGCTATTGCATACACACACGCACACGCACGCACACGCACACGCACACGCACACACACACACACACACACACACACACACACACACACACACACACACACACACACACACACACACACACATACATACTGGTGAACACTGTTACCACAATGTTTGCACCAGTATAACTGCAACAGTCAAACCTTTGGCAGCAAACACCGAGCAGCCACCACACTCACTCAGATTTTGAGAAGTGAGTTGCATTGTTGTATTGTACACAGTGAAATCCTCAGAGTTTTAACTCAGAGAGTGTACAAATGTAACCAAATGGACCTGTAACGTTCCATTTCTTTGTACATACACACTCTGAGTTATAAATGGATACGCTTTTACTGATCCAGAGGAGTCCCATCTATTGGCCGAGTCCTTCTTCGGACTGGGAGGGAATACTGTTTTTCCACAAAGACACTCATACAAACAGATCGCATCCTCAATGTGTGATAGAGGGACGAGGTAATGAAACAAATACAGTATATAGACATATTCACACAACAGATGTTCATGAGCACTTGTGCGAGCACACAGGAGTGCGTGCACTCAGACAAATACAACACACACAAGCACATATACATGTCCTTACAGAGATGTCAGGTAAGATATTATAATATTCTATTCTGTTATTCTGTTACTCGTGAGTGTGTATTGTTATTGGTAGGGCAAGTTAATTTGAATGCTCATACTTTCCGTACAATAATATCCGTTTTAATCCCCCCTAGTAGAATGTTTTCAGATTCTGAATTTTATATCGATTTTAGTTTGAGAAGTGGGTGATTTATATTTAGTTACTGAGGTTTATGCATCTGAGTTTGTGATTTTGTGATCATGTGACAGAAACATAATTTCATTTCTTCGGGTTTTGTTGCAAATAACAAAATGACTGGAGACCTACAGTGGGAGCTAGATATATTATTTTTTTTAAGGAAATAGAAAGGAAAAAGACAACATCTTGAGTCAGATGCACATGTGTGTTTAGAACAAAAATGTAAGTACTTGGAGAGATTGGGATGGAAATCAGATAGATAGATAGACAGACAGACAGACAGACAGACAGACAGACAGACAGACAGACAGACAGACAGACAGACAGACAGACAGACAGACAGACAGACAGACAGACAGACAGACAGACAGACAGACAGACAGACAGACAGACACAGGATAGATACAGAAAAAATAGATGCAGGTACGAGTAACACATATTACTAACATTAAAAAAGAAAAAGAGTAAGTAAGTTGGTAACACATGGGGATTAGGAAAAGAGTACCAGAAACCAGATACACTAAATAAATCTTGCTTGGCCCTCAGCACTTGGACTGCCTGGGCATTAGCGTGGTGAAAGGGGTGTAGATATAAAGTGTAGTCAAAGTTCACTAACAGTATATTAACAGGTAGGTATAAGTAAATATAGTCCAATTGTACATAGACAATAAACCCCATGTGGGTAGAACAGAACAGTCAATCCACAGTGAATAGTGATAAATATACACTATGTAATCAAAGAAAAATCACGCACACTGTCGTAGCTCTTGATGCACAACTTTATTTAGGACTAGGGAACAATAAAAAATAAAAAAAATCCAATGTTTCGGACAGCAAGGCTGCCTTCTTCACCCTGAAGACCGAAATGTTGGATTGTTCTTATTATGATGAATTTCCTCCTTGTAAGTGTAGAAAGGAGTCAACATTGTCATATGCTCATCATTGTTGGTGAAGGGTCTGTGAGAGAGACAGAATTCCCAAATGAATAATAATAATAATAAAATAGTCATGAATGGGAGAAAAAGGAAGAATGAGAAAGAGTGTGGGGGAAGGGAATATTTATGACAATAAAACAGCATAATAATCAGTAAAACACACATACACACATACACACACCATTAACACATCCACATGTAGTGATTACAAAGGATGCTGGGTAATTATGCTAATAGCACAATAATGAGATACATATGCCCTCTCTCATTAAGGAAAAACATCTCATTTTCTTTCAAAATATGTTAATTTGCCAACGATCACACATGTGTACATGCATGCACACACTCAAATGCATTGACGCACGCACGCACGCGCACGCACACACACACACACACACACACACACACACACACGCACACGCACACGCACACGCACACGCACACGCACACGCACACGCACACACACACACACACACACACACACAGGTGTACACACAGGTGCACGCACACGCGTGTCTATGACTCATGCATTACAATGTGCTTACAATGTGTCCATTTTTTATTATTGTATCTTAACTCCCCGTCATCAATACACACAGAAACACACATCTGTGTGCACACAAACGCTCGTTCGCACACTAGGGCTTTCACCAACTAGTCGACTAGTATTACCACTGGTCGACTTTGTTGGTATTAGTCGAATAGTTGAAAAAAAAAATGAAAAAAAAAAGCTTTTTTTATTTTATTTTTTGTAATCTGTTTTAATGCCATAGTAATGGCCCATCTTACTATTATTATTATCCTCCTGACTTTATTTTTTATCAAAAGGGGGTCAAAAGTATGCCCAATAAAAGCCTATTATTGGGCAATGCTGTGCCAGAAGCGCTTTCCTTAAAACGCCATAAAAATAAGGGCAGGAGGATAATAATAATAGTAATATAGTAGTAGGATGGCAATCTGCATGTCTGTGCCCCCCCCTAAAATGCCCCCCCCTAAAAACAAAAACAAAAACAAAAAACGTTTTTTTTTTGTTTAAAAAATAATAATAATTATAATGTAAATTTCGACTAGTCGACTACTACTTGGTCAAATGACTAGTAAAAATCATTAGTTGTGAATGCCCTATCGCACACGCACACACACACACGCACACGCACACACACACGCACACACACACACGCACACGCACACGCACACGCACACGCACACACACACACACACACACACGCACACACGCTGCACACATTCACACAGACCCACTTTAATAAACCTAATTATTGTCAACATTAGCTAAATGTGCTCTTTGCTGTACATTCCAAATATAGAATGCGTATATTTATGAACTCAGTGATATTTTCGTGTCATCATGACACCATCTAGACAGGTCCACATCTGAGAGCTGGAAGAGGCCAACCACTGAGTGATATCATGTCCATGACTGCACACACACACTCACACACACATGCACACACATGCGCACACACACTAACACACACACACACGTGCACACGCACGCACGCACGCACGCACACGTGACGCGAGTGATATCATGTCCATGACTGCACACACACACACTCACGCACGCGCGCGCGCACACACACACACACACACACACACACACACACACACACACACACACACACACACACACACACACACACACACACACACACACACACACACACACACACACACACACACACACACACACACACACACACACACACACACACACACACTTATCACTGATCCTTTAATGACTGTTATTCTCATGCCTTTTTGCTATGTCACGGTGACACAGAACAAAAACAAGAGAAGTGCTGTTATGTCTCTAACAATGCACCAAACAGAAAAACACACCTGTAGCTGTGATACAATAAATATCATTCACTGACATATCTAATTCTAATCGTTAAAATGCAGTGTTTTGACAGCTTGGCAACTACAGTACATCTCTCATTTGTAATGCCATAGATATAAAGTTGGTTTAACTTTTATACAAGGCTCCACTTTAATACATCTTACATTACAACTCTCAACAATGAAGTTCATGAAACTCGTTTACAAAAGATTGTCCTGTGTGCAATTTAGCATAGTTAAATGAACAGTATTGTGATGGCCTACTGCATGCCCCACCCTGTTGTGCAATACCTTTTGTACAGGTTTGCAGAGTCTGTCTGTGTCCTTTTTATGACCGTATATGGAGTTTCGTGTCAGGCTTGCCCAAAAAGGGATTCCAGGCCAGTCAGTCCTCGCCGATACGTGAACGACAGACGAACACATGGACACATGGACAGAGTTTTTGTGCATTTGTAGTTAAGGGCCGTTCACACTGAGCACTAATATAACTATAACGATAACTATATAACTATATTGTTCAGCATTGTATTTTTTTTATAGTTCGTGTGAATTCTGCCATCCACTTGACTTAGAACAAATTTTCAAACTATATTTTTTATAGTTATAGTTATAGCACTCAGTGTGAATGACTAGACCGTTGGGCACCGGCCTACTCGGGAAAGATGCAAGTCGGAAACGATGCAAGTTCGAAACGCATGCCCCACCCAGTTATGCTTAGGCAATGTTTTTGTCACTATTTTTCCTGAGCTTTTCGAATGTTGCCCCTGACTACTCCATATTACAATAAACAAAACAAAGTCAAAACTAATTTAAAGGAGCACTTCAGCCATTTTCAACCTTATCTTCATATAATTGGTACTCACACTGTGTCTCATTAGTAAGTTGTGGCTGTGTACAGTTCAGACACCTATGCTGAAATAGAAGCCATCGTTCTTGCATTACAAAAAATTTAATAAAAATTCCAAACCTGCCTTCCGCTGATGTCACTGGTAGGCAGGTTTCTGAACTGTCCACAGCCCTCCTCTGAGACACAGAGTGAGTAGACAGAAATGGTGCCATATTAATGAGCAGAGGACCAATTATATATAGATAGGTTGAAAATGGGTGCCCCTTTAAGTCCTATTTTATATTGTGTTGTACAACGTGTCACGCAAGCTGATTGTAAGCTTCTCTTTGGTATTTTTGGAAACTTTTGCAAACTTTTGAAAAACATCAAATTTAAAATTTCCTCCTAGAATTGATCATTTTAAAAAAGTGAGAATTTTTGTAATAATCAATTTAATGGATTAGATCGATTACTGTCGCACCCCTAGTACCGTGGTTTCTTACAGAGAGCCCATCAAAAGAAATGTGTTCTGCTGTGCAGTGCAAGTACAGTAGGCTACTCACTGAAGTACTGGTGCAGAAGAGAGCGTGTGCACACGCTCGCTCAGTGGCAGAGTATGTGTGAGTGGGATGAGACTGAGGCAGGAAGAATGGACTGAGGGAGAGAGGGGGTGAGGCAGATAATACATGTGTGCTGGTGAAGATCGTAAACTAACACTGTAGGTCTCTCATGGCTCGCCCCAAAGCTCGGAATGGAGTGCAGAAAATCCCTGGAGTGGAGTGGGACTCAGGGTGAGACTGAGGGGCGGGCAGCCAGACAAAAGGACAGATTGACAGACAGACAGGCAGGTAGTCATGGCAGACATGCAGACATGCAGAATCACACACAGCTAGTTTTGCCATTGCCATTCGTTAATCTTGTGCCATGATAAAACTTTGAATATGAAATCACTCAAGTATTCCTAAAAGCCTATGGCTCCTTTAGTTATGATTGGAATGCCAAGAGAAGAGAGAGACAGAGAGAGCACGAGAGAGAGAGAGAGAGAGAGAGAGAGAGAGAGAGAGAGAGAATGATATGAGACAAAACACTCGTCCTCAATCCAATGCCTTGTTTGCCTGCAAGCTGCTGAATATTTTAAAGCAATTCAATTAGTGAATGGACAAAGCTGAAGGGACAATTGTGCACACGCTCACACACACACACACACACACACACACACACACACACACACACACACACACACACACACACACACACACACACACACACACACACACACACACACACACACACACACACACACACACACACACTTTGAAGCACAAATGGACACCACTCACAGTAGCTGACTTAATACACTTGCACACACACAGATACCTATGTGTAAAAGCTGATTAGCTGGTCATTAGTGACTCTCTGTGTGCTGGGTTATCTAAGGACACATGGTGGTACTGTGTGTGTGTGTGTGTGTGTGTGTGTGTGTGTGTGTGTGTGTGTGTGTGTGTGTGTGTGTGTGTGTGTGTGTGTGTGTGTGTGTGTGTGTGTGTGCGTGCGTGCGTGCATGCGTGCGTCTGTGAGTGAGTGAGTGAGTGAGTGAGTGAGTGAGTGAGTGAGTGAGTGAATGCGTGCTTGTGTGCGCATGTGCACACACACATTGTGTATGTGTCTCCTTTTTTTCTCTTTTAACTATTAGAAAAGTTTATATAAGTTTGATACTCACTGCCTGTCTTAACAATTTGGGATAAAAAATAAGGACAGGTAACATTTAAGCACTTGGACCCTCTATATTTAGTAAAACGGACTTGAGTTGCACTGTACAGTATACTTGGTGCGTTCTTTTTTGATCTACACCACTTGTCTTTGCATTGTGAGCTTGTAGATCGGGAAACTTTGCTCCCAGAATAGGGATGCTGGGGTTCAAGTGGTTAACCACTTAAATCCTCTATTCTTAGTAAAACGGACCTGAGTTACAACTGTACTTGAGACAGCTTTTTTCCATGTACACCAAATCTCTTCGCCAAAAATAGCCGATCTACACGTTGCAACGCGTTGTGAGCTTGTAGATCTGCTCATTTCCCCCTCAGAATAGGCATGCTGGGGTTCATTTGGTTAATCACTATGAGATGTTGAGAGTTTCTTAGTATGGCTAATAGTAGCGTTTGCTGGCCCTCAACTTAGATTTAGCTTAAATTGTGTTTGTATATTCCTTTATTTCCAGAAATAAACAGAGCACTTACGTGTCCCAAATGATATCTGTTTATTCATGCATGCATATGACAGTCATGACTATTCATACTATGTGCATGAAGAGACATTTAAGACACTTAAAGCCTAACTATGTAACTTTTTCTTAATGAATAAAATGTCATTTTGTATGTTACATGTTAATTCAGTATAACTTATACAATTGGTTGTGGTTGTATTTAGTCTCCCTGCTCTTCTATTGAGACATTTAGATCGTGTCAAAGGTCATGTCCCACCTAGACACTGGATCTGACACGATTTTGACCTGATGGTCAAGATTCAATTCATCCCCCGAGCAAGCAGGCCGGCTCTATTAGCTCAATGGTAATGGGAATTACATAGTGCTGCTTTAAGCCCTACTTCAACATATAACAAATAGCACATAATACATTTGCTGATTTTTTTTACATCTAATGACATGCCCAAAATAGGATCGCCGGGTTGGCATTTGGGCATTACGCGGGGCAGGCCAGTGGAGAGACACAGGGAATCAATAGAAGACATAAGAGACACAAAATGTGAAAATGGTACCTCATCAGGACTGGAACTGGGGACGTTGCAGTTCCACCTTGATGCACCAGCCAGTCACCCTGACCGACCTACTATCTTGTTATTATCATTATACGAGCTCTAGTCCCAGACTAAGCTTCCTTCATCTCTGCACCCCTCCCCACCCACCCCTCCCTCTATCTATTTCTCCCTCACTCTCTCATTCTTTAGTCTTCCCCCAACCACCTCTCCCTATAACTCCCTTTAAGCATTTCTCTCCCTCTTTCTCTCCCGCTTTCTCTGTCTTGCTCCTTTTTCCATTGATGAAAGACATTCCTATCTTGGCCAGGAAGAGATTTCTGCGACAGATAGCCCCAGATCTCAACATGCTTTATGACTCTACCTCACTTTTATGTGACTCTCTCTCTCTCTCTCTCTCTCTCTCTCTCTCTCTCTCTCTCTCTCTCTCTCTCTCTGACTCTCTCCTTCTTTGCACCCCCCACCCCCTCTCTTTATGGCTCTCTCCTTGTCTCTCTGTCTCTCTCTCCTTCCCTACCTCTTGTAAGTATAGGTTTGAATGAGAGTTCTATACCTCACATTTAGAGCTCACCTCTCTCTCTCTCTCTCTCTCTCTCTCTCTCTCTCTCTCTCTCTCTCTCTCTCTCTCTCTCTCTCTCTCTCTCTCTCTCTCTCTCTCTCTCTCTCTCTCTCTTTTGGTCTCTGACTCTTTTTCTTTGAATCTCTCTGTCTGTCTGTCTGTCTGTCTGTCTGTCTGTCTGTCTGTCTGTCTGTCTGTCTGTCTGTCTGTCTGTCTGTCTGTCTGTCTGTCTGTCTGTCTGTCTGTCTGTCTGTCTGTCTGTCTGTCTGTCTGTCTGTCTGTCTGTCTGTCTGTCTGTCTGTCTGTCTGTCTGTCTGTCTGTCTTACCTCAGTATAGGTTTGAATGACAGTCCTATCTCACATCTATGGCTCCAACTATCTTTCTCTGAGATTCTCTCTCTCTCTCTCTCTTTCTGCTTCAGGCGTGGCCCACAGCCATTGCAGCTAGTCCACCAGGCTATGCTGTGTTATTTTTGTTGTTTTTACCGTTTTTTATCCTTTCCAGATTGAAGACTTCAACTTCTTTATTATCACATCACATGTTTACCAAAAAGTTTGTGCTTTTTCATACAAGCTCCCATCATTGATAATGATTATATTAAATATGACTGTGGACTGGTACACTTTGGATATAGGATTATGTCAGACAAACTGGTCTTCTGATCTATGAATCGAGTCCCCACTCTAGAGCACAACGCTGCAAATGTTCAATCGATGAAGATCAAAATGGATGAGTTGAGGGCGGTGATTAATATGGATGCGGACTGAGAGATTGTAATCTCTCTGAGACTGACACTAACTTCTACCAGGATGTACCTGGAAACCACTCAATGCAGAACAGTTCTATGCGTTTTTGTAAAGATGGGACGGTGGAGAAACCAACACAATCCAGGGGAGTGGTGTCTGCTTTATAACAGAAATAACTGGTGAAATTCATGGTTTAGCTGTTTGTGTTCGCCAATACCTTTCACTCGTTCCTTTTACTACTGAAGGAATCAAACTCAGTCACATGTGCTGTGTTACTACACGAAGAAGGGAAATTAATAAAAGTTTTAAGTAAGTAGTTCATAATAATAATAATAATAATAATTTTATTTATAATGCACTTTACATTTGGATAAATCTCAAAGTGCTAATTAATTAGTGAAATTAACATATAGTGCAATCGCCCTTAATGGTATCCATCGGATATTTGAGGAAAAGGAAATCCACAAAGTATATAGCCTATGGCCTATACATTAGAGGGCAAAGGTCAGGACAGTTGTGTTCCTGTTTACTTCCTGTCTGTGCCTTCACTTCCTTCCTCCCCACATCGTTCCTGTGCCTCAGCCAATCAGAAAGCTTCATTATCCCAGGATAACATACTGTACAGTACAGGTCATGTGGGGCTGAAGAGACGTTGCCATGGTGAATGAGATTAAATGTGGGCCGGGACTTGGGCTGGGGGGAGGGTGTGATGATGGCAAACAGACTGAACACACCGTGAGAATGCTACTGTTGATAGGATACGCTACGGATACGTTCTGACAGGAACAGCAGTTTGGGAATTCCCACAGTAATGCTAAGGTGAATTTCTAAAGCCGAATCAACGCGACGTGAGTGAGAAGTACTGTGTGTGTGTGTGTGGATGAAGCATTTTAAAATCAATTGATCGTTAGAATAATTGTATAAATAATCTGAATATAATTTACACTATTCAGAATACTTTACCAAATTTGTGTTGTACCTTCTAGTTTCTCAATGCAATAACTGGTTGAATGCAGTAATTGACTATGCAGTAATTGACTATAAATGACATCAGGGGGAAATTTATTATTTTCCTGCCTCAGTTTGCCCCCAAACCTCTGTTTCGTACCAAATTAGGACTATTTCCGATCCATTCTCCTCTTGTCTTTGACACTGGACAGTTCAGTAAATACAGCACACCAAGAGAGAACACAAAGGCAGAATGATTGATTCCACATATAACGTAGAATAATGTCACAACATGCAGGAGAATTAAGAAGTTAGCCTTTCTCTCATCCTCATTCCAACTCTCCTCAGTGTCCCTATCTCAGGTCCCCTTGGCTTTTCACACACAGAACCATTTCCATGGTTATACACTGTACACGTTTATGATCCTCACCTCACCTCCAATGTCCCAAGCAGGTCTCTCACCATAACCAAAGGCCTGTCTCAGGTGACTCGGCTGATCTTCTAGAAGTGTCTGCAGTGACCTCTGCTGAGCCTGTTTACACATCCTGGAGATCAAATCAGAGAGGAAACACTGTAACACAAATGCTTAAGCGTTTTTTGTGGAAAGAAATGGCCAGCATTAAGCACTTTTGGACAGTAACAAAGAAAGTACATTTATTTGAGTAGGCTACTGTACTTAAGTACATTTTCCGAGTATCTCTTTACTTGAGTATTTGTATTTTTGGATACTTTGGACTTTCACTTGATATATTCATTATTGATATTCTTTGAAAATGTCTAAATTGAACAAAGTATTTTTAAAAGCAAGTACTCCAGTTTAACTCAAGTACAAATTTGACCGAGCGACTTGTTGTTGAGTCATATTTGCCCAGGTGCATCTGTACTTTGCCTCAAGTACTGGAGTTGGGTACTTTGTCCATCACTGTGAAGCAGGTTTCCTGGCAAGAAATGGCCAGCGTTAAAGGGACACTTCACCCCCAAAAAACTTTGTTTCAATGGATTAGTCACCCCATGGAGACTTGAATTCATGGATATTTTTCTTTTTTTTGTCTCATTCCTAAGACAATAATTTGATGACCGGCAGCGGTTCCGGTAGGAGACACAACGAGTCTCTGTTGTGTCTCCTACCGGAACCGCTGCCTACCGGTCCGCTGGTCATCAAATTATTGTCTTAGGAATGAGACAAAAACATAAAAATATCCATGAATTCAAGTCTCCATGGGGTGACTAATCCATTGAAACAAAGTTTTTTGGGGGTGAAGTGTCCCTTTAAGTGGGACTACATTGTAGCCATGCACATGGATCTGCAAGTCATGAGCTCAAATACAACGAGACCAGAGACCCTGTTAGGAGACAGACTCATGGAATAAAGAAAAATAAAATGTCATGACTGAAAATACAACGCATCTACATGCAGCCAACCAGTTGAAGAAATCACAGATTGAGGCTTTAAACCTTTTGCTTTTATGACATATCTGAGACCATTCATGCTTTTATAGAAGATGCTTCAGAACATGTATTCTATTACTAGTTTGACCACTTCAAATACTGGATAAAGTCTTTCTTTATAAGAATGGATAAAGAAAGAATTGTTTGCAAAGTTGTTTGTAAAGAATTGTTTTGGTGGATTATGTGCATTGTACAAGCAAAACGTTGAAAAACAAGATGATAAAATGTCACTAGGTGAAGTTCATCCAATTCCTTGCAATATTGTTTTGCAAGGAATTGCATTGTCTAAACCTATATTATATACATAAAGTATATGTATGTATGTAAGTACAGTGTGTATATATGTATGATGATAAGTTACTATTATTAACTAAGTTACTAATTATAATATATAATATATAATATTTTGATATTGTCAAGATGTATTTTGTATTTGATATGAATTGGTTAATAGAAACCCACAGGTGCCCACAAGACCAGCTAGCATCAAAGTGCCTGGGGATGGGGGCTATCAAGCTGGATGTAAAAAGAGGTTGAGCAGAGGTATATCCATGGAGCTCTGATGCTACACAATGCAGTTGTCAGCAGAGGGAGGCAAAGCAGTGAGCCGTCTGTAGGAGGAGGAGGAGTGGCGTAAGGAGCTGGGTGAAAGGAAGGAGTGTCCTCTGTCACCATATGCAACAGAAACCTCGTCGGCGGTCCATTGAAGAGACCCACGTTTGGAGTTGTGTATCATAATTATTATAATTAAATACTACCACCAAGTGGAGACTGTAGAAAGAAACTACCGAATATGAATTCCCTTAGTTACAGTATCTCCAGGGCTGTACTGATTTTTTCCAGGATGTTTGGCGTGCTGTTTTGCTATGGTTACAACAGGGCTGCACAAATATTTTCAGTAATGACCCAGAAATATTGATCCAGTGTCGACACATCATTTAGTATTTAATTAAATGAGAATTAAGGATTAAAAGCTAAAGTAAGGGATACAGCCAGAGTCTTTTATGGGCCCTCAGCAGAATCCGAGAGAGAGAGAGAAACGGAGCGAGAGCTGTTCCTCATTAACACCATATTAATTTTGATTCAACTGTTGGCAGCGTCATTTCAGCAAATGATAGGGGGTGGCAAAAGTTGATTATGTATTTTTCAAACAGCTTTCATAGGCTACTGAATGTGCAGCCTATGTTTTCACCCCTCTTTCCATGGTGCTGAATACACACACTGGCAGCCACCAGATAGAAAGAAAGACAGACAGACAGACAGACAGACA
This sequence comes from Gymnoscopelus braueri, assembly GCF_963280865.1. Classification (NCBI taxonomy): domain Eukaryota; kingdom Metazoa; phylum Chordata; class Actinopteri; order Myctophiformes; family Myctophidae; genus Gymnoscopelus; species Gymnoscopelus braueri. The sequence continues at coordinate 31,085,077 of NC_137604.1, read as the reverse complement.
GACAGACAGACAGACAGACAGACAGACAGACAGACAGACAGACAGACAGACAGACAGACAGACAGACAGACAGACCATCGTGTGTATCCATGCATGATGCACATACTGTACATAGGTTCACCATGTTGTTATGTTGCTGCTGTCTATTGCTGTTGTGCAACTGCTGCAGATATATAGTTTACACAGAAGCAAACTTACATATACTCACTCACATACCGTATAACACACGTCACACGCACACGCACACGCACACGCACACGCACACGCACACGCACACGCACACGCATACAGAGGAGAGAGAGAGGAGGAGCCTGTAGGACTACTCAGAGATACACACATACCCTGATGTCCTCAGCACCAGAGTGGCAGTGAGATGGACAGATGGAAGAGTGATCTTTTACAGCCTCTTCTCTTCCCTGTGTGTGCGTGCGTGCATGCGTGTGCGTGCGTGCGTGCGTGCGCGTATGTGTGTGTGCGTGCGTAGGCCCTATGCCTAGCGTATAACATTGCCCTGGCAGAGCATCAGTGCCAAAGTGGGCATCCGGTCTGTGGACTATCACAGGGGAGAGAGGCGTGCAAAGAGAGACCAGTTTCATCTACCCATCCCATAACCTCATGTGCTCAGCCTTGCTCTCTGTTACACAAAGAGAGGGAGAGAGAGAGAGAGAGAGAGAGAGAGAGAGAGAGAGAGAGAGAGAGAGAGAGAGAGAGAGAGAGAGAGAGAGAGAGAGAGAGAGAGACAGACAGACAGACAGACAGACAGACAGACAGACAGACAGACAGACAGACAGACAGACAGACAGACAGACAGACAGACAGACAGACAATTGTGTGTATCCATGCATGATGCACATACTGTACATAGGTTCACCATGTTGTTATGTTGCTGCTGTCTACCCAAACTGTTGTGCATTTGATATACAAGCAGAAAGGTAGACAGTACAGTATACAGTAAAATGCAAACATTATGGACCCTTCAACACGGACATACACAGGCATGTGTGTGGGCATGTGTGTGGGCATGTGTGTGGGCGGCAGCGGCAGTGTCCTTGAGCAAGACACTGAACCCCGGCCCTATTACTGCTGCCGATGAGCAGGTTGGTGCCTTGCATGGTTTCCTCTGCCGTCGGTGTGTGAATGTGTGAATGTAATGTGCATTGTAAAGCGCTTTGGATTAAAGGCACTGTATACATGCACCATTTACAATTTACCAACCACGTGTGTGCAGAAACAGAGTTTCTGTACGGATGGTGCGGACAGTCCAGCGCATCGTGGGAGGTGAGCTGCCCTCCCTCCAGGAACTGTATCAGAGGCGGTGCGTGGTCAAAGCTCAACGTATCATCAAAGACAATTACAGTACCACCCCAGCCACAATCTGTGAACCCCATTACTGCGACAACGGCTGGGCAAGCTCTACCTCAGTAGCCTATTCAAATGCCTGATTTATGAACTGTTTCTACCCGGTTACCATCAGAACAAGGCATGAACACCGCCTGCATGAGGTGGTTTTTCTATATCTCTGCTGTCCAGCGCAAACCTGCTAACTCCAAAACGCTCATTGTTCAGGAAACGAAAAAACAAAATATATTTTTTTCCGGAAATTAAGAAAACCTTATATTTTTAAAACAAAGCAATACTGCCTCATCAAAGTTGGTATAGTGACTTTATATATTGTCAGATACTTGCATGTGTCATTATATTATCAACACTTTACCCAAATCGCGGGTAAATCAACACTTTACCCAGCGCAAGTGGAGTTAGTAGTTTCAGACGAGCAGAAATCAAGCTGAAATGGAGTTAGGTGTCCAAACAACAATAGCTCCACTCGCTGCTGAGGGAGAGGTTTCAAAAGGGTACAAATTCCCAAAAGCTAACAATGGATCTCCAAGCTCACAATGCATCACAACAACGTGTGAATTAATGCCTTGATGCTTCATGACACTTATTATATAGGCCTACAATAATAAACAGGACTTTAAATATTACAATAACTTCTGCAAAGAGGTGGTAGAACTAGCACGGCAGAAATGCTATGAACGCCTTTCTTCTTGTCACATTGCTCTCCTCATTAAACACTTCATAGATTTTAGAAATATAATTACTTGTTTTCATAACATTAGCGTCAGTGCTAAGTTTGATAAACAGGTACACTGCATAGTTTTAACAGACTACGGGGAGTTTGTATCCGCGTTCCTCCTCCTCGTTCACTGCGCAGCGCGCTCTACTCATGCTGTGAAAAGGCAGCACTGGAGAGGAGAGGGGGGGAGTTGTTTGTTTTTGACGGACAGTTTGAGGATCCAATGGAGTTGGGAGTTTTCGTCAGAGGCGCTTTTTAATACTTTACATTGGTTCAAATGTTTTGATTTTTTACACAGACGTAAAGGGTGTTCAATTGATTTATGAAAAAAATAAAAAAAGATGAAAATGGAGTTAGCTGGTTCGTCCTGGACACCGACGATATAATTTGTATCCCTCGATTTTGTAACCCTTTTTTCACCCGGTGCCAATTTGCTAAGTGATCCTGGGCACTACACTCCCCCCACCAGCCTAGGGAGGCCAGGGCTGAGCTCATGCCTCCTTCAATGCATGAGAGCCAACTGACCTTCTTTTTTTTTTTTTATCTTTGTTTATTGACAGAGTACAATGTACATCCATCCATTTTACATTTTATACAGCAATACAAGAAAAAAGACAATGGAAAACAAAAAGACAGAAAATAACCCTCCCCCCAAACCCACCCCCCACCCCGGAATGGCACAATAAACATCATTGACTACAACAAACTTTGCAGTAATAGCAACTTACAACCTCAACCAAGAGGAGTACCAACTGACCTTCTTGTCACCTGACAGGGGGGAGTTTCCCTGGTTGGACGTAGCGCGTGGAAGGAACACGTTATTCCAACCAGTTCCCTTCCCCTCCATCAGGCGCCCCGGCTGACCAGGGGGAGGCCGGAGGTGGTTTTAACCATGTAAAATATGTGTTTTTTTTAGGCCCCGTTTCCACTGGGCTTTTTTTCTCGGCTGAAAACACCAAGGCACTCGTCAAAAAGCGCTTCCAGGCGCCTGAGTTAAAAATATTTTAGCTTACGGTGTTATGTCAGAATCTGTCCACTGCCGAGAAATGTCCAGAGCACCGCGGGAGCGAACAAGGGGGCGGATACAGGGTTATGAGTCCCAATCCCATATATGTTCAGCCCACTTATGTCGAGAAAAGCTGTTTTCATCAACGCATAATATGGAAAGGAAGGAAGTTACATTTTAACACAATAGACAAACAATTTATAAGCATGCGCAGTGGGAGTACCTACTGTATATAGGGAGGCCTATAATATAGCCTACATCGGTTATATAATTTTCTTCACTGTCTTCTTCTGGGTGAGAGGAGGGACCCTAGGACCTAGGCAGGGCAGGCAGTGGCAGCCTAGTAGAGCCATTGCCATTTTCAGGAATGTACAACTCACCTGGTCTGAGAAAAGGGGGGTGGACAGTTCCTGACAAGCAAATCTGTATTGCCAAATACAGTCCACGTCCTTTAATTTCTGTTTTCGGAATCAGTGGGGTCAAATAGTGCTGGCATCGTCTCTCCAGCTCTTTAGTAAACACAAAATGCATTTTCAGGCCGGGATACCAATTGTATCCAATCAGGAGAGAGAACTCACACAGGATACAGGATTACCTCATGCAGCAATAAGTTCCTAATGTTTCCTCTTACATTTCTTCCTAAGTGAATTCCTAAGAGAAGTTGAGTCAGATTCATGAAACGTTCTTAAAAGGCAGAATTGTTCGTAACTATGTTCTTGATGATGATGAATCCCAATCCTCGTAACTTGAAGGGGTGTGCCAGTTCATCCTAATTACCATAGGGAGCCGCCCCACCAATCCCCATATAAGGCATGACTGCATGGCTCTGCCTGCAGTCACACCTGTGTGTGATTGCTGCACACAGAAATCACAGGAAATCACACACAGAAATAAAATTGAGAGAATGAAGTAAAGAATACCTAAACTATGGTGGAACACCAGACTCCAAACATAAAAATAAATAAATGAATAGTTATGTGGAGGTACTTCTGAAGTGAACAGCAAATTATTTTATTTAATTAATGAATGTATTTTATTATTTCTCTCACATTAATCAACATATCACAACTAGACATCAATGTACATTTGCTGAAATTAGCTGTTAAAAATGTTATCCATATTTCATGTTCAGGAGTAGCGTTAGTAGTGGATATAAAACATTTTATTACTGAAAGCTGGTGGGTGGATATGGAGGGTCTTTAAGGTAGCAGCTGCTTGGTATGTAATGGGGTGGAAATAGGGGTGTGGTGGGTGATATGGTGGTGCAATGAGGGGTGTAGGGGGCTATGTGGGGGGGATGGGTATGACGGGTGGGTATAGGGGGGCTTTCAGGTAGGAAGGGGACTGGAAAATGGGGGTGTGGCGAATGTCGGGGATATGGGGGTGGGGGTATGGGGGGTGATGAGGTGGGGTGGGTGGGGGGTTATGGGGTAGGTATGGGGCTTGGGCTTCAACTCAACCGGGTCCGTTTGGGTTAGATTGTAATTTCAGACCCGTCTCAAACATTTTCATGTCAAGGACCCCCAAATTGACATGCATTTGGCTGCAGACCCCCACCTGAAAATATTTTCTGCCAGGGAAAATGTTTCAAGATTCATCAAAATGTCGAAAATAGCCGATCTACAAGCTCAAAATGGCCAGTAATGGGACGTGTTGTGAGCTAAGCTTGTAGATCGGCTAATTTCAAACAAAGTATAAAATAGGGTTAAAGTGATTAAACTGTTCTTCGTTTGCTGTGGACCCCCTGAAACTCCCTGAAGGACCCCTGGGGGTCCCCAGACCACACTTTGAGAACAACTGCTCTAAAGATATGATACAAATATTATTGTAATTTAAATCCTATATTATACAACTGTAGAATTGAAGAAACTTCGAGAATTAATTATTTTTGCACAAATATGTCACACTTAAGAACTCAAAGGCCAGCCTAAGAGTGCTCATCAGTGTGTGTAGATTCTGTTCTTACCTGAGAACAGATCACAGCTAAGAAAACATTGGAGTATACCAAAATCTTCTTAAAAACCTCTTAAATGGGTCTAAGAAAAAAAATCCTCTTTAGAAAGTGCGCGTAGATTCTGTTCTTACCTAAGAACAGATCACAGCTAAGAGAACATTGGAGAATACCTAAATCTTCTTAAAAACTTCTTAAGTGGGTTTAAGAAGAAATTTCCTCTTAAGTACCGTTGCTGAATGAGGCCCATTGTTATGAGATTAGGGGATTTGGAAGTGATGACACAAAGAAATGAGCAGGCAAAATTTAAACTGGAATACAATAAATTTTAAGCTGATAAATGAGTGATTGGGTGAAATTTGGCAACCCACCTGAAATTGTATTTTCTATATATTAAAAACTGTAGAGTGTGAACAAACACACTGAGGTGCTTGGCAGTGCTGGTCTCTTATGTAGGAGGTAATCATCATGATAATAAATGGTAATGTTATATTGTGCTTGATGAAGGTTGTTTGCCATTACAGCTACACTGTGGACTCTATCAAGAAATAGCCCAAATAGCCCACTGCACATAACCTCCTTGCATTGACCAACATTAACCACCAGAAGGCAGCATAAAATAGCAGATCTCATCCGTCCTTTCTTATCACATCGTTTTCCACCATATTGAAACATTTGCTTTGAGAATAAATAGGCCTATATCAAATAGCGGTCAAAGATTTTGACTGATAAATTCAGATCCATACATACCACCATTATCAGTATCAGTATCACAGCACAGCACTTGACTCGACTAAACCAGTGTCTTTGTTTGAGGTTTAGTTTTCATCTAAAGCTCTCATGTCAGAAGTCAGAACCCATGTTTAGCAGACCTTAGGAAAAAAAAACACTGAGTACAGTGTTTATTACCTCCCTTGCCTTACTTAGTAATAATAATTACTCTTGAGCTCCGTTCCATGAGCAGAAATAGGACATCCGGTTTTCGAGCTAGCAGAAATAAGGTTTCCGGTTGCCTTCAAATTAAGATCGTGAATTTTTATGTTTTTTAAAAGACACACATTTATTTTAAAAAATACATTTATGATGTATGCCTTTTAAATGGCTCATACTAAAACACTTCTAAGTGGCAAGTTTAAAAAAAAAAGACACAATTGTATTTAAAAAATACATTTATGATGTACAGTATGTCTTTTTAAATGGCTTATACTAGATCACTTCTAAGTGCCAGGTTGTTCCAGTTTGAAATTGGCTATTGACCTCCATTAAATGTGCACTTAGCACTGTTTTGCACTTTAACTGGATATTTATTTGTGTGTGTTACATATATGTATTGTTTTTGTATTGTTTGTCCATTGTTGTAATATTGCTGACTCTAGGCCAGGTCACTCTTGGAAAATTATCAGGATATAATATTGTTTATTGCAGAAGCAAATGAACAATGATAAAAGAGACCACAAAATATGCTACAAATGATAATAGTAGATAGTGCAGGTGAGATTTAAAAAATAAAGCAGGGGGGGTTTATAAAGGTGATCTCACCTATTTAAAAACTGAAATACAATACAAAATATAGCTGCAAGCAGCGATAATACGGGGTCAGTGAATGAAGAGAGAGAGAGAGAGAGAGAGAGAGAGAGAGAGAGAGAGAGAGAGAGAGAGAGAGAGAGAGAGAGAGATGGAAACGGAATAGATTGAAGAGAGAGAGACAGGGACATGGAAACGGAATAATTTACTGTCTCCTGTACTATGCATTGATAGTTATATCACCACTTTTTACAGCCTGCCCAGGGAGGGATACAGATGAAAATTAGCTTTTGGCTAACAGCATTTGGATCAAATAATTACTTTTTTTTTACCTTTAGGTATTTCTCCTTTAAGACCTGGTACATTGCTCCACAAGTTTCAGGAATTATCTTGGCAACTGTTGATAATCCTACTCGGAACTGGTATGTAAGGCTCTGGAAGGACTCCCCTGTAAATGTGAACACACATAATTTGCTTGTTAGCAGGCGCAGACAATGAATAATAATAAATTAACGCTCCTGGTAAGGGCTGACATACAAAAAGACAACAGTAACTACAGATGGTAAAAAAAAGAAGAAAAGGCGTTGTTTACCTGTTGCCAAGAAGCGCAGGGTGATCATGAGCCGCTCTGCTACTGAGATGCAGTCACGGTAATTTGTATTTTTCCTGCGGATTAACGGAGCGACTAGCTCGGTCAATTTATGGAACTGCTCGGGAAAAAAACGGGAAAAGTTCTTAAAATGGGATGGTTCATTATTTTCAAGATCTTGGCAGAGGTTCGGGAAAGCCGTTTCCGAAGAATCCACGACCTCACCCATTTCGACTTAATATGCTTCGTCTTTTGTTTTTTCCCTCTCGCCTGCCTCTGATACAGGAGCACGCCTAGATAAGCCAGAGACATCACTCGTTGCAGTTTTAAACTAGATACCATTTTCTCAACTCTCAATTCCTATACTGATCAACTCCAAAGCAAAGCATTACTACGTGTATTCACGTCTTGTCTATGACAAGAGCAGCGCTACATGCTCTGGGTGGGTTGTTGTTTGTTTTGGTCAGCCGGTTAGCTTCCGGCAGGGTTGCCAGATCGGAATGACAGTTTCCAGCCCAAGCAGCCCTTAAAACCAGCCCATTGCAATAAAAAACAGCCCACATGCACTCTCATGCACGCGCGCGCAGCGCGCGTGCATGAGATTTTTTTGGGCTTGTTTTGGGCTTGTTGGGCTTGTTTTGGGCTTGTTTTGGGCTGTTTTTAACTTTAAAACAAGCCCAAATTTGATGTGCCCACCCAAGGCTATTTATCCCAGCCCAATGAGTTTTAAAATAGCCCAATTGGGCGGAAAACCGCCCAATCTGGCAACACTGGCTTCCGGTCCCCTGAGCTCCTGCAGACTACTGCCACCTACTGGTATGGAGAATTATTGCATGTTATCTGAGCCACACATGCGCTGTGACAATGTGACAATGTTCCGTCGGCCGACTGCTTGGGCTGCTTTAGTGTGCAACTTTTGCCAACCGACTACCAGTCTGTTGCAGTCTGTTATAGTCTGAACTAGTCTGAAGTAGTCTGTTTGATGGAGAGTCACCTTAAGGGAAAGGAAACTACAGACGAGGAGGACCCTTTCCCAGAGTTGGAACTTGATTCAAAAGGCTATTCTGGAGGCTGTCGTATATGGTCCATTGATCAGACAGGAAAAACACTATTCCATAACTATTCCCTAAGTGCAAGAATAAGAAGCATCCAGTTTGAAAGAGGGTTTGTCCATAGAAATGTATTTCCACAGACGTGACACCTGCATTGTCAATCCACAGAGTGTAACTTAAATCACCAAAACATTGTACTTTATACAGACAGACATTTGACATAGGACCTCCTCCCAGTCCTCCTTCTTGACCACTCACAAACAAGTTTTTAGAAACAAAAGGCTTCTTGGCCAGCCTTTCTCAGTCATCACAAGGAATTAGCATCCGCCTATTTTTAAACATGTGACAATTTACTTTAACCCTTATCTATAAAACTATACTTTTACACAAGCTCATATTATGAAATCATTGTTTAACATCTTATTAGCTTCAATATAAGACCACACATATATGTATTCAACCTTGTATGAATGATAGACAAAAAGAGATGAGTTTAACTAGCATGACATTATTCCTTAGATTCAAGAGCAACTGGTTCTGCTCCCCCCAGAGTCAGCTGTCCTCAGTAGTCACAGCTTCAAGGGGAACCTTCCTATAGGGGCACCTGTTCATAGCAAAAGGTCTCACTGCCCTATAAGGTGTAAGGCTGTGTGCCTCACAGTCTCCTTGATTTAGAATGCTATTTCTTAACCCCAGTACTTTTCCGGCTTCCTCCTTATTTTACTGAAACAATGTCATTCTTGAATAGGTTTGCCATCCTGCTGTCTCTGTTATTAACCCTTAATAAATGATATAGTCCTGGATACCATAAGGCCTAATGGACAGTGTCAAAACATTGACTTGTACTGTACTGTGGATGACAAGCTGTTGTGTCAAAACCTAAAAAAAAAAAAAAGACTAGAGGAGGAGGACTAGAGAGGGAACTTAGAGGTAACGGCATCAAATGAATGGCTGAACCCACTGTATAAATTGAATGTCTATTTTTCATTCATGTGGGAGGATTGAGAAATTACTGTGTCTGGAAAATCTGATTGTATTGTTTAATGCAAAATGTCTTGTTTTGAAGGAAAAGTGCCTGGAGCATTTAATTTTTTTTTATTATTGCTGTACTTTATGTGAGAATATTATATGTTTGAAGACCCAGGTTTTCAGATAGCGTTGTTAAAAAATTAGACCTGCTGGTGGCGCTATAACAGGCCAATGTGAAAAGGGTGGCATTTCTTTCTTCCTCGGCCTAGTGGGAATGTGCGTGCAAAGTTTGTGTGTTCATGATTTGAGGAATTTTGTTCAAAACGGACCCATCCTGCAAACTTTGGAAGCCAAGGTTAGCCAAGTAGGATGGAATATGAAATATCGGACACATCCATCTTGATCACATGACTATAGAGATACTGTGTACCAATTTGAATCTGAAGGAGTAAGAGCAAAAAAATTGTTTTACAAAAGTCAGCCTCCTGGTGGCCCTCTAAAAGGCATAATTATGTGAAAAATGCAGGGCAAAGGTTTTTCCTTGGCCTCTAGGGAGTGTGTGTGCAAAGCTTCACGCAGATTGTTACAGTTATAGGTAAAAACGTGAATCGACAGAAAAATGTGGGGCAGAGGTTCTGCTGTGGCATCCAGGGAGTGTGTGTGCGCAGTTTCACATCGACCGGGCCAACGGTGGCGGAGATTAGCTGGTCGCAGACAGAAGGACGGACGGACGGACGGACGGACGGACGGACGGACGGACGGACGGACGGACGGACGGACGGACGGACAGGGGGCAAAACATACTCTCTCGCCATGCCTTTCGGCCTGTCTGAGACAATAAAGGATTTAAAAGTCTCTGCCTCTGCCTCTGCCTCTGTCTCTGTCTCTCTCTCTCTCTCTCTCTCTCTCTCTCTCTCTCGCTCTCTCTCTCCTTAACTGTGTGCGTACGCACGCATGCAAGTCATATAGGCTTGCTTGTTATGTAGTCAGGTTTCTAAATGTATGCCAGTGTTCAGATAGGCTTGAACTTAGCGGCTCTCTGTCCCTCTCTGTTCTGTCTGTTTCTCTGTATCTCCCACCTCTTTCCTGCCTTTCCTATCTCTACACTGTCCTTCCAAAATCAGTACTAAATGCACTAAATCAAAGTGATATTGAAGAGATGAAGATATGAAGGACGTTACTGACAGAGACCTCCATGGCTTTATTGTAACTAGCATGCAGGCCTTGAAGCACTGTAGGATGAGAGTCTTTAACTTTGACTTTGACATCTTTATTGATATCAAAATGTTATGTAAAATTGCATACATTGTCACATCATTATCAAAAGTATAGATGCAAAAAAGCCAGTGGCTTATTTCCATCGCGGTCCTTTCATATGTATGTGCAAATTATGTTGTGTTGCATGTTGTGATGTGTATGTTTGTAATTGCACTTAAGTCCAGGCACCCAAAGGTGCAGAACTCAACACCTGACAGAGAGACATAAAGATGATTGTCTGTATTTTAAATGAAAGAACAGCATACATACAGTATATTCAGCCATCTGGCATGGCTGAAACAAATAAGGAAGAAGAAAAAGAGATACGGTAGCTGTGGGAGCCAAGTTTGAATATTGTGTTTATTTTATTAATAACCACTTTATTTTGTGATTTTATATTTTGGTTTAACAGTTTAATCATTTAATATTTTGTTTAATTCATGGTTGTGTGCTTTAGGTTAAAAACAATGCTGTTATTGTAGCTTTAAACCATTAAGACCGGGGATTTCTGGTTACATGTCGGCTTTCCGACATGTCGCCTTTCCGACGGTTACTAACCCTATACCTAACCCTAACCCTAACCGCACGCGGAAGCCACGTAGTCGGAGTGGCGGGATGTCGGAATGGAAGGCAGTTCCCAAGATTTCTTTGGCTATTCAAAAAATAGCAGATATACAAGCTCATAGTGCCGAGCTTGTAGATCTGCTATTTTTTGAAAAATCGTGAAAATGTGTGCAATTATCTGAATAGCATATTTGTAGAATCCCCAGAAGCAAACATTTCAGATAAAAATGTTTGCTTAAAAAAATATTTATTCAAAGATTTGCACACATTTTCAGGATTTTCCAAAAATTGCAGATCTACTATCTGCTATTTTTGAATAGCCAAAGAAATGTAAAAAATGACACTTTCCCGGTCTTAGTGGGTTAAGAAGAGAGCTCAGGTTGTGTAACTGAGAATTTAATTATGTTGATACCTGAGTGTGCAGGGCAGTGCAGACTCAGTTGATGCTCAAGACAAGGTTAGAGCGACACGGTTTTTTGACGTAGTATATTTTTGAGTCAAGAACTTGTTTTTAGATCACTTCTGTAACAGGGAACACATTTTTTGGAATAATTTTTTTAAAATTCTTTTTACATCGGAGTCCTGTGAAGTTTTTCTGCTCAAGGGAATATACTCGAGTACGGAAAAGGTGCCGCTGAGCTTCAACCACTCACAGTAGCTGTCAAGTGTGAAATGCAATACAGTCTTCACATTAAGGCCTGAGGATAAGCTCATGTATCTGCTACCATTGTCCTGTCTAAAGCTGCTTGCATTTACTTAATGGGAAGTTTGCACAACTGATAGAAAAATAATACCTCACTATTCTTTCAAAGCACTCATCTTCATCTTCATCTTCCTCTTTAGAAGAACACAGCACAAGAGCAGCATGGAGGTAAAAAATAATGTACAAAAAGGTTAAAGGGATATTTCACTTTAAAAAAAGTTGGGTCATTTTATCGTCTACTCTGGCTTTTGGGAGCACCCCTTACAGTTTTTAAGTTGCTTGATTCAGTATTTAGATATTTGATATTCATTTTATCAGACACACCCCCTTCCTATACAAACCCATTGTAACTTCAAACTCCATTTGAACCATGTTAGATTAATCGGAAACACCCGTCCTTGTTTCTGGTGACTGATATTGTCTCTAATACGTGAGGAGACCGTGTTTTTTCAATAACTTTTTTCATTTTTTGGGGGGAAAATGAAAATAATTAAATACAATAGAAAAAATGTATGAAATAAATGAAAAAAAGCCATCGAAAAAACAGCCCCCTCACGTAACATTTTTTAAAAAGTGAAATATCCCTTTAACTAACATATGTATGGATGTTACACAAGGACAGTGTAGTGGTGTCTGGATAAGTGGGTATACACTACTCTTTCCGTGCCATAATTATTATAGTAATAATAATAATAATAATAATAATAATAATAATAATAATAATAATAATAATAATAATAATAATAATTAACTAATTCTCTGCCATTGACGTGTTTGACGTGTTTTTTTCCATAGCCCACACCGCCATTGACGTGTTTGACGTGTTTTGGTGTTTTCAGTGTTTAAACGCTAGATGGCGCTCTTTGCTAACCTACAGTATGAGTCACCATTTGACTCCCAGTGAAGCAATGAAGCAGCAAATCACGGGATCGCAAAAAAAACAGCCACATTCACTTCCATGATAATGGATTTGGAAAAAATGCTTTTTCTCTGCTTTCAGTTGCTTTTTGGCAAAAACAACCTACATTCAACTGCCAATAACTATGGAACGGATGAGCGCGACGGCATGCTTATTTCCCCCCGATTCTGCGAGACTCTGATAGGTCTTTTAAATCGATCGGTGGATCGATCGTTGTGAAGAATAATATTCTATGATTTAGGTTAGTGAAAACGCTCGGAAATCGACCAATCAGAAAAGGGGGCAGGGATAAGTAAAGCCAGAGGAACAAGGACTCTGAACCGAGTCCAATGAGGCCACTTGCAAGTGGCTACGACAAGCAGGTCAAACGTTATGGCAAAATATAGAAGTTTACAAATATCGACCAATCAGAAAATGAGGTTAAAAAGTTACATAGAAAAAAGGCGATCTACCTTGTAGATCGGCTATTTTCACTTCCTGTTTGGTGGTGAAACAAGGAAGTTTGACGCTTCGCAACGGTCACGCCGTTTTATGATAACCTTTCATCGTTAAGGTCTCTTGTGTACACTGAGTGAGTTTGAGGTGATTCTGACTATCCTCCTAGGAGGGGTGCGTTAAAGTATGACCCGTGAAAATTGCGAAGAAATCGCTAAAACGCCACAATAAATTCAAAATGGCTGACTTCCCATGGGTTTAGGTCATGGCTCTAAGAGGCTTTTTTGTAAGTCGGGACATGATACAGGCGTGTACCAATTTTCATAGGTGAAACCATATTGTGGGGCTTCAATGTTGACATTTTGTAAGTGGCGCTTAAAAGTATCTCCCCCTTCCAATGCTTGTCAGATGTCCCTCATCCAGAGAAGACCATGGCTTCCACTCACATAGATACTCTACACTGGTCTACTCTACAGGTAGGTTTACTGGCAAATAGCAACTCAAAATAAGGTGTCATTGTTACAATTGTTGCATATTGAAAACAAAAAATACCTGCTATTCATTTCTATAGGGCTCGTCTGTGAACATATTGGTCACCAACTTGGTGAAACTTGTCGAGTGGCTCAGCTCAGATCCCCACATTCTACAGCATGCACATTCTGATGGAATTATTGATCGAAGAGTTTATAGACAACTGATGAATATAGTACAGCCAGAAGATGCTTGTATTCAACTTATTAATACAATGATCAATAGAGGAGAGGAAACTTCATCTCAGTTCCTTAAACTTCTAAAAAAAACAGAGATTCTCGACACTTATCCACAACTCAAGGATTGGGATTCTTCTTTTGCGCTACCAGGTAAAAAAAAAAAAAAAAAGAAAGAAAAAGGCTGATTCTTTGTGCCGGGTGGGTGTAATGTCTACTTTGTTTGACTGCAAAATTCATTGAAAATATGAAAAGTTTAGATTTTCTGTCTCTCAGTTATGAAATTGCCATCTTATTTGGTCAGCCGTTGCACCTTGCAACATTACACACAGACCTTAAGAAAATGAGAACACTGCAATAAAGAATTTCACTTCTCTCTTCCACAGGACCACCTGAACCAAAGATCACGAACAGCCTTTCTGTTCCAGGTACAGACCCACTCTCTTCACAAGATATCCATATTTACATGTTTACACATTTTTCTTTCAACTTACCATCTTGAGACATCTTATTATTGCAGTATGTTATCCTTTGTTTTGTGTAAAGACAGATAACAAACTGTTTAAAAAAAGATAACTTGTTTACAAATATCGACCAATCATAAAAGGGGGTGGAGCCAAGTTAAACCAATGAAAGACAAGGACTCTGATCTGATTCCAATGACACCACCCTCAAGTCTATATGGCAATCTGCTCAAAAGTTACATAGAAAAAAGGAAGAACTTGACCTTGTAGATCGGCTATTTTCACTTCCTGTTTGGCGGTGAAACAAGGAAGTTTGGCGCTTCGCCACAGTCACGCCGTTTTATGAAAATGCTTTTGATAACTTTTCAACATTAAGGTCTCTTGTGTACACTGAGAGAGTTTGAGGTGATTCTGACCATTCTCCTAGGAGGATTTCGTTAAAGTACGACCCGTGAAAAAGGCAAAAAATAACGCTAAAACGCCACAATACATTTCTGTTGGGCTTAGGACATGGCTCCAAGAGACTTTGGACATGATACGGGTGTGTACCAATTTTCATACATGTAGTGTAGGTGAAACCGTATTGTTCGTTGACATGTTGTAGGGGGGCGCTATTGAGCCACTTGGCCACGCCCCTTTTGAGACCATTAAAATACCATACCATAATAATCAGGAACGGTGACTGAATGCTACTCTACATGCATTTCAGCTCAGTCAATTAAGAACATAAATTACTTACAGTATAGCATTACAACTTGTTAAAATGTGTCACTTATTTCAAAAGTCTTATTTTGGAACAAAACTTTTTAAAACCTAAAGTAAGTGTGATGATTTGTCTTAATATTGGTATTGTATGTTTTTCAGGCTGTGAAGAGTCAAAGCAGAATCGCTACACAGCTGTTAAAGTGTGTGTAGGGATGCTGTGGCTTCTCCTATTGGCTGGCATCATTGTCCTGGTCATACTCTGTGAGTAGCATTCTATAAACACTATCTTTACTGTTGATGGATGATGATTGAAATACTTTGGGCTCTATTGTGAGGCAGGTGGATTGGCCGTGCGGCATTCAGTGGACGGGCAAATAAAACAAATCTGTAGGCGAAGTGCCTTGCTTTTCCGTGCCTGCGTGTTTGGTATATCAGGGACTCATCTTACACAGGTGTGGGAGGAGAGGTGTAGTTGACTTACTGATTAGTCAACTCACACTGTTATATTTGGATCATAGCCTGACATCATTGAATCTTTTCTGCAGGTGTTAAAGTATAGGGTTTAAAGGTATACTAGGTAAGATTGCAGATCTGTGTGCGTACACACACACACTCCCCCCCCCCCCCTCACCTCTCTGACAGGTATCAAAGTTATTGCTGTCTTTGATCCATTCATTGATTAGAGAGAGCACTAACGAGCACAGATTGAGTTTGAAACTTTTTTGGCCCAATCAATCAACTCAGTGTACAACCCCTTTCAAGTTCAAAGAGATCAATTAAGAGCTCCGCCCCCCCCCCCCCTCCACCTTCCCCCACAGACAGAGGTGTCCCTGCAAGGGATGAATGTCAACATAAACAGTGGAACAAAACCAAAATACAGCCAGAGGGGTGTGTCTTTCTGCAAGAAAACACCCCAGCATAATTATATAGTGGCATAGTAGCTGAGGGAAAAAATGCCCGCGCCCTCGCGCCTCCAGGCACGAGTGCCCGCGCCGACCGGCCGATGGCCTGCTAGTCGAATCAGCACCGTCCGAGTTGTAAACCGATAGGGTGAGAATAGATCTTTTCATGGATTACTATCCGCGTGTGTGTGTGTCGTGGATAAACTAAAACAAATGTTAAAAGCCAGAACACAATAAAATTATCTTTATTAGTAAAAATTATTAGCATGTTATCCATATTTCATGTTCAGGAGTAGCGTTAGTAGTGGATATAAAACATTGTATTACTGAAAGCTGGTGGGTGGATATGGAGGGTCTTTAAGGTAGCAGCTGCTTGGTATGTAATGGGGTGGAAATAGGGGTGTGTTGGGTGATATGGTGCATGGTGCAAGGAGGGGTGTAGGGGGCTGTGTGGGGGGTATGGGGATGGGTGTGACGGGTGGGTATAGGGGGGCTTTCAGGTAGGAAGGGGACGGGAAAATGGGGGTGTGGCGAATGTCGGGGATACGGGGGTGGGGGTATGGGGGGGCTTGGGCTTCAACTCAACCGGGTCCGTTTGGGTTAGATTGTAATTTCAGACCCGTTGAAAACTCTAAAGCAGTTGTTCTCAAACATTTTCATGTCAAGGACCCCCAAATTGACATGCATTTGGCTGCAGACCCCCACCTGAAAATATTTTCTGCTAGGGAAATGTTTTCAAGATTTATGAAAATGTTTCGAAAATAGCCGATCTACAATCTCAAAATGGCCAGTAATGGGACGCGTTGCGAGCTTGTAGATCGGCTATTTTCAAACAAAGTATAAAATAGGGTTAAAGTGATTAAACTGTTCCTCGTTTGCTGTGGACCCCCTGGAACTCCCTCAAGGACCCCTGGGGGTCCCCAGACCACACTTTTGAGAACCTTTTTTGCTCTAAAGATATGATAAAAATATTATTGTAATTTAAATCCTATATTATACAACTGTAGAATTGAAGAAACTTTGAGAATGAATTATTTTTGCACAAACATGTCACACTTAAGAACTCAAAAGACACCCTAAGAGTGCTCTTCAGTGTGTGTAGATTCTGTTCTTACCTGAGAACAGATCACAGCTAAGAAAACATTGGAGTATACCAAAATCTTCTTAAAAATGTCTTAAGTGGGTCTAAGAAAAAAAATCCTCTTAAGAAAGTGTGCGTAGATTCTGTTCTTACCTAAGAACAGATCACAGCTAAGAAAACATTGGAGTATACCAAAATCTTCTTAAAAACTTCTTAAGTGGGTTTAAGAAGAAATTTCCCCTTAAGAACGGTTGCTGCATGAGGCCCAATGTTATAATAAAGTATAATGAGATTATAAGTCACCATTGTGTAATTACATTCCTGAAGGTGGAGGCAGAAACATTTTGTGTTCTTTATTTTACTTTAATTAAAGCACCCAATGGCCACTTATAGTGACTCCATTTTAACAGTGAAAAATCATTATAATGTATTACAAAAAGTCATAAGAGGCTTTATGTTGTGTTATGATTTGTGTCTGCTAACGTAAGGTTTCTAAAGGTTTATTAATGGGAAGGGAGGGGCTACCAAAACAGCCGAACATCATCGTAATGTGTTCTCTAATCATAGCCTGACTGTAAGTTGATCATAAAAGTAATGATTCATAGGCAGCATTCTTCACAAGAATCAAAATTCTTGAAGTGAAAACTGTAACACATGGTAAAAGGTTGCAAAAGAACGATGGCAACATGCAGGTGTGCGAAGGAAACAGCTCGCATTCAGCTCGCATGAAACACTTTTCACCCGCTCATTCATACCTGTAAACCTGTGATGTGACAATAAAACTGATTCTGATTAAGCGATTTTGCCCAATCTGGCCCCTGACCCAATATGAGTCTATCAGCCCTGTCCTAGACAGATTTCTGCTCAGAGTCCATCTGTCCACCCAAGAATCTGAGCTGATGTCCGCCGGGGAGGTCTGGGCAGAAGTTACTATGCAGATGTTCAGTAAGCAGTGGTGTGAAGTAACAAAGTACATTTACTTAAATACTGTACTTAAGTAGGTATTTTTACTCTACTGGAGTATTTCCATTTTTCAATACTTTTACTACTCTACATTGCAAACTAAAATATTGAACTTTTACTCCACTACAATTATTTGAATACTTTAGTTACTTTACAGATTTCTATTATTATTACAAAACACACATTAACCTCTTCAGCCCTATATATACTTTGGCTATTTGAAAATAGCCGATCTACAAGCTCACAGCGTTGTGAGCTTGTAGATCTGCTATTTTCAAAAGATTTTCTGTACTTTTACTCAAATAAAAGTAACAAAGTATTTTTACATTGTGGTATTGATACTTTTACTTGTGGTATGTGAGTACTTCTTCCATCACTGCCAGTATGTAAGTCCCTCTCCCCCGGTGATGATAAAACACTCCCCTTTCCATTTGATTGGTCATGATTAAATCCACCTGCAACACACCCACAGATAATATATTCAGTCTGATCTTTCCTGCCTCACCATTGGCTGCAGGTGCTCCACCCTAATGTTTTGCATCAAATGTTTATCTCCAAGCCCAACCCGCCATGTTGTTGACTGCTCTTCATGCCAGTTCACCTGTTTCCCCAAAATAGGGCCCTCTGTATCATTGATGTCAAATGAAGATAACTATCAGAACGTAAAACTCATCAGCTTGTTGATTCTCCTTACAGATTGTGGATTGATTAAAGCGAAGGATCAATTAAAGACAAGATGTGACAACATGACCGGACTGAAAGACAAGTTGCAGACCAGTTTTGACCAGTTACAGACCAGACATGACAACCTGACTGAACAGAAAGACCAGTTACAGACCAGTTTTGATCAGTTACAGACCAGACATGACAACTTGACCGGACTGATAGACCAGTGGAGAAATAATTTTGACCAGTTACGGAACAGACACAACCAACTGACTGAACAGAAAGACCAGTTACAGAGCAGTTTTGACCAGTCACAGAACAGACATAACCAACTGACTGAACAGAAAGACCAGCTACAGAGCAATTTTGACCAGTTACAGAACAGACATAACCAACTGACTGAACAGAAAGAACAGTTACAGAGCAATTTTGATCAGTTACTGACCAGATATGACAACATTACTGAACTGAAGAGGATTCTTTATGGTTAGTGAGACATCACTGTTTTTTATACATTCTTTTATCATGTTGTTCATCATTTGTCATTAACCTGAGCACACAAAAACAGTGTCTAACATTATATTTTATTGTTAGAATCACAAGGATTTACATGTGATGGTGGTGTGTTTTTACATCTCTACTGAGAGGCAAACCTGGGAGGAGAGCAGAACATACTGTACAGCCAGACAATCTGACCTGATGATCATAAACAGCAAAGAAAAACAGGTACAGTATGAGTGTATGTGTGTGTGTGTGTGTGTGTGTGTGTGTGTGTGTGTGTGTGTGTGTGTGTGTGTGTGTGTGTGTGTGTGTGTGTGTGTGTGTGTGTGTGTGTGTGTGTGTGTGTGTGTGTGTGTGTGTGTGTGTCCATTAGTGCATGCTGTAACCTATTCCATTTTGTTGAGAAATACATCTATTGTACAGATTGTACTTCAGTAACCAGCTGCTTTTCTGTCCAGGACTTTGTTCTCCGTCTCCCCCGGACTCAGAGCTTTTGGCTGGGATTGAGTGACAGAGACGTAGAAGGAGTCTGGAAGTGGGTAGACGGAACACCACTGACCACAACAACGTAAGACTTTACCTTCATTCTACTCTTCATTTCAACAAACATTTTAACTACATTTCACCTATTTCCTCTCTACCTTTTTTCCAAATGGTATTAAACACTAAAATAAAATACGATTATATTGTATCGACTGTCTATTTCATTATGCTGTTTATTTCTATGTTATATATATAACATCATTTGAAGTTATGATTAAAAAACAACATATTTAGAGAGAAGAAACATTCTTGCGACGGTTTGTGATGTATTAAATGTTCCTACTCTACAGGTACTGGCAACGTGGTGAGACTAGTGACTCTCATGGAGACGAAGACTGTGTTGAGGTTTATATGGCACAAGGTTTAGGATATGGAACATGGAACGACCAATCATGTTCTGACAGTAGGCATTGGATTTGTGAAATAGTTATCAAGTGAAATCCTTATTGTCTCCGCCAGGCCGAAAGGCATGGCAAGAGAGTATGTTTTCCCCCCTGTCCGTCCGTGTGTCCGTGTGTGTGTCCGTCCGTCTGTCACCAGCTTATCTCCGGCACCGTTGGCTTGATCGCAGCGAAACTGTGCACACACACTCCCTGGATGCCAATTCAGAACCTCTGCCCCCTCTGCCCCTCATGGGCCTTTTATAGCGCCACCAGGAGGCCGATATATTTTTTGACAGTACTCCTGCAGATTTCGTCCAAAAATCCCTCAAATCGGTACACAATATCTCTATAGTCATTAAACGAAATAGGTCCTTCAGATTTTTCATATTCCATCCTGATTGGCTAAAAATGTCTTCCAAAGGTTGCAGGAGTGCTCCGTTTTGAACAAAATGCCTCAAATCATGAACACAGGATGCAATTTCTGTGAAATTTTGCACGCACATTCCCACTAGGCCGAGGAAGAAATGCCATTTGAAAATTTTCAAATCAGCCTCATGGTGGCACTATAACATGCCGATTCGTGTTTTTACCAATAACTGCACCGATCTGTGTAAAACATTGTATGCACACTCCCTAGAGGTCAAGGAAAAACCTTTGCCCTGCATTTTTCACATCTGCCTTTTATAGCGCCACCAGGAGGCCGACTTACGTAAAACACATTATTTTATACTACTACTTCCAATTTTATCCAAATTTCACGCAAATCGGTACACATGATCTCTATAGTCATGGGATCAAGACGGATGTGTTTGATTTTTCATATTCCATCCTGATTGGCTAAGATTGACATCAAAAGTTTGCATTATTGGCTTGTTTTGAACACAATTCTGCAAACCATCCGTCGCAAACCGTCTGATTGCGGGCAAACTTTGCACGCACATTCACACTATGTTGAGGAACAAATGCCACCCTTTTAACATTGGCCTGTTATAGCGCCACCAGCAGGTCTAATTTAGCAAAACAAATGTTTTTAACAAAATGCCTCAAATCATGAATGCAGTCATTGTCCGATTGTCGTGCAAGGCCTAAGAAGAAATAGCACCCTTTTCACATTGGCCTATTATAGCGCCACCAGGAGGCCACAATAGCCTACCTGACCTGGCGGAGACCTGTGCTCCGAGGAGCACTTTATCTAGTTTTCACAATGTGTCAGTTATGTGGTGTGTTGGTACAACAAACACATACACTTTACATGTAATAATTGATGTGTTTGCTCTGGTTTGTCTGCCTTGCAATTCTACCCAATATGCACTTTAGACATTACTTAACCACTTTAACCCTCTATTCTTAGTCAAACGGACCAGAGTTACAAGCGTACTTGGACCCCTTTTTGTATGTACTCCTAAATCTCTTCACGACACGATGTGAGCTTGTAGATCAGCTATTTTTGGCAAATTTGGGTTCAAGAGGATGATTGATATTCATGTTTTCATTATTTAGTTAAAGGGGAGCCTATGTAATGTAACAGGTAACAAATGAATAGTAGCCAGTAAAGTGTTTTGCATTCTGTGTTGTATTGTAATGAACTGGGTTTGGTTAAAACAGTGAATGCTATAACACACATGAGTAAAACAGAACATCACGCAAATTACTGACTGCACCGTAAATTACTGTTACATTTCAACATGTAGAATTGATCAAATCAATGTTCTGTTTGTGACACCAGGGAGTTGATTGCACATCTATGATATAGAATAAACTTTTGCAACAAATAATAAAGATTCCTGGGTTTGGGCTTCCTTACATTTAGGGCAATGCACATAGATGCGTTCACTTACACAGTTGTCACTTGGCTTTGTTTTTCAGCCTGTTGTCTCAGTCACTGCTATAAATACACATTTTGTTTTTAAGATGTATTAAGAATAGCTACTCCAGTTATTGACTTTAATTATTGATATTGGAGTTGTAAGCTACAAAAAAAAGTAAAACAATTACATTTCAAAATGAAATTTAGTAAGTTAAACTTTGTAAAACAAATGTAGAACCTTTTCTTCAAAACACACTACTCCTATAGATCCACACAAATGGGTACACATTATCTCTGGGGTCGTGTGATCAAGATGTATCAGTCAGATTTATCTGATTCCATTCCAATTCCATTGTGCTCTGCAAAAAAAACATAATAACAATGATAAATATAGCTGCAAGCAGCAATAATACGGGGCCAGTGAATGGAGAGAGAGAGAGAGAGAGAGAGAGAGAGAGAGAGAGAGAGAGAGAGAGAGAGACGGAATAGATTGAAGAGAGAGAGACATGGAAACATAATAGATTGAAGAGAGAGAGATGGAAGCAGAATGGATTGATTGGACATCTCAACCTATAGCCATTAACAGGAATCAAACCCTCAACCTTCGGATTGACATGCTGCAACACTACCTATAGTGCTATAGCTTTGTACAGGCTGCGGTTGTCTGTTGGAGATAAAAGTGAACCAGTGAAAGCAGCCGATCTACAAGCTCAGAAACACGTTGCTATCTGAAAAGTTTTGAGATTGTAGATCGGCTATTTTCAGAATGAAGTATGTCATACATTGAAAAAACATACTCTCAAATAAGCATTTCATGTTATCTTTATCAATTGCACATGAATTCATTGATACAGTCATGCTGTTTGCATTGCGCTTTAAAATAAGTCTACCTGAAGTGAGCCTTGAACTGGCGGCCTTGCGGTTGTCAGGCAGACGCTTAAGCGAGAAACCATTGGACCGACAGACCTGAGATGGTGAAAAAGCAGCTCACACAGATGATACAGAAAGAAGACCATGCAATAAACATGAGCATTTTAAACCCTCACTAACCCTAACCTAAGTAAAACTATGCCTACCCCTAACGTCAAGAAATACTATGCGTGAGAATGCCAAATCGCGATCACCTCACACATCGTCAGGGACGGGGTTCGAACTGGTGACCTCCGGACTCATAGGCTTCCAGTGAGACATGGAAACGGAATAGATTGAAGAGAGAGAGAGAGAGAGAGAGAGAGAGAGAGAGAGAGAGAGAGAGAGAGAGAGAGAGAGAGAGAGAGAGAGAGAGAGAGAGAGAGAGAGAGAGAGAGAGAAATGGAAACTGGAGAGAGAGACAGAGAGAGAGACAGACATGGAAACTGGAG
The DNA here is from genome assembly GCF_963280865.1 of Gymnoscopelus braueri. NCBI lineage: Eukaryota > Metazoa > Chordata > Actinopteri > Myctophiformes > Myctophidae > Gymnoscopelus > Gymnoscopelus braueri. The sequence goes on along the minus strand of NC_137604.1, from coordinate 31,061,948 downwards.
AGAGAGAGCTCACAAAACGTTGCTATCTGAAAAGTTTTGAGATTGTAGATCACATATTTTCAGAATGAAGTATGTCATACATTGCAAAAACATAGCCTCTCAAATAAGCATTTCATGTTATCTTTAACAATTGCAAATGTATTGATTGATACAGTCTTGTTGTTTGCAATGCACTTTAAATGAAATCTGCACCAAGTGAGGCTTGAACCGGCAACCTTGAGGTTGTGAGGCATTCATTTCAGCGGGAAGCCATTGGACCAACAGACCTGATCTAGTGAAAACGGAGGTCAGACAGATGATACCATTTCACGCAAATAGCTGAAAAATCCTGGGTTTAAGTGTTTTTCAAACTGCTCAAAATTGCGGACAATCTAAGGGCGGAGCTTACTGGTCAAAGCGATAGATGTGTTCCTCATGAGTCAAGGCACAAGTGTAAGCAAGTTTCACGACTTTCGGCCAAACGAGGCATGACTTTTGCCTGTTTAAAGTTTGCATTTAAGAAAAATTGCTATAGCGCCCCCCTTTGGCCAATTGGAGTGAGATTGGTTTCAGTGATATTTGGAATGACATTACTGCAAAGTTTCAAAGAAATGTGAGTCTTGCATGTATGTGTTAGGGGCAGATGAATAATTTTCATAAAACTGCAATAGTTAAAACCTATCTCCTCCTGGGATTTTTGAGTAATCTGCACGAAACATTTTACACATGAATTTAGGACCTTTGCCGACAAAACAAAAGCGGCGGATTTTCCATAAGTGAAAAAATGCAGAAGTTAGGAGCCAATGACTGTTTTTCATATAATTCAAAATGGTGGGCGATCTAAAGGTCAGAGGTCAAAAGTCAGACCACGAAAGTTGTCGGGCATGAAGAGCCACATGTGTGTATCGAAGTTTCATGGCTGTAGGTCAAACAGGGCATGAGTTGTACCTGTTCAAAGTTGGCACTTTCAATTGAGTGCTATAGCGCCACCCTTTGACGAATGAGTTTGAGAATTATTTCTTGATAGTTTTTCATGACCATCTACCATATGGCTGAGTTTCGTAAAAAGCGTATGCACGGTTAAGCCAGAACTGCCAAAAACTAGTGTTTTTCAAACTGCTCAAAATTGCGGAAAATCTAAGGGCGGAGCTTGCTGGTCAAAGTGATACATGTGTTCCTCATGAGTCAAGGCACAAGTGTAAGCAAGTTTCACGACTTTCATGTGTGTGTTAGGGGCAGATGAATAATTTTCATAAAACTGCAATAGTTAACATCTATATCCTCCATCTATATGACCTCTGCCGACATAACGATGGGAGCGGATTTTTTCTAAGTGAAAAAATGCAGAAGTTAGGAGCCAATGACTGTTTTTCATATAATTCAAAATGGTGGGAGATCTAAAGGTCAGAGGTCAAAAGTCAGAGGGTGAAAGTTGTTCAGCATGAGGAGACGCATATGTGTATCCAAGTAGGTTATGGCTGTAGGTCAAACAGGGCATGAGTTGTACCTGTTCAAAGTTGGCATTTTCAATTGAGTGCTATAGCGCCACCTTTGGACGAAAGATTGTGAGAATTATTTCTTGATAGTTTTTCATGACCATCTACCATATGGCCGAGTTTCGTAAAAAGCGACAGCACGGTTCAGCCAGACAGACAGAATAAAGCGAATAATAAAACAGGTCCAGAGCTGAGCTCTGGCCCCGTAATAAGAATGTAATCCGAAAAATTAATACAAAATGTGTGTGTGTGTGTGTGTGTGTGTGTGTGTGTGTGTGTGTGTGTGTGTGTGTGTGTGTGTGTGTGTGTGTGTGTGTGTGTGTGTGTGTGTGTGTGTGGGTGTATGCGTGCGTGCGTGTGTGTGTGTGTGTGTGTGTGTGTGTGTGTGTGTGTGTGTGTGTGTGTGTGTGTGTGTGTGTGTGTGTGTGTGTGTGTGTGTGTGTGTGTGTGTGTGTGTGTGTGTGTGTGTGTATGTGTGTGTGTGTGTGTGTGTGAGAACTGTTCCATAGCTGAGCGCCCCTGAACTTGATAAAAAATATAGGTAGGACCAACGGAATGTTGGTGAACATTGAGCCCGAAAAGTGCCGTTTTCAGACAATAGTGGACACTGGACAGGAGACGGTTCTTGGTGCCAGCACTTCTGAGGTACGCACGCGTTCGGGGAGACCCCCTCTACACAGCCACACTCTCCGCTAAGCGGCACAGGTGTAGAAAAAAGTGTGGCGGACCGTCCAGTGAGGTCAGAGGCCCGAAAAGTGCAGTTTTCAGACAATAGTGGACACTGGAGTGTGGACACAGTGGACAGGAGACGGTTCTTGGTGCCAGCACTTCTGAGGTACGCACGCGTTCGGGGACACCTCCCCTACAACGCCACACTCTCAGATAAGCCCGAGAGGCGTAAAAAAAAGTGTGGTGGACCGTCCAGTGAGGTCAGAGGTCAGAAAAGTGCTGTTTTCAGTGCATAGCCTTTACTAATTGGACGCTGGAGACGAGACAGCTATTTGCCGTGGCACTTGTGACATACGCACAAGGTTTATCATACCTGCCATTCCATCTGTACTAATTTTATATCTGTTATCTATAATTGTATTTCTACTTCATTACATCAGTATTGTTACTTGTTACTGACATATTTTGTTTGGTTGTGTTAGCACAATCTCTGTAGAAACAGGTCTCAACATTTCACTGCTTGTACCTGTATTGAGTAAGTGACAAATAAAACCCTCTTGATTCTTGTTCAGATTAGTTCCAGAGTTCTCTTTGAAAATATCACACATTTTGAAATGGCTCCACATCCATTGCCTGATTGATATTAAGCTGGTAGGTACACATGATGTAATAGACATGCCACTAAAAGTATGCACTTAAAAGTTTATTTTCATTCATTATTTATATTCTTTATAATTGTGAATGTTAAAAATTGTGGGGTTCTGCTATAGTCACTTACAAAACGTATACACTATTTCAATGTTAAATGATAGTGTTGTTTACTGGAGTCAAACTGGGTTTGTGTCAAATACTGCAGTTCTCGCATTAGTTTATATAGTAGGCCTAATACCTATCACCGTCCTTTGACTTTATTTGACTCTTAGTGAGCAAGACTGTTACTTGAGTCAGCGTTTAATAGCCTACAGCCAGCAATTGTTTCTAATTATGACAAGCACAATAACACAAAATAATACTCCTGTGTGCGAGTCTGTTGAGAAGAAAATAACTCCAGAAGAGAGTGGCAGATTTTCATGGAACTTGGTAGAAATGATCTCCAGGCTGCCCTAGAAAAATGGCACAATCATGGTCACAGTCAATGTTACATCAGTCATATCTCAGGAACGGAGAGAGACACAGAACGGGAAAATAGGCTGGTTTCAAGACCATTAATAAAGGCACACACCAACATCTCATTCTGGTAGGCAGAGAGAGGCAGGGGGAGAGAGGCAAAGCTTTTGGAGCTGGGGTTAGTGATATTAGTGATATTGCCAGTGATAAGAAGGACAAAGTCACAAATCGTACAGATAACAAGTTGAAATTATGTGGTGGCAGCAAAAACTTTGCTTTGAAACACAAAAATAGACAGAAAGACAATGCGAATTATCTTCCCATTGCTAAAGCAATACACGCAATGCAAAAACAACACACAGTGACAATGTCAGCTTCTGGAAAGATGTTGCAATAGAACTTGGTTGGCAAAAAAGAGAGAGACTTTCTGTTAAACATCTCTGTCAAATTTGGCAAGTAAATAGAGGTGATGTGAAAGGCCTTATTAATCTGTTTGATGAGGGAGACCAAAATACTCTTGCTTGTTCAGTTGATATTGGGAACACAGGATATGGATAACAATAGTGGATGTCCAGATATTGGTGATACCTTGACCACAGAGAAGAAACATATTAGTGCATATTCAGATAAAGCTGACAAGATAGCTGCAGAGGGTCTACAAGCTAATACATCTGCTACACCCATGAAAATGCGTGTGGGCAAAAGACGTGCCAAAGATCCACTAGGTGATGAGTGGGTGAAGCCAAATAAAAAAACAAAAAAAACTGTCTATTGCATTTGTGAAACACCAAATGACCCAGAAAAACCAATGCTTGAATGTGATCTCTGTGGAGGCTGGTATCATATGGACTGTGTGGGAGTTTCACCGAGTCGAGACTTTGACACCCTTACTTATGCGTGTTTATCCACCACTTGCAATCATGAGGTATTGATACAAGGGATTTTATATACAGAAAAGAATAGCCGTGTTCAGGTGCAGCCTAAGCCAGTTGTTGTGCACCAGGAGGAAAATTTGGTTGTGCAAGACAGCCCTGTAGTTGAACAGCCTTTTGTGGAACGTGAAATAGAAATCACAAATCACATAGAAATTCCCCTGCACTTCATGACGAAGACGAAGAGCCTTTTGTGGAAATAAATAACTCTCATGCATGATTTGTGTTTGAATAATGAGTGCTGTTATTAACACACACACACACATAAAGTAAATTGATCAAATCTGTGACTACTAAACTACTAAAGTAGCCTCTCAGTCCACCTTAAGACAAATGGCAATGTTTAAAAACAAATATTGTAAACTTTATTTATTTATTTCTGTTTTTGATAATTTGTACACTGTTTTATTAGTAAAGAGTAATTAAAAGGTCTTTTTTTAAACTTTCAAAGCCTTGTCTGTAACGGCACTTTTCGGGTCTCTGACCTCACTGGACAGTCCGCCACATTTTTTTCTACACCTCTCCCGCTTAGCGGAGAGTGTGGCGGTGTAGAGGGGGTCTCCCCGAACGCGTGCATACCTCAGAAGTGCTGGCACTAAGCACCGTCTCCTGTCCAGTGTCCAATTTGTATAGGCTATGCACCGTAAACGGCCCTTTTCTGACCCCTGACCTCACTGGACGGCCCGCCACTTTTCAAAATACACCTCTCCCGCTTAGCGGAGAGTGTGGCGGTGTAGAGGGGGTCTCCCCGAACGCGTGCGTACCTCAGAAGTGCCGGCACTAAGCACCGTCTCCGGTCCAGTGTCCAATTTGTATAGGCTATGCACCGTAAACGGCCCTTTTCTGAACCCTGACCTCACTGGACGGCCCGCCACTTTTCAGAATACACCTCTCCCGCTTAGCGGAGAGTGTGGCGGTGTAGAGGGGGTCTCCCCGAACGCGTGCGTACCTCAGAAGTGCCGGCACTAAGCACCGTCTCCGGTCCAGTGTCCAATTTGTATAGGCTATGCACCGTAAACGGCCCTTTTCTGACCCCTGACCTCACTGGACGGCCCGCCACTTTTCAAAATACACCTCTCCCGCTTAGCGGAGAGTGTGGCGGTGTAGAGGGGGTCTCCCCGAACGCGTGCGTACCTCAGAAGTGCCGGCACTAAGCACCGTCTCCGGTCCAGTGTCCAATTTGTATAGGCTATGCACCGTAAACGGCCCTTTTCGGACCCCTGACCTCACTGGACGGCCCACCACTTTTCAAAATACACCTCTCCCGCTTAGCGGAGAGTGTGGCGGTGTAGAGGGGGTCTCCCCGAACGCGTGCGTACCTCAGAAGTGCCGGCACTAAGCACCGTCTCCGGTCCAGTGTCCAATTTGTATAGGCTATGCACCGTAAACGGCCCTTTTCTGACCCCTGACCTCACTGGACGGCCCGCCACTTTTCAAAATACACCTCTCCCGCTTAGCGGAGAGTGTGGCGGTGTAGAGGGGGTCTCCCCAAACGCGTGCGTACCTCAGAAGTGCCGGCACTAAGCACCGTCTCCGGTCCAGTGTCCAATTTGTATAGGCTATGCACCGTAAACGGCCCTTTTCTGACCCCTGACCTCACTGGACGGCCCGCCACTTTTCAAAATACACCTCTCCCGCTTAGCGGAGAGTGTGGCGGTGTAGAGGGGGTCTCCCCGAACGCGTGCGTACCTCAGAAGTGCCGGCACTAAGCACCGTCTCCGGTCCAGTGTCCAATTTGTATAGGCTATGCACCGTAAACGGCCCTTTTCGGACCCCTGACCTCACTGGACGGCCCGCCACTTTTCAAAATACACCTCTCCCGCTTAGCGGAGAGTGTGGCGGTGTAGAGGGGGTCTCCCCGAACGCGTGCGTACCTCAGAAGTGCCGGCACTAAGCACCGTCTCCGGTCCAGTGTCCAATTTGTATAGGCTATGCACCGTAAACGGCCCTTTTCGGACCCCTGACCTCACTGGACGGCCCGCCACTTTTCAAAATACACCTCTCCCGCTTAGCGGAGAGTGTGGCGGTGTAGAGGGGGTCTCCCCGAACGCGTGCGTACCTCAGAAGTGCCGGCACTAAGCACCGTCTCCGGTCCAGTGTCCAATTTGTATAGGCTATGCACCGTAAACGGCCCTTTTCTGACCCCTGACCTCACTGGACGGCCCGCCACTTTTCAAAATACACCTCTCCCGCTTAGCGGAGAGTGTGGCGGTGTAGAGGGGGTCTCCCCAAACGCGTGCGTACCTCAGAAGTGCCGGCACTAAGCACCGTCTCCGGTCCAGTGTCCAATTTGTATAGGCTATGCACCGTAAACGGCCCTTTTCTGACCCCTGACCTCACTGGACGGCCCGCCACTTTTCAAAATACACCTCTCCCGCTTAGCGGAGAGTGTGGCGGTGTAGAGGGGGTCTCCCCGAACGCGTGCGTACCTCAGAAGTGCCGGCACTAAGCACCGTCTCCGGTCCAGTGTCCAATTTGTATAGGCTATGCACCGTAAACGGCCCTTTTCGGACCCCTGACCTCACTGGACGGCCCGCCACTTTTCAAAATACACCTCTCCCGCTTAGCGGAGAGTGTGGCGGTGTAGAGGGGGTCTCCCCGAACGCGTGCGTACCTCAGAAGTGCCGGCACTAAGCACCGTCTCCGGTCCAGTGTCCAATTTGTATAGGCTATGCACCGTAAACGGCCCTTTTCGGACCCCTGACCTCACTGGACGGCCCGCCACTTTTCAAAATACACCTCTCCCGCTTAGCGGAGAGTGTGGCGGTGTAGAGGGGGTCTCCCCGAACGCGTGCGTACCTCAGAAGTGCCGGCACTAAGCACCGTCTCCGGTCCAGTGTCCAATTTGTATAGGCTATGCACCGTAAACGGCCCTTTTCTGACCCCTGACCTCACTGGACGGCCCGCCACTTTTCAAAATACACCTCTCCCGCTTAGCGGAGAGTGTGGCGGTGTAGAGGGGGTCTCCCCGAACGCGTGCGTACCTCAGAAGTGCCGGCACTAAGCACCATCTCCGGTCCAGTGTCCAATTTGTATAGGCTATGCACCGTAAACTGCCCTTTTCTGACCCCTGACCTCACTGGACGGCCCGCCACTTTTCAAAATACACCTCTCCCGCTTAGCGGAGAGTGTGGCGGTGTAGAGGGGGTCTCCCCGAACGCGTGCGTACCTCAGAAGTGCCGGCACTAAGCACCGTCTCCTGTCCAGTGTCCAATTTGTATAGGCTATGCACTCCTTTGAACAGCATTTATCCATTTAGATAAATTATTAATGTTTTAAATCCCTTTTTGTACACAGAAACATAATATGTGTTGTATAGAAACAATATGTCGTTTAAATGCTTAAGTTATAGTTTTAATGTGCAAATTAACCGTTTTTCAATGGCTCCTTTTTGCTCTAGAGGATACTCTTATTCTGAAGAGATCGTCCACCGGAAGTGTTATCGTTGCTCCGTTATCGTTGCTCACGGAACACAGCTGTTATTTCTACACAGATATACTCTTGCAAGGCATTGTGAGCCTGTAGATCTGCTATTTTCAAATGGCCAAAATGTATAAAGGGTTGAAGTGGTTAATGTATCGTTTGTAATAATAATCCAAATCTACAAAATAACTAAAGTTTTCAAATAATTGTAGTGGTGTAAAAGTACAATATTTGCCTCTGAAGACGTAGTGGAGTAGAAGTAAAAGTATTGAAAATTGGAAATACTCCAGTAAAGTAAAAGTACATCCAAATGGTATTTAAGTAAATGTAAATGTTACTTTCCACCACTGTACTTACTTACCGCAACAAAGTAGCCTACCATCCATACCACCATGTGTGTGTGAGTCGTCTGTTCGTCTGGTTTGTTTCCACTCTCTGCTAGACTTCACTGGATCTACAGTGTGTGAGAGCCAGATGGCGCTGTTTCACCATACTGTCGTTTTAAGCAAAGAAGTTTAGACCAATTATTTGTTTACTAACATTGAGACTGGACGCACAGGTGATTGTTTCACGCAATCAATTCCCAACCTGTTGTTTCGGGGTGCGCTGGTTTCAGCACACATCAGTGTGTGACGTCGTCTGTTAAGGGGTCTTATCTACCTCGCTCGAGCCTACACACTCACAGCATACTGCAGTGGTGGAAAAAGTATTATATATTTTTTACTCAAGTAAAAGTATCAATACTGCAATGTAGAAATACTCAACATCCGGAATTCAAATTTGACTTGAGTATTAAAAGTACAAAAGTATTGGTATCAAAATGTACTTAAAGTAGCAAAAGTAGAAGGTACTCATTGTGCAGAAAGAATGTCCCATTTCCCAAGTTTTCAAATGTATAACATATTTTTATACAGAATAAAAATCTATTGAAAATAGCAGATCCACAAGCTCACAATGCATTTCATACTACCACCGGTGGTAGTAACGGCCGTTACGTCACGTCACCATCTACGGCTCTGACCGATTAGAAGGAAATACTGAGCTGGAAAAAAAGTTACTTTCGATTTCAGGAACCAGTGTGTGTCTGATCCACGACCACGGTAGGGCTAATGTAATTTTTTTTTGTGTGTGTTAAGTGCTGCTCGACAAAAAATATCATATTGAACTGATTCCAAAATGTATTTTGAAATTACAAATGTGGAAGGCACTTATTTATGTATATATATATATATATATATATATATATATATATATATATATATATATATATATATATATCACCTTCTGCAGTGCTGTGCAGAGACTGTTGTCTCTCATTGTGAGAGGAATGTACACATTAAATTCAAGTCCATGGCTTTTCTTGAGTAGCCTAATGTTATGCAAAGCAGCCAGGTAGACGCTATTGAGAACGGCTCGCCGCTGACGGCGCGAACCTTGAGAGGCTATTGTTTAAACTTTAAGGTGTTAAAGACCGCAGCTGACGGTGCGTGCTCGCGCGTGCATGTGGAGCTCCCAGCCTCCCAGCCCCCATAGTAGCGCCAGAACTAAGGGGTCGCCGACCCCCATAGCACCCCCTACAGCTCATCCCTGTGTACATATTATATATATATATATATATATATATATATATATATATATATATATATATATATATATATATATATATATATATATATATATATATATATATATATAGGTATATATATATATATATATATATATATATATATATATAGGTATATATATATATATATATATATATATATATATATATATATATATATATATATATATATATATATATATATATATATATATATATATATATACATTTATATATATTTTTTTAACTTGGAAACTGTTCACCAGCCTTGAGTCAGCGCCTTAGCTAGCTAAGTTACACACCGGGTGATTCCAATGAATGCTGGTGTATTCTATTTTTGAATAGTTAAGCAAAAGCTGTGGTTTTCACTAGTAGGCTACTCTGACTGACTGACTGTCTGCTGACTGCAGCTCTTTAAAATGTTTACATTTTGAACAAAATAGCCAATTTTACATGGAGGTGCCGTGCATGCCCACTCTTCTTGTATTCATATCGGTGTCTTGTATGCTTGATTGTTTATTTGTTTTGTTTATTAGTTTTTGTTTTTTAAATGTGAGTGTGTAATCACTGGGGCGGAAAGCCAAAATATTTTTTCTGAAGGTTTGAGATATCTGAGATACATAAAGAAAGGGTAGCACCTGATAAGTTACAAAACGTCTTCCTACTCCTTTTTCGAACATGGAATATAATTTAAGGATGATATCAAAATGTCTCCTTTTTTTCATTTGTCTTTTTCTCATTTATATTTTTGATATGTTAGAAATAAATAAAAATATATAATAAATAAACACCAATAAAATATCAATTAGGGGTGAACGGGGTAATATGAGCCACTTTTCACTAAGTTGTCCTTGAAGCAAGACATAGATATGACTTACCAAAACAAGTGGTCATGTGGCTCAAATTGCCCCAGGTTGGGGTAAGTTGATGCAAGTCAAGGGGTAAGTTGACCCACATGATATTTAACATTTTCAAGTTTAAACTTGAACAAATAATGCATTCACTTAATAATTAATAACATGGTTACACACTGGCAAATCACCGTCATGTATGATATACATTTTTAGAAATGTTGACACTTTGATATAAGAGACCTGTCATTCTACCTGACATGTAGGGGAAAAAACAGTTTTTTGTGTAAAAGAATGTTTTTCTACTTTCCCCATGTGCTTCCCAATTTTACAGCCAGGTGTAAATGATGGATGTTTACTAGATTCAAGGTCACATGACAACACAGTTTTCTAGATAAAGGGGGTGGGTCAACTTACCCACTAGGACCTAGGTCATCTTACCACGTTCTCCCCTATGTTAGACCTATGAGCAATACTTTTTAAATCAATATTTTTATGGGAGAATAAAAATGTAACAATAAAAATAACATTACAGCTCTCCATAGATTTTTCTTTACAACACACTAGTACACATTACATGTGCCAACACACAGACATCAGGTTAACTTATTATGTGCAATACTTTGTATGTGCAGCAGAATGTAGCCTATGGTTTGTCTTTTTGAGTGGACAGTGGACACTCATATTCTCATCTTTTCCTTGCATTTAGCTCATCGAAGAAGACATTGACAATCTACCATGGATACTAGGACAGACATCCTGTATGCCCTTGAGGAGTTGGAAAAGGAAGATTTTACAATACGTTTCCAGCGGCAGCTCTCTCTGAAAACTGTGGACGGTGTTAAACGCATTCCTAAGTACGGTGGTGTAAAGTAACTAATAAAATGTACTCAAGTACCGTACTTAAGTACAATTTTGAAGTACTTTTAATTTAGTTGAGTATTTCCAATTTTCAATACTTTTACTTCTACTCCACTACATCCTCAGAGGCAAATTTTGGACTTTTACTCCACTACAATTATTTGAAAACTTTAGTCACTAGTTACTACAAAACATGAATTACCCACTTGAAAATAGCGGATCCACAAGCTCACAACGCATCGTGTTTGTGAGCTTGTAGATCTGCTATTTTCAAAAGATTTTGATACATTTTATACATATGATACCATGTGAAACGGGACATTCTACTTTTGGTACTTTAAGTATATTTTGATGCCAATACTTAATACTCAAGTAAATTTTGAATACCGGACATTTACTTGTAACAGAGCGTTTCTACATTGCAGTATTGATACTTTTACCTAAGTAAAATAATGTAGTACTTTTTCCACCACTGCAGGTACCGTCTTGAGAATAGAAGTCGGGAGGAAACTGTGGACTTGATGGTGCAGGCCTACACTGAAGAAGGGGCTGTGGCTGTTGCAGTGGAGACCCTGCAACTGATCCGTCAACACGATGCAGCAAACAAGTTGTTGGATAAATATCCCACAGCGGCCAAAAAAGACGGTAATAACATATAGTCAAAGTGGCAAATATGTAACAAAATACAATAGCATAGAAATTAAAAGGTGTTACTTCAGTTTTAACCAGTGGTGGGAAAAGTACAAAGTAAAAGTATCAATACTGCAATATAGAAATACTCTGTTACAAGTAAAAGTACAGAAAATACTCCAGTAAAGTAAAAAATACCTCAAAATTGTACTTAAGTACAATACTTGAGTAATTTTACTTAGTTACTTTACACCACTGGTTTTAACCAAGATAGAAAACCAATGCTTACTCTGTCTATGTCTTTCATCCCCAGAACAGAAGGAGCAGAAGCTCAAGTAAAAGAAGCCATCCTCTCATCTGCTCTTTCTCACCATCAGACCATTGCCCGGGATGGAAGTGTTTCAATTGCTCCTGTATTCAGTGGCAACATTCATGTTGGTGGATCAATTAATATCCACAATCACACTAACAAACCGTAAAACACAATACGTGTTGTAATTACTCGTGCCAAATGGGGTAACTGCCCTGATTTATTCAGGTTTCTTTTTTTTATGTGTCATGCTCCTAGTTGCCTTCCTCCATCTTTGGGACTACACATGATACACTTCAAATATTTGTACAGTATTTTATCTGTTAATTTTATGTTTCAATACAACATGATATTTGGAGCCATATAACTATGTTTTTAAAAGTTATATGGTATGCAATATAGGCTATATATACAGCATATCTACATCGGGTTACACTCAGGTTTGTCTGGCAACACAGTGACAATAAGCTGAACAGCAATATTAATGTTTTATGCAGAAACATGAAATGTTCAGGGCTGGTTTCAAACCAGAAGTAGCTCTGAATCTGCTATTAAGCTAGAACATGACAATGTATCACATGCAACTGTTACTGCTAAGACCACAAACAATCATTTGTAGAGATAATGACAACCTGACTCAAGTGAAAAGTTTCCTTAAAACCTGCAATGGATTTCCATGTATTGTGTATTGTTTCAGTAGAAATAGATTGTTTTAACATTAGCTATTGGTGTGTTTTTTCACTCACTGGTATAATATAGTAGGCTACTGTACATAAAGTTAATTAATGATATTTTACGCATATACACATTTCTTGCTGTGTATCATGACATACAGATATATTTTCTAATGTTAAATAAATGCTCAACTGAAGGCTCATCTGACTTTTCTTTGAATAGAGCTGAATAATGACCAACTGTGGTACATAGGATGAATAAGATGTATAAACCTAGCAGAAAGCTTAGATGTTGAATGAAGTTATGTATTATATTATACTATACTAATAGTACTATAAAATACATATTGACAAACTGTGTAAGCTACAGTACAGTAACAGCAATCTCTGTCAGCATAAGAACCTGTTGTTCAGGCACTGAGGCCCAGTACTGACTGGCAGTTCCTGTGGGCCCTATTGTAAGTGCACTGGTGTCATGCCGTGATAACAGTAATGTTGTCAGGACAACAACACAGGACAGGTGTGCGGGGAGCAGCATGAGGGAGATCATCGACTAAAATGAGGCTAAAAGTCCACAAGTGCCTGTAGACCTGGACAGCCTACTATGAGTTGAACCAATTTTCTCTGCCCTCCCCCGTCTCCACCACCCATGCTTAGCCACAAGGCCCCCCCTTAACACTACTGAAACAGCTAATGACACCCCACCACCCCCTGTTCCAGAGTCTTATCAGTATGGATCAGGTGGAGGGAGAGCTGTGGAAACTGCTCCAGGAAGGCTGTGGTGCCTGATGGTGTGAGATCAAGGGTGTTCAAAGTCTGTTCAGACCAGCTGTATGGTGTTCTCTTCAACAACTATTTAACCTGAATATCTGGAAAATATTTGATTCCTGAAAATAATATGCACTGACTGTACAGAAAATGATGAGTTAAACTGTGGAATATTCTTCATTCTTGTTTTATTTAGCACAAAGCCACTGATAGACAATGATCTCAACAGCAGTTTTCAGATGGTATTTTATTGCACTTTCCTCAGAACATGTAGCTCAGAGACGCATATAGATAATCTCTGTTGTTAGACAATATAACTGTTGTAACATTGGTTTGTCATGGTTTTGGTTAGAAAGGTCAAGGTGGGATCTTTGGGGCAACCCTACCATGTATACTGTATGTAAATTGGACTGAGAAGCACTGTGGAAGGGTAGCAAGATGCTTGCAGCCTCCTCCACTCAATGGCTAGGAGCCATGCTTATTGAGATCCATTTTAGATTGTCTTTCTTGGTATAAATGTATACTATATGTACAGTATATTAAATACTGGATCAGAGCACTACATTATACATTTAGTGTTGATTTATGGTTCCATAATGTCTGTTTAGCCAGAGAAACCAAACTATAATAATGAACAAATATATATGTCAATTAACACTGTAAAAATTGATACAGGTATTTTTTTGCACTTTCAGATTTAGATTAAAGGTTCTCAGGATAATACTGTGAACAGAGTAGAATTTGGACATAAACATGGAATGTACCACGAGGATAAAAAGAGGGTAACAGAATACAAATAACAAATTAATTTTAGTTTTATGGATGTGGATGTCTATGTGTGTGTGTGTGTATGTGTTGGTGGACTGATACTGAAGCTATTTAAGGACTATAAGCTACACCATTGATCACAATTAATAACATAGCCTATACTTAGTAATTCATCAGAGAGTTTGACATGTTGCATGATATATATTATTTATAAGACAATGATGTACGTTATCACAGGCACTTAAATGCAACAACAATTTCAATAAAATTGTGTCCAGGAAACAAGAGATTTGAGAAAGGGACAAATAAACCAAAATGTGTTTTTATAAAGTATAGGTTCCTATTACAATCTGCTTGAGGTGAGGGCTGCTCCAGTGATCCCAGGTGAACAGTTCTGATATCTCCATTTCACAATAAATGACATATAATTAACTGATGATGATTATGCAAATCAAACATAAAATAAAATAAATCATTATTTAAATTCTTCAGGACAACTATTGATGGAAGCAGCATTAAGATTAACTTAATACTGTATCTAACGCCATTTACCTAGAGTGGATATTAGTGTGTCCCTCGAGTGGTGCAGGAGTAAAGTTCTTGTCCACCATCATGGAGACCAGGGGTTTGAATCCTCCGTGGCCGAGCATCCATATTATGAACACAACTGGCTGTGTTTGCTGGAGGGAAGCCAGGCGGTCTTTGTCGCTGCACCAGCGACTCCTATGGGCTGGGGTGGCACCTGTCAGCAGAGGGTGTTGAACGGGGAGGAGTAGTTTGTTCCTTCATATGAGCTATGTCCTCCTGGTGGGGGCTCCTCACTGACAGATGAGGTAGTAGGGGTCAGCAGTGACAAGACTACACAGAAACGTGTGGGGAATTCCGGAAGTGGCATAACGACTAAATTTGGAGAAAAAAGGGGGGAAATAATTGTCTACTCTAATCAGAAGATGGTAATCCGTTGTTATAACACTGTGGTTAATGTCAACTTTACATTCTGCTAATACATTATGTACAGACTTCCATTAAAACTCCTATACTTCTGGTGGAATGCTTGTTTAGTTTGTAGGGGTCCCAGTATCAACATTTAAGTTTCTATTATGGAGAGTCTCTTTCAGTCACTAAAGCTAAATGGATGAATAAATGAACATGAATATGCCTAAACTCTTCAGCTGAATTTGTGCTCCATTGCACAATGATGTCACTTGCTCACAAGAACTGATTCTCAACGCATCGCAAAGCATTGTTAGCTTGAAAATATGTTATTTTCAGCAAGCAACACCGTCAGACTACGGAGAATAAATTAGGCTTAACTCTCATAATGCCTGAGACAAAGTGAAACACAGAGTGGTGTTAGCCCACCTGTCATAGATTTAAAGTGACCAATCCCAATCTCTGGAAGGTTAAGTTTCAGTTGGAGGTTGTGAATTCAGAACTGGTACGTAGTTAGTCGGACAGTAAAGACAGACAGACAGACTTTGGGGGAGGGGGCAGACAGGGTTTTCATTTTAATTGAAAGCATGCAGAAGAACTGCCAATAAAATTATAAATGAGTAAATGATATATTATTCCTTATTGTAATTTCAATTCAGAGGAATGGCCAAGAATCTGTTCACTTTGTTTCAGACTGTCTGAGGAAGAGACTAATCTCTAACTAACACATTATTCTTACATAAGCGTATGATTTAAGTATATTATGATACCCTTGGAATGGCAAACTGGATAGCAGTCCCATTTCATTCTGTGGCTGACATGAGAGTACAGGGGTTACACATGAGCTGCAGGTAGATAGATAGCAGAGATAAAAGCATGTACGTATAGTTGCATACAAAGTGCCACTAGGGGGAGGTGGTGTAATACACATGAATACAGAGAGACATGGCCAAACTGGGATACCAGGACATCCATACAAGGAAGACAATGGGAAGTTCAAGCCATGTTCACCTTCCTCACTCTTTAACTCACAAACACACACATGCTCCTTCATTTATCCTTCTGTCACAGATCTCTCCTGTGATCTCTCTCTCTCTCTCTCTCTCTCTCTCTCTCTCTCTCTCTCTCTCTCTCTCTCTCTCTCTCTCTCTCTCTCTCTCTCTCTCTCTCTCTCTCTCTCTCTCTCTCTCTCTCTCTCTCTCTCTCTCTCTCTCTCTAACGATCCTAGACTCATTTTCAATAACCTGCAAATGAATGGCTAAAATAAAGGTGATGGGTTTCTACTGACTGTCAGCCTGTGTTTCTGGAGAGCTGTGCACTGTGTTGTTCCAGAGGTCAACATCAGCAGCTTGGGGCTCCAGAGAGGGGCTCGCGGAGACATCATTGGTGTAATTGGATGTGGGGTCCCCCGAGACCTGGGCGGCAAACACTGGGGAATCGCCGAATGAGGCTTCGGCTGGCAGGTGGGATGCGGTGCTGGGTGGGGCGTGGGAAGGTGAGAGAGAGGAGGGTGCATTTGAAGGAGACTGGGAAGAGGAAGAGACGGACGGTGTGTCTGAGGAAACGTTGGACGGCGTGGCTGAGGACAGGTTGGATGGCGTGACTGAGGACAGGTTGGATGGCGTCATGGAAGATAGGTTGGAGGGCATGACTGAGGACAAGTTGGATGGCATGGCTGAGGACAGGTTGGATGGCGTGACTGAGGACAGGTTGGATGGCATGGTTGAGGACACGTTGGATGGCGTGACTGAAGAGAGGTTGGTGGGTGCGACCGAAGACACGTTGGACGGCGCGACTGAGGACAAGGGCGAGTCAGACAGGGTGTGGGGCGGAGAGTCGGGCGATGCGTCTGTTGGAGAATCACTCAGTGTGGGTGTGGGTGTGGTTGTGTGAGCGGGGGTGGGCTCCTGTGGATCCGTACAACAAGGCTCCCCCTCGGCAACGTACCACACCTCGTTGTGCCTGTTCACCAGCTTCAGGGGACTACACACACACACACACACACACAAATGCACACACGCACACACACACGCACACGCACACGCACACACACACGCACACGCACACGCACACGCACACGCACACGCACGCACACGCACACGCACACGCACAAAATAGACAAAATGTTCTAAATCCTAACAGGTTTCTGAAAAACGTATGTTGCTAAATATCAGTGGTGCTCAAACCTTTTCATGTCAAGGACCACCCAAAATTATATGTATTTGACCGCCGATCCCATCTCAAAATATTTTGTTCCAGGGACCCCCAGAAGCAAAAGATTTAAGTTAAAAAATGTTCGCTTAAAAAAAAAAGTATATATTCAAAAACTTGCACACATTTTCATGATTAAAAAAAAAAAGCTAAACTACAAGTTCACACGCTGTGAGCTTGTATATCTGCTATTTTTGAATAGCCAAAGCATGAAATAACGGTTAAAGTGGTTAAAATCTAAAATGACACAGATGCGTTCCAGGTCTGAATGGGTTAATTATCTATTATGTATATGCAGAGGACATTCATGTACGTGTGCAGTACCTGTCATAGCCAACGCCGTAGTGGAACGTATGGTTGTAGGAAGCCCCCACTCTGTTTAATTCCTTTGTCAGCAGGTGTGTGTGCAGCCTGGAGGTGATTGACAGCATCCAGCCTCCGTAGCTTCTCACGTAAACATCCATGGCTGGCATCTCTGTGAAGTACAGCTATTGGGGAGAAACAAGGGCAGCATTTACACTCACACACAGACAAATCCTATACTCTACAATGTATAGTATACCCTGTAGATGCCTAAATACAATTACTCAAAATGATACTCTTACTCAGTCTACTCTTGAATGCAGAACATACAGAATAATAATTTGTTAAATCGGCATATAGGATTCCGACTTAGGTCAAATAGTTACACTTTCAAATTAAACAAATGCCTGCACTAGCATCTCTTTATGTCTCTCGATTGTGACCTTGACCTTTGGCTGTTCGTTGAGAGAAAGCTTGATCATAGCCTTCATATATTATTATTCTGTATTTCGTATTCTGAATCTCCTTATGAATAAGATGAGAGATGATAGTAGATTAACTATCACTTATAGATATAGATCTGTGCATGGCTATGGGAATGAGAGAGGTCTCAGTAGCACTGATAGCTATATGACATTATAGATCTTCGGAGTGAAAGGAGCCAGCCTCACAGTGTACTGTATCTATTAATGCTCTGTTGACCTTGGCATGCAAATATCACGTTACTGTACTACCAGTCATTCCTAAATGATACCAGGGAGGCATTAAACTACTGTGACAGAAGTAGCTAATTATATGGAAATGTGTTTGTACATCTCATCCACACTTTCATGGCTTCATGACATAAATAATAACAGAGCTGCCTTGAATTTTCCACTTTTGTGCACATTCAGTTTTTTAACCGTTGCTATGGGAAACAACACTAACTACCAGCTAGTTAGATAGCGAGCCTAGAAAAGAAAATCTTTAGATTTGTTTTAAATCTCTTTTCACTAGATCCAGTTGTTTTCAATTTGCTTTGAGCCTACCTGTTCCTCACAGATTAAAACAGCATACATCTCATATAGCAATACTAGATATTTAAACCATCTATAGACATATAGAGAGTCTCTCCCATTGCTCACACTGACCCTTTCACTTCCCATCTTATTTTCTCCACCTCCACTTCCGAGCAAATACACAGTAAAATCATCAGTGTGCATTTATACATTTGTAACTCTGACAGTGTATAAATGTAACCAAATGGACCCTGAGTGTCCATTTGGTTTCCTTTGTACACTGTCAGAGTTAAATTAATGCTGAGGGTTTTACAGTGGAATATGATGCTCTGACATTGTATTGTCCTGTGAAGGAGCTGATGACAGCTCAGGCCCACCTTGTCATTGGTGGGTGAGGGAGGTTGGTCTTGATAGGCTGACGGCAGTGGGAAACTGAGCGTGTAGATAGCTGGTTCCCACAGCTTGGTCTCCTCGGGAATCTTTACAAGCACTGGAGCAGTCATCTCCATCTGGACACCTGCCAATTATGTACATTAGATGGGAATACACAACCATGTGCATGCGCAGTTGCGTACAGATAGGAAGAGACAGAGAAATGGTTCCAAGTCACACAAGACCATTTTCCAGTACTTTGCTGACAAGATGATAAACTTAAAAAACAGTACACACTTTATTCATGTTTTAATGTAACATTTTTTGTCAACCGACCTTCATGAAATACAAACTCAACCAGGAATAACAATTTGTAACCCCTGTAAGCCACCAGTCACTGATCACAATTTTCAACATGGTAATTTTATTATTAGGCCCCCCACTAAAGCATTGATAATTAACAGACTAGATCCCCACACCCCACCTTACCAGCATTATTGGCTCCAGTGATGTACTGGAACAGTCTCCTGAAGGCCATGGCTGCACCTACTCCCATAAAGTAGGCTTCAGCATCTGTTGACACCCAACGGGTGGGACTGTAGTGTCGTACCTGAGGAGAAAGACATACGCACACGCACGCATGCACGCACACACAATTGCTGATCCATAATGCTGAAGAAAGGAAGTGGCCATCACACAATCAGCTTGTTTGTGTTATTATAGTCTATCAGATAACGTACGTGTGGAACAATCAAAGTGTTTCACTCACCTCATATTCTTCTGTTTTGCAGACAAGTTCATACTCCAGACATTCCTTTGACTCGCTGCAAAAAGTGCTGTTGGAACTTGGGCTATAAGAGAAAGTTTAAATGACTTCTCTCATTTTCTCTTGAAATGCTAAACGTCTCTCTATAGGAAAAGATGAACTTACCCTACGCTCCCTTCAGTGGAAACCACCAGAGCTAATGCCACCAGTGCTGAGAAGATCACCCTGAAATATACATGCAAAAACAAGTACACCCACATGGTTAGAGAACTTCATGTTGTTGCATTAATAGCTGTAGAATAAAATATACAAGAACAAACTATAAACAATATAGCAAGGTTCAAAATAAAACAACGAATGATAACAAATCAACAAAAAATGATGGGGTCTAGTTAAAAATCTAATCAAGAATGAAAATTATTATTATTATATTATTTTTATATGGAATGTAGCAACAAACACACGCAAATCTTTTATTTTCCCAATCCTTTCAATGAATGCACAAAAACGTGCATGCCTGGCATGCATCTGTGGCGCATGTAATGTTTCCAGTACTGCAGAGATAAAGTGGGACACATTATCTGTTTAGAGAGAGGAGGGAGGAGGATTTCTGCTGCATCATCATCATCATCATCAAGCTCTACCTTTTCAAAAGCAAAGGCATTTTGAGGTCATTGTGAAGACAGTTAATATTACCCATACTTTATTAAACCAGTAGCCTACGCATATCATGACTTAAGTCAACCTAAATGCTCATTATAAAAAACAGCCTATAAATAGCCTATGATGATGGCCCAGCCAATCATGCAGTGAATGAACAAAAGATTCTCTAAAGATGACAATGCATTATTACCATCTGTCAGCAAATATTAACTTGACAAGTGTATAGCTTGTTCTGATATACTGTGCCCTGTAGCTTGTGGATGAATGTATATTACATTTGATATTCATAGCTATAATACCACATCGAAGGGTGAGACAGACAGATCTCCCGCATACAGGCGCACCTGTCAAGGGCGAAAAGTCAGCAGCAATGGGCTGCATGTCTATCATCATCATGCAGAAAAAAATAAAATTAGAAATTAAAATTAAATTAAAAATTAAAAATCATTATGCAGAACAGAACAGGGCAGCATCGCATGGTGGTGAGAAAAAAAAACAAGTAATCAATGTCTCACCTTGTAATAATAATAACATTAAGAAGCAAATCAACAATAAACCACGGCACAACAACTTCCACCATCACAGTAATCATCAGTCTTCAATGTCATCTTCATCATAATATACTCACATCATTGTCCCGGCGGTCCGTTATGGTCCAGCAGTAGACAGACAGTGACTGCAGTGTAGGTGTAGCTCTGAGTCTGACGGGGCGCCGGTGAGGTTTTTTACTGCAGAGCTGCTGTCGCTCCATTTATACTCCGCCGTACGGCGGTGTCGCGCCCCCCGAAAACAGCCGATCTGCAAGCACGCGGCGTGTCGCGGCTGTTTTCGGACGCAACGCGCTGCGTGCTTGTAGATCGGCTGTTTTCGGCGAGCGCGACACCGCCGTAGGGCAGAGTATAACGGTCGGTACACTCACCAAAGGGGGGGAGGGGGGGGGGGGTCGTGGGTGTGGTGGTGTGGCACAGTGGTGGAAAGTAAGTACATTCATTCAAGTATTATAGTTAGGTACATTTTTTTACTTTACTGGAGTAATACTTTTACTTCTACTCCACTAAATGTCAGAGGCAAATATTGTACATTTACTCCACTACAATTATTTGAAAACTTTAGTTACAATGACTTTGTATATTTGAATTATTAGGCTACAAGACATACACCAACCACTTCAGCCCTATTTAAACTTTGGCTATTTGAAAATAGCCGATCTCCGAGCTCAATTTTAATACATTTTATACATGATACCTTGTGAAACGGGACATTTTGCATAATGGGTACTTTAACTTTTGGTACACTACTTAATATATTTTGATGCCATCACTTTCGTTCTTTTACTCAAGTAAATTTTGATTACCGGACTTTTACTTGTAACAGAGTTTTTCTACATTGCAATATTGATACTTTTACTTAACGGTAGGTAAGTGATATTTTTTGGTTAAAACAAAAAGTATTTTGTTAAAAGGTTAAAATATTATATTCTGATAGTAATCATTGCTATAGAGTGTTTTTTCAGTAACAGATGTCTCCCTGCCTCTCCAGCTCTTTAATAAACAGAAAATATTTTTTTTGGTATAGGTGTCAAAATCTCAGCCAATCAGGAGAAAGTACCCATTTTTAAGCTTAATTTGTATAGTGTTCCAGTTCCAATTTTGTCTGCTCATTTCTTAGTGTCATCACTTCCAATTTCACTTATTTAATATGTATCCTGATTGAGTTCTCTGTCCTGATTGGATGAAATTGAAAATGCATTTTCTGTTTTATAAAGAGGTGGAGAGACAAGGTCAAGGAGACTCCTTTTACTGAACAAACACTCTATAGCAATGAGTACTATCAGCATATAGAGCTATTAAACACTTATTTTAACCAAAGCAAATCACTTACCCTACCTTTAAGCAAAATGAATTGAGTACTTCTTCCACCACTGGTGGTGTGGCACGGATCAGGGGGGGGCCTTCTCATTCTAGACAGTTCAACACCAGCGCAGCAGTTTGAAGCACTAAATAAATACCAGGCCAATTCCTTAATCCAAACATCAGCGCATTTTTTTTTGTTTGACCGTTTTAAAGCATTGCTCAGGGGAAAAGGGAGCTCCACCAATAAACCATAGGCTACATCCACTGCAACTGTGGTGTGTAGCATACAGTAATTGAATTTACAATTTAGGCATTAAGCAGACACACTTAATCCAGAGCTATTTACAGTAAGCAGGCAAAACATGAGGTAATACATCACATGTATAGAAATTGTAATCTAGGATCATAAACTAAGAACCTATCAGTAGTCTATAAACATGTAATATCAAAAAGTCTATAATCTGTACATTGAAACTAAACACACTAGGATGCCAGGTCTACAAATGACCTGCCAACTGTCTACATAACATGCTTTCTAAATTACATTTTAGCCTTTGCGTAAGCCTTCAAGGTCGGCAAGTGCTACAGGCTAAGGTGGAGTCTGAAGAGGTGAGTCTTCAGAAAATACAGAATATTCTAGCACTTATGTTCCAGTGGAACGCAACCCTTTGCAAAACATAACTCAGAAATGGACCGACAGCCTTAACCTTCTGCTTAATCAGAGGTTCAGATATGGTTATGTATTCCTGAAAGTGTGATGAGCCATGAAGCATGGAGCCTGTCATTGAAGTGGTAATGGTACTGTAAATGGAGAAGCACTGCGTTTTGTAGGCTACTGTAGCTCGTCAGCCATATTAGACAGATGGACCCTGAGTCAGCACTGTCACACAGTGAGAAATGAAGTGAATTAAGGGTGGCTTGGATGGCAGAGAAGCTACTGTTTTTTCTGTAATAATAAATAAATGCACCTGTATTTGGTTCCACAGATGCATATAGAAAACCGCCATGTCACACACTCACAAAATTGTGCAGGAAATCTCCCCCTCAAGACATCCAAGCAAACAAGTTTAATTTCAGACCTTCTTTAAACATCAGCTTTATTTGAACGGTTCACACAGACATCAAACACCCCTCTGTAACAAAGCAAAGCACATGAGCACACCTGCTCAGGGCCCAAGCCCAGCCCTTTGAGCTGCGGTACTAATCTTGTAGCGTACACTACAGTAAAACCCTCAGTGTACATTTACCCATTATGTGAATGAGTGTACAAATGTAAGTGTCCATTTGGTTACATTTGAACCCTCTCAAGAGTTAAACGGACTCTCAGGATTTTACTGCGTTTGTTCATCAACCCCACACAGACCTGTCGGTCCCTGCAGAGGAGTGTCTGGTGAAATCTCAGTGGTCTTTTCTTGATTCCTCCAGCCTACTCTTCAGTCTGTCTCAAAAACCAGACGAACATGATAAAGATTTCCTTCATAACTGACTCATCTGTATTTTGAGAGAAAGGCAAAAAGGGGGGAGTGAATAAAAAGAAAATCTCAAAGCAAACCTGTGTCAATACTGTCTGAGGCACTGTATAGCCCGATTTATACTTTGTCATATGACAGAGCATAAATTAAGCACATCCATGAAGCCTCTATGCAATGTTTATCCAAGAGTTAATGAAGCCCCCCATACATAACCGTCTTTCTCCGTTTTATATTTACAAATTAGCCTCATTGCACGTATTTCTGACCATCCGTAATCAATAAATTATTGGAATAGGTGTAACATCAACAGTCAACACCAGGTTAAAACAAAAAAAAACTAGCAAATGAAAACACTATCATTCAATTCTGTTCTGACAAACGTGAGCCGATTGTGACAAAATAAGCCATCAGTGAGAAGACCAGGAACTGAGGGATGCCCCCTTGATCTGGTCGCTCTATGTACTGTAGCATTTTTGATTCATTCAAAGATCCAACATATCCATCTGCTGGACTTCATCATTACATAATTCTGAACTGAAAATTTTACAGAGATGTAATCGACCTCAAAAGCACTAAATTACAGCAGTGGTCCTTATGACAGGCTGGGGGAAAAATGCCTCTCAAACACACAATAAAATAGTTATAATACTGAAATACAAGAAACATATTTCAATATGAAGTGAATATACTGAAATATAAAACCTCAAAGATATTTCAATATACAAGACAAATACATAACAAAAAGTAAGCGACAATACAGTATATGCGGTGATGGTTGTATGATCAAGATTGACCAGCGGGGCAATATGGGGCAATCTGCAGCACCAAAATGCAAGGTGGGGAATTATACAAGACTGCTGCCTTGATTCCAGATGAAAAGTAATTTGCCTAATACCTGAGTATGGGCTGTTTGACCGCTCACAGGGAAAACAGCTGGTCAACTCAAGTTTTCCCTGCCTCTCTCATACGAACGGCACGCACATATACTCGCACCGCGCACCACAAAAAGGTACAGCTTTAAGCAGCTTCACACAAGTACCATTTAAATAGCCAATATAAACACACCCAAAGCTAAATCTTCTGTAAAATCAATGTCATCTTTGGAGGCAGAGAGAAAGAAACAGGGAGGGTGGGGGTTAAAGAGAGGGAAGAGTGGAAAGAGAGAAAGAAGATCCAATGAGAGAGGCAAACAAATGATAAATATAAAGAACATCAACTCTCCCTTCCATTCTGTCCCAGACTGTTCCATCCATCCGTGTAGTAGGAGCCCCTCTCTTCCTGGAATAAACCATTCTGAGTCTCTGGAAGGAGTGTTCCAGGAAATGGAGAACGTCCAAACAAAGTCTTTTTTGCATAGCCAGACAGTGGGCACTGTGAGAGTGGCCACCGCAAAAGTTTCAAAGAGAAGCCGTTAGTAGGGAGAAGAGCCTTGGTCCATCTACACCCCTTTACACCAGCTGGCATGGAGGGGCGTTTTTAGTAGCAGGTCCCTCCCGACAAAAAGGTACGGGAGGCAACTTGCTCACAAAGTAGACTCTCTCTGGCGCTCGCGTCCATTAGATGTCTTCTTTACTTTAGTTATCCCCTCCAATGCACCTGACTCAGTCACCCTGGAAAACAAGAGACAAAGTGGGCGTTTTTATGACGTGAAATGCACGTCATAAAAAAAAAAAGTTCACTTTACAAAGTGAACATTTTTGGCAACAACACACATACAGACACACAGGATCTACGCTTACACTTCATCCATCTCTACATCCTCCTCGTCCAGGGGAAGCTGGAGGTAGGGGTTGTTGGATGCCGGGCGGAACTTGTAGCCCGTCAACACGAAGAAGATCAGAGTAGACACTTCCACTAGAAACTGTGGAGGAAGAGAGGAGAGTAGATGAGGGATGGACAGGGGCATAAGTAGAGGTTAAAGGACCAGCAGTACTGTGAAGAATTTAGCTTATGACATTGACTAACCAAATCCATGTTTTGTGAAGACAAACAACTTGCTTCCAAATACAAAAACACTGTTTTACCTCATAGCACCACTGCCACTGGAAAGGCACAGTGACCTTGAGCAGAATGGCTATGATCCTTGTAAAGTAGATGTAGCACACAATCTAAAAGGAGAGGAGCGAAATACAAAGCAGAAATTCAATGGATTCAATCTTTTTTTTGGATCTAATACCAAATACCAATTTGGATAAACACAGTGGATACAAACTAGCAAATTCTACATATTTTCTCCCATGACTCTGTACAGGTTTTGATATTTCATGCTGAAATACACTGCTAGCCCAAGCTAGAAGAGTCCCTTTAATGCTCTCCCCAGTTTGGGGCCTTAGGAAGTCAGTTTGTCTATACCAGAAGTTATCAAAATTATGTCTGGGGACCCCCAGGAGTCCTTGAGCTGGGACCAGACAGACACCAGGAAAAGTTGAATTTCACTATTATTTCACTGGCTAGAAGTT
The DNA here is from genome assembly GCF_963280865.1 of Gymnoscopelus braueri. NCBI lineage: Eukaryota > Metazoa > Chordata > Actinopteri > Myctophiformes > Myctophidae > Gymnoscopelus > Gymnoscopelus braueri. The sequence continues at coordinate 31,035,847 of NC_137604.1, read as the reverse complement.
AGTGTAATGAGAGAATGTGTAAGGATGGCAATTTAAAATCATAGGTTTCACTGTTAACTCCCCACCTACTTTATAGACAGTTGTAAAATTCTGAACTAAATTTAACAACAAAATCTGGTGGTCTGCTGCATTAGGCAGGTCCCTTACATGAAAATGTTTGAGAACTGCTGCTCTATACTTTACAATTCCCATGCCTCTGGATGGATCCAGTGTCTACTTACCATGACATAGTAATGGCGAAACAGCTTGAGCTTCTCTAAGTTCATGGCAGCTTGAGGAAAGATTACAAAAACATAATAAATTATTATTGGCACTGCAATGCCAAAAAGACATATTGACAGGCTTACGATGTGGAAATGGATTTAAAAGGGTCCAAGTATGGCAAAGAGAAGAGTATGGATTTGGAAAAGGTGTTTTTCATGGCATTTTGAGCAGGAAGTCAGCGAGAGCATAGGCCAATGCAAGTATTTTGTGCGACTCAACGCACACACTACAACACAGAGCTGCTTCTACACCTGTATGTCACTGTCTGTAAAAAATCTTGTCTCTACAGTAAGTGCCTTACAACTGTACCAAAACCAGACATCCATGACCAAATTAGTTTGAAAGATTACAAACTTAAAGGTTTGCTCAGAAGAGCACAAATCAAAGTTCTTGGCAGCTTGAACTTGTATGCCCAAATTATAATACTTAAACTGTCTGATGCAGTAATGCCAAAGTTCATGCAAACTCTTTCTTTCTCTCCATCTGTCTCTCTCTCTCTCAACGCTACTCAATCCGCGGGCAGCATGCGGCCCCTGCTTCATGTCTCTGCGGCCCATCATTAGTGTACTGTATTTTATTATTATTAGTAACTTTTATTTGAATAACGGTTATAAATAACAACTGAGAATGTAGAACTAGAAAAAATGCTCCTCGGAGCACAGGTCTCCTCCGCCAGGTCAGGTCAGCAATGTTAGGAATTCACCAATCAGGATGGAATAGGAACAATCAGATGGATCCGTCTTGATCACTAGACTATAGAGATAATGTGTACTGATTTGCGTGATGTTTGGACAACATTTGTAGGAGTAATATGATAATTCTTTTGTGCAAAAGTCTGCCCCCTGGTGGCGCTATAATAGGGCAATGTTAAAAGGGTGGCATTTGCTCCTCAACATACTGTAGTGCGAAAGTGCGTTCAAAATTTCACCGCAATCGGACACTGCGTTCATGATTTGCGGCATTTCGTTCAAAACGGGCCACTCCTGCAAACTTTAGATTTTGGATGTCAATCTTAGCCAATCAGGATGGAATATGAAAACACACAAACGTGTGTGTGTCACACAGAAAGACAATCCCTACGTAATTTATGCAGGGATCTACACGTGCGTGCAAACGCATGTTAACGAAGGGTGTGTCTGTGTGTGTGAGAGAGTCCTACGCTGTCGTCTTATTAGTACAAACAGCTTAGCGCAGTGGGGTCCCCTAAGTGGTCCACGAAGCATTCGCTGGTGGTCCGTGACCACCTGCCTCAAAGCAATATTGATTTCATTTGATAATGTGCCCATCCCAAGCAACCGCGGGTCAGAAACTACATTATTTCAAGACGACGGGGCCAAAAACGTGTTTCTCTCTGTGAATGAGAACGAAGGGTGTGTGTGTGTGTGTGTGTGTGTGTGTGTGTGTGTGTGTGTGTGTGTGTGTGTGTGTGTGACGCATATCGTGTAGGAGCACTAATAAGTATTGAGCAATAATGTAGTTTCAGAAAAACACAAAGTGTACGGTAAATATGAAAGTTGCAAGCATGAAATGTAGTTTATTAGATTTACCATGGCATGCAGTATTTTTGTGCATAGTGTGGAGGCAGTGTGCTAGCAGTAGGTGGCCAGATAAACCAAGTACACCTTCCTCTATTAGGGTGGCTTGATTATTGTGATGAAAAGGACTGGCTTGGACATTCTCACCTTCATCCGTCGAAAATATACTACAATACTTCAATGTACGACAGTGTTCCGCGTCAAACACCGCCTTTTTACAAGTCCACAAAGCACGACAAAGTACAAAACGTGTTACAGCGCGGCAAAGAAGCAGCAGTCTGTCAACATAGCCAAGCCAAAACTAAAGATCAGTGATAAGCACAGTGTTTCAGCAAACCTGCCGCAGTAAGTTCAGCTTGTCCACCTGAGATCAATGTAAGAAAACAATTCTAATTGTAAGTGGCCAACAAACTGTGATGAGATTCAGCTGTAAGGAAAGCGACATGGTATGACTATTCTATCGTATAATAATTAATTTCAAGTATATTCCGTTTGGGTATATTGGCTTTTCTGAATCATTGCACTGGTTACAATTTGTTCCCATTGTTGTGTTCACATTTTGTGAATGATGCCTGTTTATTTTGGAATTTCATATCGAGGGAGCTTGAAACAAACAAAAAAGATAATAAGAGCAAGTTCCAAAACGTTCTTTTGATTGTTTTGAATAAGATTGTAGGTATTTTATTGTTTGTTCTAAGAGAGTGTGATATGGCCTAATTTCAGCTGAGTATTAACCACTTACGAATTACGATGAACCTCTGATAATTGTCCTCTGATTTATTGGCACAGCAATCTGTTCATTATGGTCTCCACTCTCCTCACATTTTGTGAATAAAGCCTCATTTGTAACTTCATCATTAATCATTCTATGACAATATTTTTTGTTCATTGAGGTTTGGCCTTATAGATGGAAATGTGGCTTTTTACTGTGCGTTTCCTTAACTTTTAGACTAGTCATGTTACAAAATAAAAATGTAAACATCCAAAATAGGACCGACATTTTTAGCTTGCGGCCCTTGGACTTTTGGTATTTTGTTGTGGCTCCTGAGCCATCTTAAGTTGTTAGGACATTGTAAAACACAAGTAAAGTAGTACATAATACACATCTAGCCATTTGTGCAGGAAATCATGGAATTTCCATTTGAAATAGAAAATGTCTGACCAACACAGGGAACCCTGTATTGATCAGGTCTGTCTTTACCTTTGCCGTCAGTGCTAGAGGCCTCTTGCAGGTGACGGATAGACCTGTAAACAAAAATATATATTATTTTATATATACAGTACACACCTCTCTCTCACTCATAAATATATACACACACACTACTATTTTTGGTCTCTCTCACACACACTGACCAGACGACAGGGAAAAGGATGGCTCCACAGCAGATAAGGTCAACAAGGAAGAGGATCTCCTTCCACAAAGCGTACTCACTAGACCCTTCCTCTGTGGACTCAATAATGATGTAGGCCACATTGGCCAGCACCTGGAGGAGAGATACGGTATAATAAAAACCAGTTCCATGCAGATGAATAATCCCCTCACCCCTTATCACTCACACACACACACACACACACACACCTGTAGAGGAATGACAATCATGAAGATCTTCTTCTCCTTGTCAGAGAGGATGTACTTAACGAAAGCCCAGCCAGTGCCAATCAATGCCAGAGTGATGAAGAGGAGCGCGCCCTTGAGCCTGTTCGGTGTACAAATACAATGTCTTGGACAATTCAAACATATTATACATGGAACCCCCTCCCCCCATGCATATGTAATCCTACTTACAGATGAGTGATATAATACATGACAGCCCAGCCTTCAATAGGATGCCCCTCAGTGTTGATGAAATGATAGTTGATCTGAATGGGAGAGGAAACAAATGACACATTAGTGATTCTCAACCTTTAGCCAAAAAATGTAAACAAAACAAAAAACAACAACATTAAATTACATTAGTAATTGTTTCTACTGTTCTTTAAATTATTTAATTGTTGCTACAATGACGAGGAAACATAATAAATGTACTCCTGTGTACTTGTATATGGGATGTAATGTAACAAATAATACAATCTTAAAATGTTAAATTGTAAGGAATATTTTAAACAATTTCAATATTAATTTGCCGCATTATTGATACCAGCTGCGTGTCAACCTATGTTCTCGTTTCTGCAAATTCTGCCTAGTGTAAAAGTCAAGAACACACACACAGACACACACACACTTCTCCTCACTCAACTGGTCTCATTTGCTGCACTTGAAAATAGCTGTCAAAGTGTTATAGCTTGCGGGTGTTGGCTTGCTAAAGATGACAAGTTTGCATAAGCCTCTGCAAACAGTTTTGAGTGACAAATATAAGGCTCTCAGGACAAAAGTCAAAAGATTGTGCTTCCTCTTTCTACATCTCACTATGGGCAGGTGCCAAGTCCTGCTGGAAAATAAAATCAGCATCTCCATAAAGATTGTCAGCAGACGGAAGCGTGAAATGCTCTTGTCTAACATTTCCTGGCAGATGACCGACTCTGGACTTTAATAAAACACAGTGGGCCAACATCACATGGCAGCCCAAATCACCTGACTTTGGAAATCTCACAGCAGCCATCTACCAGGAGATTTTAGAGCACTTCATTCTTCTGTCTGTTGACAATTTGTATTTTCTTCTCCAGCAGGAGAAGGAAACCTACCCACAGTGTCAAAGCTACTAGTAACTGGGTTGCTGACTGACCAATGACCATGGTATTAATGTGCTTGATTGACCTAAACCTCAGAGAACTTATGGGGTATTGTCATGAGGAAGATGAGACACCAGACTCAACAATGCCACTATCAAAGCAACCATGATACCTTAGCAGTGCCACAAGCTGATCGCCTCGATGCCACACCACATTCATGCAGTAATTTGTTTAAAAGGAGCCCATACTAAGTATTAAGTGCATAAATAAACATACTTTTCAGAAGGTCTTCTATGATTTCCATAATAAATCCTTTTTTGATTGGTCTCATGTGATGTTCTTATATTCTTTTTTTTTTAATGCACTAGGGAGTGCAATTGGAGTGCATTAGTGTACTCACACTATGGAAGACCAAAGAGACTGCCTTTGTGAAGGCCAGAGCTGCCATCAGCCAGTGGATCTTAAACACACTGTATCTAAAAAAAAAGAAAAAGGGAAAGATATTATACATTATATTCAGGCATGGTTTTGACTTTTGAGTGTATGTCTAAGTTAACACGCATAAGAAATACAGAAGGAACATATCGTATATTACTTACATATTTACATTATGCCTCTACTGTAACTATATTTGCCCTCCATGGGTCCTCTCTGTGCACATTCAAGCTTACACCAACACAGTATACACTGTGCACTGTAGAGCATTGCACATAATGATATCTACTATTTGTGATTCTGAACAGCAGTGATATCAGTTTAAAATAAATTATGGTGCAAAGGTAATTTTTTCCCCCTGAAATGGTGCCTGGAAGCATCCGCCACGTTACAAAGGTTCTACAGCACTATGATTGCTGGAAGCAGTAATGCCTTACCGACGGAAACTCAGGGGAAAATAAACAACCTTACGCACTTCAGGAAGTTACATGGGATTTACATTTCAAAAATGTCAGAATTACACTGTGCTTCGCAATAAAAAGTATCATCTTCAGAGGGAGAGATAGATAAAACATGTACGTTAGAAAATACCTGTGCTTCATGAGTGTGTACACCCACACCATTGCAGCTGTGAAGAACACTCCAGCCATGCAGATGTAAAGGCGAGAAAGGGGAATTTCTGCTGCTGACAGGTAACCTCCTGGATTCTTCTCTATGACCTTCACCTATATGTCACACATCCTCATTATTATGGCTTACGCGGGACACACAAACACGCACTCAAACACATATAAGTTAAAACATATATGCTTACGTCAAGAGCGTAGGGTACGACCCTTCTAGGATACATGTTCTGGCAATAGTGGAAGTTGAGGTTGTATAGACCCTCAGCCTGTGGGCCGAACACCATGTGGAACTATGGGAACGGGAGAGACCAAAATTATTCTGATGTCTGCTCAAAAATGAAATAATATTGTAAAATGTCTGGCTTATGTAGCATCTCTCATTATATAAACCATACGTAGGTCAAATCCTTTACACCTTTACACATTTAAACATTGCTACGGTGGGATTTGGTTTTTTTTTGCCAACAAATTGAATACGTATGCAAATAATTACTCACGCTGAATTTGTACGAGTCGACTTTTTTAATCAACGCCAACGAGAAGTTAGTCATCTTCCCCAACTAGAGTGAAGCAAAGATCAGCCATTAGTTTTATGCACACAGTTCTCTCTTTCTCACTGTAATATTATAAATACTGCATACATACAGTATATGTACAGTATGTATATACACAGTATACACAAATATATAATATATATACACAGTATACACAGTATATATCCACAAGCTCAAAACGCAGCACGAAGCGACACGTTTGAGCTTGTAGATCTGCTACTTTTGCTACTTTTGAATTTGAATCCTGAAAAGTAACAGTTTTGGACATACGAGTTTCCACCCGACAGAGACGATATACTGCATATAAATAAAAGATCGCTCACCAGGAACGTCTCCTCTGCAGGAGGAGCAGGAGTTTTGGGTTTCTCCACTTCAGCACTCACTGGCTGCAGCTCTGCTGTATTTGCTCCATCTTCGGGTTTTTTGTCTGCTGTATTTGCTCCATCTTCGGGTTTTTTGTCTGCTGTATTTGCTCCATCTTCGGGTTTTTTGTCTGCTGTATTTGCTCCATCTTCGGGTTTTTTGTCTGCTGTATTTGCTCCATCTACGGGGTTTTTGTCTGCTGTATTTGCTCCATCTTCGGGGGTTTTTTCTGCTGTATTTTCTCCAACTTTGGGTTTTGTCTCTGCTGCAGGCTCAGAACCGGTGTCCCTAGTATTCCTCACACCTGAATGAGACAAAGAACCACACAACTGTCATGTGCCTTTGGCATAACAAAGCTAAAAATGTCTCCAGCTGCCCCCCCCCCCACGTGTGACTTATTGAATGATGTAAAACAGCAGTTGCCAAATATCGATTACAAAAATATTTCCAGTAATTTGCCCGCAACAACAGGGTTTACGTGTGATTTTTGACATGTCTGCATGAGAATGGTTGGGTGTTGATAAATGTGGCGGCTAAAAACAATCATTTAAAAATCGGTGGGCAAAACCCCAACGTGGAGAGAGTACCTGCACTGGCACAGGTATGACATTTGAGTGTCTGGTTATTCTTCTTAATTGAGATTACAAATTGCTGCGTTACTCCAGAAGGACATACCTTGGGGAATACTTCAGAAAAGATACCAGCAGTCCTGACAAATACTCTCATGTGCGCATAGAGGTCTTAACACAATAACCGCCACGGTATTAAACATTGTTTGTTATCCCCTTGCCAGCGTAATTACCTTCATCCGATGACATTTGAAACGCCGTGGAGGCGACATTGTATTAAAAAAAAACAAAAAAGGCGGAGGGAAGGGGTAAGCGGAGGGATCTGTGTGTTCAGACGAACCACAACAATCCAACCGCGATCCGCCATTTTTTTCGATGCTAAAAACAGCAACTGAGTTACAGCTGTTTTTCTGAAAATCCCATAGTCAGGGCGGCGGAAGTGACGTTTTTTGGAATGATGTCACATCCACGTGCTTCTTCTCTGGTTGACGATGGATCAGCTGTGTTACGGTGCCTAAAACAGCGTGCCTATTTTTTTTTACATAACGCATTAATGCGATTTGGCGGGCAAGCGCGCTATTTAATAGAACGACTTTATGCGTGTATGGCAGGAGATGTAGGAGGTGTATTGACCAATTTGGCTGCACACAAGTTTGATAAAGCAGGGAAATTATGTCTGGTGCATATGTGAATAATGTAGTCATAGCTGTAATACGTAACTAATAAGCACTGTACAATAATTACAATTGTGGACTAGCTAGAGGGTATGGATGTCACTCACCGTGGTCTTTGGGAGTCTTACTAATTGCTGTCAAGACGTTGTCTTGGCCTCCAAAAGATGTGACATTTACACTACACACAAAAAGGCATTTATGGTTAATATACAGTAGGTATGAGGTTGTCTGTAGCCATTTGCAATATTTTTTTTCTCTTCCCATTCAGATATACACACCTGAGGTGTTTAAAATCAATGATAAAGAGGACAAGCGGCTCATTGTTGGATGGCTTGACTTTGAGTGGGCAAGTATCAGTTTCTTCTGCCTAGAAAGAAAACCATAACACATACCATTAGAGATTTTTTTAAACTGCTGTGTTACAATATACTGTACATTAAAGATGAATTGTCATTACCTACGTTTTCAGCGTGCATTGTGAATAATTTCTTTTGCCAAAGATGTAAATCTCAATAAAAATAAGTTTTGATGCCACAGCTGCTTCTTCTTTCCTTTTTTCCATTTTCAAGGCTACTATTTATTCTTGGGCAGATGATGATTTGATGATTTTTACAAATACTGATTAAGGGGGAAGAAACCCTCGGCTTATTTTGCAGTTTGTTTTCCGGTTCAGGTTAACTACAGCAGGGTAAAACAGGCTAGTAAGCAATGCAGCTAATGAAATAATAACGGATGTGTTTAGGTGCGCCCAGATCCATGGGTGTTCCAATGTGCAAGCATAGATAGTAGTCAACTCAGTATTGTCAATGCACACTGATACACCACAATCTAACACACCTCACCCATTATCAATATGATTAGCTATAGCTGGGATGATTACATGACAGCGTACTTGTGCAGCCTGCCATATTTTTACCCTGCTGTTATTTTTAATCTGAAATGGAAGACAAACCACAATATCAGTGTAGGGTTTCACCCGCCTTTAAATATATGCATATACAAAAGTTCTATGAATTACATGTTTTGTCCACCCCAATGCACAAATTTGTAGTAATGACACCATTGAATAATGGTGCTGCACCAGTGCAGACGGGTACAGAGTTCAGTTCCACTACTTAAGGCCCCTACTACAACCTTTGACCCCAAGTCCATTGAGCATACAGGGCCTGTGTCAGATCCGCGGCCATTCGGAATTATGTTCTAATGGAGCATGGAATGGGTTAACAGTTACACTCTCTCTCGGCATAATATAATGCTATGGTTTTAACAGCCCGAGTACATCTTACTGTTACTGTATGTCTAACCTCCATAACCCATCAGCTTCACTAAATACTAATGTGTCATTATCTCTCACTTAAGCTGTATTAAGCCAGGTATTATGATACTTAACTTAAGCTTTCCATGAATGACAAGGGCCAAAAAATCATGAGTTAGTTGTGATAAGCCTTCTCCTCGTGATTCCTGAATTTAATGTACTTACTGTGTAAGACAGGACTCCATTCACACGAGACTTGGAGAGAGTGAAACCAACCTAAAGAGGGAGATACAAGTAGAGTCCATGACACATTCAAGACCCCTTGATATTAAGCTTTTGACCCTCATGACGTTATATACAGTGTCATATACATTATGAAACATGTTGGGACTGGACACATCACGTTTATAGCAATCTTATTACAAATTGACCTGATATTTCAACTGAAAGAGCAGGAGAAACCAGTATGACCCATTACAACGGAGTGAAAATATTGTGGGTTCACAGAGAGGTTTATTAAAAACTGATAATGACGTTAATGGATGTTGCTGGACTGTGGAATGCAGAAACAGGCAGGATCTTAAAATAGGCAGAATAATACCCATTTCAAACTTGTGCAAATGTTCAATAGTTTTTTTTTCAAGGCAGCAGGTTACGTAAATACAATGTAATTTGGCATAATTGCATTTATCATACCGCACAATTTGATCAAGTATTTTGCCTGGTTTCTTTACTTTGCACTAACGATCCTACAGACACTATTTACAAATACATTCATGTTCTTTTCCAAAACCTATTTAATTACACACATAATAAGAAAGTGATTCCTTCAAATAATGCCAAATTAATCTAGTCACTTTGTTAAATGGTGTAATAACAGCATTTAAGTTAGGTTAGACTTTATTGAGGAGAACCTCATGCTCTGCATTTGACCCATTCGAACTAAATGTATTAGGAGCAGTGGCCAGCAGCACCTGGCCAGCACCCAGGGACCAGATCCATCTCAAAGGTCACATGCACAGGAATGTCCCACCATCCATGTTTTTTGGTGTGGGAGCAAAGTACCAGAGCATCCAGAGGAGGAAACCCACACAAAATGCTAATTCCACACAGAAGGGCCCTGCTCTGGTTCAATCCAATGATCTATTTAAGAGACAACAATGCTAACCAACACTGAGATACCTGACAAATCCAATAAAGCTGGACCTAAACATTGATGCAAACCTGTGCACACATATGCGGACACACACACACGCAGTGACTCACCAGGTCCGTCGGTAGTGCCGTGTCGTGGAGTTTCAGAGATTGCAGATCAACATCCAGGGTACCATTCGCATAAAAACCAAATGTATTGAGATGGACCACGAAACGAGTTTCATTCTGAAAGGGACAGTGAGGGGAGGAGGAGGAGAGGGTTGAGGAGAAGATGAGTTCAAGTATTGATTGATGTACTTTATTTAGTAAGACATGAGAAAAACAGTACATGGAAGTACAGATTCCCAAAACAAGGTCTACTAAACTGGAAGGCTCATAAAGCACTAAGCTTGTTTAAAATGAGATCCCCACGCACACAAATCATGATGACATATAAGAGACAGACAGATATACACACTACTATACAGAACGTCATACAATCAGCTTACAGGTTACTGGTATGAAAAATAAGAAATATGTACAAGAGGAAAAAAAGGAACTGATGGCAGAGAGAAGAACATGAGTCTAAAATAATACTAGATCTCATGTGCCAACTGATAACGTTATCTATGAAATACAACGTACAATGACAGTCATTAAGACCTTTCTAACATTGTAACAAAGGACCCCAATGGAAACAAGCCAATGGCTTTCTTGGGTTTTTTAATTCCTATTAGCCGACCTTGTATTGAACTGTACTTACTTTTTTTCTGCAAACGTTTAATAAAATATTCAATCAATCAGTTAAGTATTTACAGGGTTTTTTTCATTAACCACTTGAACCCTATAGCATTCCTATTCTAAGGAGAACTTTAGCCAACAATAGCAGATCTACAAGCTCACAACACCACGCAGAGCTTGTAGATCGGCTATTTTTGTCAAAGAGAAGGGGAAAAAAGAAGACTAAATGCATAGTAAGCGTATTGACGTATTGTGGTTAATGGTTATAGATGTCTGAAAATACACATGAATCTAACATACACTGATGATAGTGCTGTCAAACAAGTCTATGAAGCTATTTATATGAAATCTATGAAAACGTGAAATCTGCATTGCAACACAATTATATACAACATGTGGTGGGGGGGTCCCTGCTTCATCTCTCTCTCTCTCTCTCAGAAAGGGGGTCCTTGGCCTGAAAAACGTTGAAGACCCCTGGGCTAAGTCGTATTAAACACAACGTCAGCTAACAGATGTTAGCCAACTCAACGTCTCCTTACCATCAGTAACAGCTTGTGTATTCGTGCATCGCATCCTGCCAACGTGAGTAGAAGTAAGCAGAGAACAGACGCTCTCTGTGTCGTAGCCATGTCGCCACTTATTCACCTTTTAACAAACTAACAACCTGCCAACGTTAGCTTGAATCTAGCTAAACGTTAGCTAGCAAGTCAGCTAACGTTAGCCAACAGTATTATTTCCCCCAAACAGCTCCCAAGCTACCGTGTGGTGTGACTATGTGAATGTCTGAATTGATCCTTTACACGGATTTGAAGTATTTACTCTGAATCAAACACGCGTGTGTGAGAATGTCCTGTTTTGGAAAGCGTTGTGTTTTGATAAACGCAGAATGTGAGCGATGTGGAAGCTGGCAACATCTCACTTCCTGGTCCTGGATCACGGTTAATGTTGCCAGATTTTTGTGAGAGAAACAAGCAACCGGGTCAATGAAAACAAGCCCAAGAGAAGCGGCCACACTCCATCCACTCTATATTTTTTTCTTTTACAACTTTGTGAGCTTGTAGATCGGCTATTTTCAAATAGCCGATCTACAGTCTCACAACGTTTTCAAATAAAAATCTTGAAAAAGTAATGTTTTTGAAACATTTTAAATACACAAATCTTGTATGGGGGTCCCTCCCTGGCTGGACAGGCTGGCACAAAATATGTTCAGATCTGTGGCCAAATACATAATATGGGGGTCCTTGACATGAAAATGTTTGAGAACCACTGGTTTAAACAACATTAGGAAACAAGCCCAAATAAGCAACTACACTTTAAAAACAAGCCCAATAAAACACAACCAGCAAACTACCAATATTTACAGGCAACTTTACAGAAAAACAAGCCCAAAGTAGCTTATAACAAGAGGACATGGCAACGCTGGCACGGTTTTCAAAATGATCAAGGTAAGGTAAAAAACCGCACAGTGCGGAAGTGCGGTCAAACGAGCAGTACAGCAGTGTAGCCGTGTCCTCATCATGCGTACACTACAGCACATAACATGTTTTGTGTCTTTTTTTGTTTTGGTTTTCTTATTATCACTTTAAAGTCTTGTTTTCTATTTTTTTTTGTGTGATTTTTTTAAATCACAGATACAAGCTTAACAGCTTGTATTGAACTTTGAACTCGACGTTACCTTACATTAGTGAGCCTTGTCTTATCCATAGGTCTTATGGTCTTATCACGTGGTGTGGGGTTTTCTAAAACAATTTCTGGCTTAGGAAACTATCACGTGATCCGCGTACACGTCAGATGTAGAGTTGTCACTAGATAGATGGCCTCACTAGGTTAAGAAAGGACAGTATTTCTGACTGTCCTGATACTTTTAGTTTTACTCAAGTAAAACCTGTGAGTACTTTATCAGTGGTGGATGAAGTACTCACAGTTTTTACTTGAGTAAAAGTATCAATACCACAACAATGTAGAAATACTCTGTTTACAAGAAAAAGTCCTGTATGCAACATTTACTTGAGTAAAAGTTTAAAAGTATTGGCATCAAAATAAATGTACTTAAAGTACCAAAAGTAAAAGTACTCATTATGTAGAATGTCCCATTTCACAAGTGTTCAAAATGTATACAAATCTTTTGAAAAGCAGATCAAGCTCACAACACGTCGCTTTTGTGACGCGTTGTGAGCTTGTAGATCTGCTATTTTCAAATAGCCAAAGTATATAGATTAATTGGTTAATGCATGTGTTGTAATAATAATGTAGTGGAGTAGAAGTAAAAGTACTGAACATTTTAAATACTCCAGTAAAGTAAAAATTCCTCAAATTTAAGTACAATACTACATGTGCTTAGTTATTTTCCACCACTGGAAATGATTCAACACCCCATTCCCCATTGCATTCCCCAGATCATTATTATCCTAAACTTTAACCACCCATGCCATTGAAACAGTGGCTGTTAAAAAAGGAAATACGTATAGTTGATGCTCACCCACCTCCTCAATAAGTCAAGTCGCACCTTTTACAACATTTTTATGGAATAAGTTATGGTCTATCTATGGAAGCAATTAAATTGGAAGTTTTAATGGCACTATTATTTTAGGTCATAAAAGCAAGGCTCCAGACATCCCAAAACAAACTGGTCAGGTTACTACTTGGCCTCACACCTACAACTCATCTAACCCCTGCTCACTTTGCTAGGGTGGGATGGCTCAGGGTAGAGGACAGAGTACAGCAACTTGCAATGGGCCTGGTCTGCAAGATACACTACACCACAAACACAAAGACACCCATGTACCTGTCAAACTACTTCAGAAACGTTAAAGACGTCCACAAACACAACACCAGAGGGAGCTCCACAAATCACGTTCAACACAGATTTGGCTCAAACAAGGGGTTACATTTGTTCTACTGCTATGCCACCAAATGTGGAGTCATAAAAAAGTGTTTTTGCAAACTGTTAATAAAGTATTCAATCAATCAATCAATCAATCAATCAATCAATCAATCAATCAATCAATCAATCAATCAATTTCGAGTGCCTTGCCACTTAGTATTGTTGCCCTATGAGAGGACCAAATTGGAAATAAGTATTTCATTATACTTCATGTGTTATCCTTGGTATGATTTCTATTGTGTTTTTACTTGTATACATTTTATTAGTTTACACACAGAAAATCTGAATATACAGCAATGGTAAAATGAAGGTTGAACACATTTCTTGACATTGTAGGCCTATGTTTAAAAACAATGTCAACAATGAGCCTACAGTATACAGTAAAATAGATCATCCTGCGAAACACACTCAACAGTGTAAATTCAGTGCAAATTAAGGTCTTATTCTGTACAGATATTGTAAATTCCCACAAAACATCCAGCGCTACAGATGAATGCAATATTCTGCTCATATTTTATCTAGCAAACAAACAGCATCTAAAGTAATCAACATCTGGATAACATAACAAGCCTCTATCTAAATAGGCAACACAAACGGATGATACAAATAAATAAGGAATATATGACGAGATGGAATCTGAAGTTTTCAGAGTGCAGTGGAAGGTGGGCAGAAACTCTGCAGTCCTGCCCCGGGGGTAATTCCACAGCTTGGGTGCAAGGAGGGAGAAATTCTAGGTTGCTTGGAGTGTTGGCCAGGATGCTGTATAGGGATAGGAGGAACGTCACGTCCTGTGTTAAGTGTGCAGGAAGGAGTGGGCCCGCATCACATCTTGCAGTTAGTATGCCCTTGGTTGCATTGTAGGTCAAGAGGGAAGACGTGAACTTCTTGAAGACCAGGTGTGTTGCAGCATTCTGCATCTGTTGTAGAGGTCTGGAAAAGCTATATAGGCTACTGTATAAATGTAGTCCATTTAGGTAAATTGTATGACAAGTGACAAGAGCTATACAGACTGCATTTTTGTTTAGGTGATATAAACCAGAGACAGTACCAAGGTTGGCTACCATTGGTCAAGGCAAATTGACTAGCCTAAAAATAAATGGTTTTAAATATAGAGGACCAGTTGTGACTGAACTTTGGCCACTGGAACAGTTTTGCATAAATCACAGGGTTCACATGAGGACAAACGGTTAAAATATTAATATTCTGTTCAGTGTGTACACTTCTGAGGAAATGTGTACTCTATATGCAGTATGGCTTCCCAGATTTAATCTGAAATGACATAATCTAAATCTTCCCATTAAGCTTTTATGGGGGAGACTGGGGAGTTTAATGTACAGTAGTTGAGCAATTTTCTTTTCACCATGTAGCTGGGAACTTGACAAAAGCAACATCACCACATTTTCAGTGGCACATTGACATAAAATAGCACAACAGATGAGTTTTGAGTGCAGTTTGTCCATCACATCAGAGAGCATTCTCCATCTCCATCCATTTGTAGCTTTTACACAGTCATGTTTTATTCAGTCATTCAATGGCGTAACATGACCTCAGCTACATTACCAAGTGCATTAGGGCAAAGTAGCTTCAGTGTAGATACGTTTATTAACTTGTAGTGTTGCTACTGTAGCAACTTATTTTGAAAGAGAGCTTTTAGTGTGCTTCTACATTTTAAAGTAGCATGCCCAACATTATGTGCATGAGGCAGATCCATCCAATGGAGAGCCATGAAGGGAATACATAGAGCCAGTGCATATAATGGGTCAAATAGAGGCCCAGTGGTACCATTACAAATTTGACAAAGCCATAACCGCCTACCTAATTCAGACAGGTTTATGACTCCATATACATTAGGAAAGGAGGACATCATGCGTTTTGAAAAAAGGGATTTGGGAATAAACACTGGGAGAAATTGAAATCAATTTGTGAATTTATGAAAGTGACGCCCAAATGCTTTAAACTTGCACCACCTTTTTTGACTGGCATATTGACTGTCAATTTGAGAGATACTTTGTCAAATATGTTAAGGCATGTGTGCACTTTTTCCTCTAAAATGGTGAGTAAGCTTTAACCTGTCCTCTCAGGCTTTATGATACCCAGAGAGTGCTGTGGGTACCTAATAGTGTCGATGCTAACAACAGATTAACAGTCTATTTGGAGGGAAATAAACTGAGCAAAGTGTATATTAAAAGGCATGTGATTATCTAACCTCCAGGGTAGAAGAGTGAACGTCAGGCCAAATACAAATTATCTGAAATGACACCGGTACAATCAGTACCATAAATATAAGGTATAAAGGTATCTTTAATTAAAATAATAATATCTGTAATTGAAGTGTGTCCTTCCCTGCTATAATTAGATAATTTGTGCAAGTTCAAGTAATCGCGATAAAATATCCCGCTCGTATTCCATCCTCTTCATAATGTGGCTTAAAAAAGGTCTGCAGACTGAATGTCGAGTTGTAATACAGATGCAATCACCATGTAAGTACTGTAAGCCTCTTGTGACCTTTTTGTCCTTAACACACATCACTTTCAAACTACAATCCGTACGTTTCATGTCCTACCTGAGATTAAAACCCAGTACTTTGGACCAAACATCTACCACTCATTCAAGACAGAATCCCTGCTTGGCATGGGGTGATATTGTGCTTATGAGCTTGATGCAGTACTACTCGTCAATGAGTAGGTGTTCTACTCAACACCAGGTTCTAAATTACTCAGTGGAAGAGTATAGACCACCTCTTCAACCTCTGCAGACGTGCTAGTTACTGTAGGCTGTATTAACATACTAACATGTTTATTCATTAAAATAAGTTACGGATGGCAGCTTTTAATTCTGTATCAATTTATTGTGCATTGAGAATCATTGCAGACTGTGAATACACTGGTGATTGAGCAATTCTGAACCTTTGATATACCACCAGTGGTTGTGGGCATATGCATGAACACACAACCAGCCATGTGTGAGACACAATTGTTTTATCAAGCCTATCGTATCATAAGGGCCACAACCCAAGTGTAACCTCGCAACATTAGCAGCAATGTATGACACTTTTACATTTACCATTACATACCTCCCCATTTCACTATTTCAAGCCACTTAATTAGCATCTGATGCTAATAGAAAGGCTTGTCCATATTGACCTTAAACCAATTTTCTTTCAATGTGCTATCATCATGATACTGTTTAAGGTTTTACAATATAACCCTTAATGCTCTAGTCATTCTGACAACCAGATATATTTACAGATCTTTGCCTTTCTGCTAACAAGGTCCATTCTAGTATTCTTTAGAATACACTGCTTCATATCAGTTATGGCTCGCCCTTGTTTTACAAAAGAAACCTAAAAAAAAATGTGCTTTGATCTTGCAATGACAAATCAAACTCAGAAACTGTACAAAATAAAAAGTCCTGCAAGTCCCTCTGACACAATAATGTGTTTAAAAGTTTGTTGTGTCTGTTGTTTGGCTAAAAGTCAATAGAAAACAGATACCCTGGTATCCAACAAAAGACTACAGTCCACTCTTGCCAAGTGAAGATCACACAGTATTCTTCCACCTTTGTAAGAGTCAGTGTTTCTAAATAAACACAATTTATGGTGGAAATCTTTCTTTTCTACTGAAAGAAAAATGACATTGTTTCATTATATATTTCAAACAATGAAATGATAAATAATTGTATGAATAAAAGGATTTGCCATGGGTATGATAACCGTTAAATGCTCAAAACAAAGAAGAAAAAAAAAGATGTCCTACGGACCTATAGGAAAAAAATAATATTTTCATGTGTTTCAAAATGATGCGTGATAATCAGCCAAAATATGTATGACAATAAATGTATTTGAACAATACATTTTCACATATATTTTTCATCCCATTCACGAAGGTCCAAAGTATGATTTTTTGGCTGTTTTGTTTGTCTTTCTTTTCATATTATGAAACATATGAAACAAATTTTTTTCTTTATACAGGGATGAGTCTCTGGGCTCTTCGTTAAGGAGGAAGGTGCTGTTGGACTTTTTTCATGCACAGAAATATCCTATATTAAGCATTTTAAATCAAATTCAGGAGCAAAGAGAGGAGTTAAGGATGTGTGTATATGTTGTGTGTGCACGTGTGCTTGCATGCGTGCGTGCGTGTGCGCGCACGCGCGTGTGTGTGTCTTTGTATGACTGAATTTGCATACATCTTTGTGTGTGTAAAAATAGCTAGACGCATGTTGATACATTTGATATGTATCTCTACTGTATGTTGTGTTTTGTCATGTGCTCATTTGGACACGGCAGCCTTCTTAGTAACGCTCGCTCTCCTGGTTCCTCCGCCTCCTCCTCCGTGCCACAGGTGACCTGGGATAGTGAAACCGTCCACGCTCATGCCCAAGGTCTTGGAAGGGATGGTGCTGAACTGCTTCCTGTCTGAGCTGTACTTGTACATGGACTCCACCTGGGAGGAGCTTATCATCCGCGGACCCACGCCGGTCAGTCGTACGAGTTCCTCCGTTTCAGGGTTTGACGTGTACACGCCGCGGAACTGGCAGCTGGCATCGCGGAACAGGACGAGGAAGTGGTTCGCAGGGCTCTTCTCCATCTCCTGAGGATGGAATAGAACAGAGAATATGAGAGTCAGAGAAAGTAAAATAATAGAGTTTGATATGCGATGGCTGTTTGTATCGTGGTCATGTTGAAGGGTAACTATAGCTCAATGCTCAATAAAGCACTACATTAACCATTACATGGTTTGACCAATATCATGAACATAATACAAATGATCAAAGTAGCCGGTAGTATACAGGAAGGGTATGCAGAACTGTAAATCTATACCTCAACTATCTTGTTTTTCTGTGTCTCGTTGACTTTGCCAGCCAGACAGCAGCGAGAGAGAGCACTGTGAATGATGAATTTGTTGGACTTGAAGCTTGGCTCTTTGAACAGCTTTGGTCCTGCAAATAGAAATGCACACACACCCATCACAAATACATTGTGGCAAAGACATTATTTATGCACGCAAAGGCAAACTAGTACACACAAACTGACAGATATGTGTCCTACCAGTGTACTCAGGAGCAGGTGAGGTGCCAGGCTCGGACCCAGTCTCCCAGTCCTTGTCTCCATTCCGATTGGTCAGCGGGCTTGGTGACATACATCGTGCGGGCGAAGCAGGACGGCTGTTGGGAAAGAGGTAAAGAATCAGAATAGCTTAATTTCATCATTCATGAGTTGAACTAGAACACAATTTTACCATGGCTAATAAGTGAATAAATTAAATCAGACAATAGATAGGGACAGGAAAAAATAGGATACATACAATATGAGACATATAAGACAAGAAGAGCGATTTACAGACTAACAGAATGATGAGAATCTCACAGGGTTGAGACAAGGTCAAGTGTTGTACATGTTGTCTACCTGGAGGGTTTCTTAGTGGGGTCACTAGCATTGTTGTCAGGCTCATCAGACGTGGCTGCCAGGTTGAGGGAAGAGTGAGAGTACACCTTAGTCAACTTAGAGACTGGAGAGAGAGAGAGAGAGAGAGAGAGGAAGGGAGGGAGATTAAAGGGAGTGTAATCTTTTGATACCAAACAGTATGATCAACAGTAGAGTATGAACTGGTCCATAGTCTACATCATTGGTTCTCAAAGTGGGGTCCGGGGACCCCCAGGGGTCCTTGGGGGGGTACGAGGAGGTCCCCAGCAAAAGTAGTTAATATACAGTAGTATCACAATCATTAACCACTTTAATTTATTGTTAAATTGGTTGCAACTGTAATTGTATTCTTGCTCTGTAAAGTACTTTGAGCTGCATTTCATGTCATGAAAGGTGCTATACAAATAAAGTTTATTATTATTATTATTATTATTAATCAATTTATAAGTTGGCTATTCAAAAACAGCAGATCTACAAGCTCACAGCGCGTCACTTCGTGCCGTGATGCAAGCTTGTATATTTGCAATTTCTGAAAAATATTGAAAATGTTAGGAACATTTTGAATTTAGAATTCTTTTAAAATAAATCTTCTCTTCTGGGGGTCCCTGGCACAAAACATTTTCAGATGGGGGCCAAATACATTTTGGGGGTCCCTTGACATGACGTTTGAGTAGCACTGGTCTACATTACCCGGAGTCCCCTTGGCTGGGCTCCGAGACAACTGGCTCCCCTCTCTGGTCATGCTGCGGGGCCGTGAGCGAGCCTTCTTTATGGCAGCCCGTCCTTGAGAGGCTGGTTTTTGTTTCAGCACTTTGTCCAGGTCAGACATGATCCTGAGCTGCTGACGGTGTGCGTACTCCTTCCGCGTGAAATCGCCCCAGCGAGCCGGTGTGGCTGGGGGGGTGGGGGAGGGGGAGGTGCCAGCAGGAGGGGTAGGGCATGGAGACCCCCTCTTCTCCTCCGAGGAGACCGGTCTGGAAATCGGGAAACCGTTTTTTGATTTGATGCTCTTTGGTGTATATTATTAAGCTCACTTTATATTCTGACGTTTATATTAACAGACATACACATTCAAGCCTGGGTATGTCAGATTCAAGACCTTATATCTGATGTGCATGTGAGTGTGTGTGTGTGTGTGTGTGTGTGTGTGTGTGTGTGTGTGTGTGTGTGTGTGTGTGTGTGTGTGTGTGTGTGTGTGTGTGTGTGTTTTTATACACTTGTGTGTTACCTGTTTTCCCTTTCTTGTTCATACAACTGTCTCCTACTTTTCATCTCCTCAGCTCTCCTCTGCTGTCTCTCCAACAGCAACGCTCTACGCTGGGCCATCTCATCCTCACTATGCACCTCCCCCTACACACAAAAATCATACATATCATCACCTACAGTATATGTCATGTCATATCATACATATCTCTTGTAAAATGTTGATTATAAAGTGTTCTTATTTTTGTATTACTTTACTTAAATTTTTACCACATTTTTCTCCCCAATTTAGTAATTCTTCGCCCCACACACATTTCTGTGTTGTCACTGCTGCCCCCACCAGGAGGACGTAGATCCTTCGTCCTCCCGCACAACACTCCCCGCTGACAGGTGCTGCCCCAGCCCGTAGGATTACGTGCAGTGCCAATTATCACCCTCCCTGCCCTGCTTCCCTCCCCCGAACATGAGCCAATTGTGTTTGTGTGTAGACACTCGACATAGCCGGATGCACCACGGTGGATATGAAACCCACAACCGCCGTGGTGATGGGAAGCTACTTATGTTTGTATTATTGTCACAACAAGTTGCATAAATGCAAAATGAAGCTCTTCTTTCCCTTTCCTCCTCGAATGCACACACTCACCCTAAAGAAAAGACCTATTCCTCCTCGTGTCGCTGATTCACTCAGTTCCAAAGCATCCATCTGTCTTGTCTGTTGTCCTTCCACTTCTGTTTGCTGTTCTGACGCCCGCGTAGATTCCATTGCCACGCCCCCTTCTTCTGTGGAACCTGTAGGTTCCGCAGCCCGTTCACCGGTTGGTTCCGTGGTGGATTCCGCAGTGGATTCCGCGGTGGATTCCGCATGGTCGCTCATAGAATCTGATGAAAACTCGTGCCCCTCATCCGTTGGCTCGTCGCTGCCGCCCTCTGGCTCTCCCGGGGACAACAGCGACACCTCCATGATGCTGCATTGCTTCCCCGCTGCTACTCCTCTCCCTCCTCCCACCTCGCCGCCTGCACTGTACGCAACAGAGATAGAAACAGTCTCACTCTCAAATGAACACTCAGAGGGAGCGCCAGAGCTGCTGCCTCCGCCAATGCTTCCGGCAATGCTTCCGCAGATGCTTCCGCCGACGCTTCCGCCTGCTCTCCTGGTCTGGGGAAGAGCTGCCAGGCTTCCCGCCGCAGCTGCCGCCTCCCCCTCCTCCAGCTCCAAGCTGAACTGGGTGGGCGTCTCGCTGGAGCTCCCCGTTTCCGAGGCGCTCTCCTCAGGCTGCTGTGGCTGCCGGGTGGCCTGGGGAGGCTCCTGCGGGGTGCGGGGTCCTCCGATGCGGAAAGAAGAGGAGGTCTGAACCTTACACTTGCTCGGGGACACACGTCGCAGGTGCGGGAGGGTATCCACGTTCTGTGGGGGTGTTAAGACACGGGCGAGCGGGGGGAACTTTAACTCGGAGGGACGCGGGCGCGGTTGGTGCTTTGGGCTGCGAGGGGTAGAGGATGAGTGGATCTTCGTGCGGGGGGCAGGGCAGGAAGACGACAAGGGGATGTTGGGGGAAGCTGAGGAGAGATGAGAACGCCGAGAAGGCGATGTGACAGAGGAAGGGCTATGACCAGCAGGGATGAGCCAAGCCTTACTGGACACCCTAGGTGTAATCTTAGTCGGGGTGCGAGGTGGAGTTTTGGTTGGGGTGCGGGGAGGGGTTTTCGGTGGTGTCCCGAGGTTATTAGGGGCTGATCTTGGGTTGTTCTTGCCTGTAGTTCTCGGTTTACCCATAAGCTGCTGCTGTTGTTCCGTCAGTTTCTGCATGTCCTTCTGCAGTGACTGCAGAGCTTCAGTCAATTTGTGCACCACTTCATTGTAATCTGCTGCTATGGCAGCCTCCCCTACTTTCTCTGGTCCCTCCCCTACTTTCGCTGGTCCCTTCTCTTTCTCTCCTCCCTTCTCTTTCTCATTGTCCTTCCTCGTTTCCACAGAGAACGTGACTTGCTTCTCCAGGCGAGGCGGAGGTTGGCTATTTCCCTCAACGGGTCTCTCCTTTCCTTTCTCTATCTCCTTTTCTTCTGTCTCCTTCTCTTCCTCCTTATTCAGGTGCTCCTCCATGTGAGTGAGGTGCTCCTCCAGGGTGAGGTTGTCCGCCTCTGCTGCCTCCCCTCCCCCCTCGCCTTGCTCTCTCTTCAGCTGAAGGAATGCCGTTTTCCCCAGTCTCTGCCTGTGCTTGGCAAAGATGGCCTCAATCCGTCTCTTCTGGGCTTCGATGCTCCTGCGTTTCTCCTCCAGACGGGCCCCCAGCTCCCAGGCCTCAGAGCCCGGCTCGGGGCCTCTGTGGCCTGGGCTGTCCTGATGGCCAGGGCCCCCTGCTGGGGTGGAGGGTGTGTGTGGGGTCCCTGGGGTAGTGGGGGTGGAGACTGACTCCTCCCCTGGAGCAGCCGGTTGTCTCCTTCTACTGTCCCGCCGCTCTGCAAAGCTGGTCATTCGCAGGTTGTTGCCGTTGCTGTGGCCATTACTGGGGCGAATGTTGCCTGGGGTGCTTCTTGGGAGGTCGTCTGATGCTTCGGAAGAGTCTATGCTGCCGTCCCGTAGTACAGAGTCATCGTCCCGTGACATATCAGAGGCTCGGTTGGGCCTCTCCCTCCTCCCTCGCCTTCCTGTGTCCCCCACCTCTCCACCTACGGGTCGGTAGAACATTCCGGAGCGGCTGGGGGCGGAGCTACTGAGCTGGGCGGAGTTCTCTTCAGGGCAGTGGAGAAAGAATCCAGCAGGGGCTCCCTCTGGACGTAACCTGGGCTCTGGCCTTCCCCCCGCCCCTCCTCGTCCCCCTCTTTCCACATTCACTTCCGGCTTTCCCTTCCCTCCGTCCTTCCCCCCCTTCCCCGACGTGTGGATAATCTGCGGTCCCTCCTCGATGGTGGGGAGCTCTCCCAGGGGAGGTGTGTGCGCTCCCCGTGAGGAGCTGAACAAGTGACTGAGGTCCTCTGGGGGGCAGTAGGGGATGCAGGTCATCCCCGATGATTTCACAGGGGATGTCATAGCGGCGACACCGGTGGTCAGGCTGTCAGTGCTGCCAGAGCGTAGGACAGTGTTTATGGGGTTGCCCATGACGATGTCGACATCACTGTCCAGGCCAAAGGGAATGCTGAAAGTCACAGCCGAGAGAGGACGACTGGAGAGAGGTAGATGGATGAATGGGAAACAAGTAAAAGAGAAGAGGGAGAGGAGAGACAGAGTGAGAGAAAAGTGTGTTTGTTAAATACAGCTATAATATAAAAGTAATAAAACATCCCCTACATAAACTGTGTCAAACTCTAAAGTGTAGTTACCTGATTTGCTTCTTGGTCCATATTTTGTTTTCTGAAATGACAAATAAAAAAACAATATCTGAAAGTATCTGAAAATGCCATGCCAGAAATAAGTCTTATTTCCCAAGATCCCACTCGTTTCTTACCAGGTGACATTGGGGAGGAGATGGGCACAAAGGGCTGTTTGAAGATGAAGGCAGGCGAACCGCTGTAAAAGGACAACACAGTTATACCATGGACACCTTTTTACCAGCAACACATTTGCTGGTAAGTGGTAAGTTACTGAAATGTGTCATTATGGTGATGGTGGTGGTGGTGATATGATACCTGTTGCTATTCCCACTGACTGGACTGGTGCAGTCCAGCAACCCTGTGGCATCTGAAACAGACAAAAAAATCACAGTCATTTCACTGTCAGGTCATCAAGGTGAAGGATCAATCACTCAACATATTGCGCGTATTGGTACCAAAACATTGAATGCAATGGAAGCTAGAGACCTGTGAGGTCGACTGGCTGTATGGGGTGGACAAAGTCAGGCTTCTGAACCTCAAAGCACTCCAGCAGCTCAGCCATGAAGCTCATGATATTCACCTGAGGAAAAGAACAGTTTCCAAGTGCAATAACTGTGCAGGTATTTATCTTGGCGATGATAAGTTTATGTACCACATACTAAAATGTATTGTCGCTGTAAGCACATGTATTCGAACCATGGTCTCCCACCAAACCAAACATCTACCATTCAGTCAAAAGAATCCCCCTCAGCCAAGAGGGTAATTACTGTAGGCTCCCGGGCTTCACGCAGGGCTGCTCTGTGACATTTGTAAGCCTTGTAATGTAGTCTGCCTACAGGCATTCAGTACATTAATTTGTCCTAGACTATTTTTCCTCCTGGCTCCCTAACTGTGGCATAAACTCCCAATTGCAGTCAGAACTACAGACTCAGTTTTCCACCATAGTCTGAACTCTGAAGATTCACCTCTTCAGACTCCACTTCA
>NC_137604.1:30943725-31006225 GCF_963280865.1 Gymnoscopelus braueri | reverse complement strand
AAACACTACACAGTAAAATCCTCAGTGTGGATTTATCCGTTTGTAACCCTGAGAGTGTACAAATGTAACAAAATGGACCCTTAACACGAACCTTTACGTGTCAATTTGGATACATTTGTGCACTCTCAGAGTAAAATTAACACTTAGGATTTTACTGTGCATGCAATACCAGGCAACCACAGAACAGCAGAGTCAGCATTATATTAACTCTGAGTCAACTGCATAGCATTAGCAAACCGTGTCTCATATGGGACCTTCAGACCTGCAAACAGCTTCCTGCATCTTTGTAATCTCTGCTCTGCAGAGAAATGAGGGACAACTTTGCTGGACTGAAAACAAGGGAAGTTTTTCCATAACGGAAACTGGGTGACAATAAATGACAGCCTCTGCAGGGGGATACGATGAGCGAACTGCTCCACAGATAATGTAATCATCTGCATGAGCAGCTCAGCTAGTTTAACCAAGAAACTGTGTGTGTGTGTGTGTGTGTGTGTGTGTGTGTGTGTGTGTGTGTGTGTGCGTGTGTTCATGTACTGTAGCTTAGACCATTCACATTCAAATACCAAAGACTCTCCTTGAACAGGTCAGTTGCATCCCACCCACACACACACACACACACACACACACACACACACACACACACACACACACACACACACACACACACACACACACACACACACACACACACACACACACACACACACACACACACACACACACACACACACACACACACACACACACACACACACACACACACACCCCTCATCTTTGCTGACCCATATTTGGACTCAGTGAATGGCTGCTCAAGGAGTCAGGATAATCTTTAAGATTGGAACGGACTCTTCCATTCCCACAGGGACCGAGGGGAAAGATTCCTCTTCTCTCCTCTCTAATCCAGTGGTTCTCAAAGTGGGGTCTGGGGACCCCCAGGTGTCCTTGAGGGGGTTCCACGAGGTCCCCAGCAAAAATAGTTAATATAGCTTCACAATCAGTTTAACTACTTTAAACCCATATACATCGGCTATTTGAAAATAGCCAATCTACAAGCTCACAATGCGGCGGGATGCATTGTGAGCTTGCAGATCAGCTATTTTCATAAAACCTTGAACAAATTTGACAAATGTTGAATATTTTAAAAATATTTTAACAACAAGTCTTGAAAAGGGGTCCCTGGCACAAAATATTTTGCGATGGGGGTCCGCAGCCAAAAATATATTAATTTGGGGGTCCTTGACTTGAAAAAGTTTGAGAACCACTGCTCTTATCTACTATCTCTCTTCCTGCACTCTGTTCCTTCTCCCCACAGCACTTCACTCCTCCTCCATTCATCCTCTTCACACTAACTCACAGTAAGGAAGCAAATGTAATGCTGTTGGTTCTTAGCTATCTCCCCTCCTTATGCAGCTTTGTTTCACACTATTTTGCCGTTCAGAAAGAGGAGAGATGAGTATAGTGGAGGAGAGGAGAGGAGATGGGCATGTGATCATCACTTATTGTGTGAGAACTCTTAATGTGATACCTTTTCTTCAAATCAAGTCATCCTGTAACTATGGGATGCAGAAATGATGGAGCATGCATAGAGTTATGTAAAGTGATGCAGTGACACACAAATAGAGCTGTGTTCCTCCCTGTCCTTTCACACTCCACAGCGCTGGAGGAGCAATAGAGCTGCCATCACTATGGAAACGGAGGAAGAGAAGTGGTCATTTTGCCCCAGTAAATGAAGAGGCTGTGGGACTGGACTGCAGAGTAAGGGCCAGCTAACCCAGTTAGCTTAATGCTAATCTAATACGGCAGAAACAAGGCCTAAACAATGCTGTAGTTCAGTAACAAACAATGCCAGAGACTGTTGGTGGGGTGTTGTAACATTGTCTGTGCAGACTTGACATTATGTTCAACTTTACTCAGGTACTACATAATAAGCAGCAGTAACATTAGAATGAATGGCAGTACAGAAGGACACAATGAGAAGAAAAAGCAGGCTATGAATTGACACCATGGAACATGCCAAGTAACTGCCTTGTCATACACCACCCACATAAACACACACTCACTCACTCACCCACCCACACACTCTCACACACACGCACGCACGCACGCACGCACGCACGCACGCACGCACGCACGCACGCACGCACGCACGCACGCACGCACGCACGCACACACACACACACACACACACACACACACACACACACACACACACACACACACACACACACACACACACACACACACACACACACACACACAGTGACAGAATACATGCTGCTTAGGAGCTTACACTATTCAGTAAGAGAGGAGACAGAATTTGAATACAGAGTGTCTAACGAAATCTGAAGGGAGAGACAATAAAGCAGGGATGTATCTCGCTCTCTCTAAAACACACACTCACACACTCTCTCTCTCTATCTATCTCTCAAACGCACACACACACACACACACACACACACACACACACACACACACACACACACACACACACACACACACACACACACACACACACACACACACACACACACACACACACACACACACACACACAATCTATCTATCTATTTTAATCTCAGGTGAAATAAAACCAAACCTCAGCTAAAACAGGGTCTGCAAAGCCAATTATTTGTCTGTGGGCCTCCGGCGCCAATCTTCATTAAAATTCAATAGGGTAGGCAACCTGGTGGGCCCTTCCCAGTTGACAGCCAACAATGAGACCCCCCCCCTTCCCAGTTGACAGCCAAAAATGAGCCCCCCTCCCCAACACACACACACACACACACACACACACACACACACACACACACACACACACACACACACACACACACACACACACACACACACACACACACACACACACACACACACACACACACACACCCTCCCATATCCATTGACAGGTATAGGCGAGGCCAGACAGAAAGAGATGCTGGCACATAAAGAAAGAATAAATCCACAACAATCACGTTACTATGGTATGACTGCATCCTTCAACGTAGCAAAGCCTAAATGTTCATCATTGACCCAGCAGTAGCCTACATGCAGTTCTCCAAAGCCCATAATAGACTCATCTTGTATTTGATTAAGACTAAGACAATGTAAACCTATTGTATTGACATCCTGTCCTGTCATATTCACACAGACATGCGTTAGTACAGTAGCGTGCGACTGCGATAAGGGGTGTGTGTGTGTGTGTGTGTGTGTGTGTGTGTGTGTGTGTGTGTGTGTGTGTGCGTGTGTGTGTGTGTGTGTGTGTGTGTGTGTGTGTGTGTGTGTGTGTGTGTGTGTGTGTGTGTGTGTGTGTGTAACACTGACACAAATTTTATGCGGTTTATTTATTTATTTTCACCCAGCCCACTTTGCCAAGACACTGCTGTAGTCTTTTCACATTGACATAGCCTACATAGACTACTTCATTACATTACAACATTGTTTCATATGGCTATAGCCTATATGCCTATTGTTTAGTCAGTTGTTTCAAAATAAATCAAAATACAGGCCAGATAGCCAACCGCACTGACAAAGGGCTTTGTTGCAACTGCAAGGCAGGGATGACTTCCTCCAATTGGCTGTTCTGTGGCTCGCAACATTAAAATATGACATCATAAAATCCCCTATTTTTTGGGCACGTGATGATCATGAACTTCTTAATAATTCTACATTGGGAATAATTATGCCACTGTATTGTCAAGAAGGGAGACTGTCAGTAGGTTTCCCATGGCAGCAGCAGGATGCTCAGCTGGATGGAGCATCCCATCCCACACCAAACAGAACAACGACCAAGGGCTAATTTAACTCTGAGAGCCATTTATTCTCTGCTATGATCAATTATTAAGTGCCCCGCCCAAGCAGTCGGCTACTTCTTCTGCCTTTATGTGCGTTATAGAGTGCTATGTCTCTCCTCAGAGAGATAACCGGTATTAAGGCTCAGAGGAGGCACCCATTACCTGCCGATCCGTAAGATTTGCCCAGAAGCCATCGGACGCTGGAGCAGATCTTGGCTCGGTTGAAATCATACTGATCCAGCGGTTTGATCTCCGGCACAGAGAATGTCTTCTTGGTCGCGTTCGCATCCTGATCCACCATGGCCGAGCTGATCTGATCTGCACAGAGCGGCACCGCACCGGGAGAGAGATGTGATGCGAGGATGATGAGCGAAGAGTGGGTGTGGATGGATGGGGTCCTTCTTCCCCTCCTCACCAGTGTTGCCATGTTGGCTTATTATAAGCGACTTTGGGCAAATGTTTCTGTAAAGTTTCTTGTGAAAATTGGTAATTTGCAAGTTGCGTTTTTTTTTGGGCTTGTTTCTAAACGTGTACTTGCTAGGCTTGCTTCCAAATGTGGTAGTTATTATCTAAACGAGAGGTTCTCAAATATCTTTCATGTAAAGGTTTTGTGCCACAGCCCACAGGGCAGCATTTGTGTTGTTGTTATAATTTTTCAAAACATTTCCAAACATTCCACATTTTATTGCAAGAGTTTTTGAAAATAGCGGATCTACAAGCTCACAGTTGTAGATCGGCTATTTTCAAATAGCCGAGGCAAAAAGGTTTAAAAGTGCTCATGTGGCCTAAGTTGACTTCTTTTGGGCTTGTTTTCCTAGACCTGGTTGCTTATTTCTCTCACATAATATGGCAACGCTGGTCCTGTCCTCATCCCTGTGAGGGAGGAGAGCCGGTAATGCTCTCCTGGCGCCGCAGCGCGGATAATGGCCAATTAACAGTGAGGACAGTTAGTTGACCTACTTGCAGTGGTGGAAAAAGTTCTCACATGTTTAATAAGTAAAAGCATCAATGTAGAAATACTCTGTTTAGAGCACGGTCACGCCGCACTTTTATTCTACCTATGAGGGCGGATTCTGCCAATGCATTTCAATGGGAATGGAGCTTCTTCTTTTTTTCTTCCAGAAATCCGCAAATGGCAGCAAACCGCTCCATTCCCATTGAAATGCATTGGCCCTCATAGGTAGAATAAAAGTGGGTCTGACTGTGCCCTTACAAGTAAAAAGTCCGTAATTCCAAATTTACTTGAGTAAAAGTACAACAGTATAAAGTAGCCTACTCATTATGCAGAATGTCCTATTTATTTCAAGTTTTCAAATGTATAAAAAATTGCAGATCTACAAGCTCACGACAATGCTCACTTTGTGAGCTTTGTAGATTGGCTATTTTCAAATGGCCGAAATGTATTAGGCTGAAGTGGTTAATGAATGTTTGTTTTGTAATGATCAAAATCTAATTTACAAAGCAACTAGTAACTCAAAGTTTTCAAATAATTGCAAATAATTAGTTAGTTACTTTACACCACTGCTAATTAACAGTGGTGGACAATTAGTCCTACTTGTGTCAAAGAAGTAGATACTCCCGAGTCTCCTGGTCAAATATTACTGAGCTACAAGTGAAAGTTACTCAGTCAAATTTGTAGTTAAAGTACTGGAGTAGCCCATTTGCTTTGAAAAAATTAATCATTTTGGCTGTATGAGCCAGGTATCAGCTGACTGCTTTGTTATTAGACAGAGAAAGGGCAGGGCAGACCCTGAATGTGGTTGACTGAGTCTGTATAGTGTCATGACATGTGGACCAAATTCAGGCAGAAAATCAAAGAAAGTGTGTGTGTGTGTGTGTGTGTGTGTGTGTGTGTGTGTGTGTGTGTGTGTGTGTGTGTGTGTGTGTGTGTGTGTGTGTGTGTGTGCGGTGTGCGTGTGTGTGAAAACGTATTTTGAAAGCAGAATCGATACATTTCCGGAGTTACTATGGCTCTTTAGTCTTTACAGCTGACTGAGAAAACGACCTGCTGAGACGTCAGCGCCTGAAATATGGCCTCCTAGGTCCTCTAGTGGCGGCACAGTATACGACAGCCACTGGATAAATAGGAGAATACTTTAACAGTTTTGGAAATAGTAGTCTTGGAAATAGTAGTCAGTGGTACAATTATACAATGGTGCCGTTAAAAGGATAACACAAAAAGCCCTGAGGGCTTATTTCCATTGTCGTCCTGTCCGTGTATTCAATTCATAGTGTCACATCAAGTAGATTTAGAACACACATAGAAAAAACATAACTCACCTTAATGTGTATAATTACATCAGAATATCTATGCAGGAAATTGCTAATCTAATTTACTTGTATTTTCTCCTACATTGTGTACAAATCTTAGTTCACTATCCTTGTATTTGTAAGGATGTCTTAATTGTCTGTTTGTTCGGCAAAGCTGTGTAATTTTTATCTGCCTCTTGGCCATTTCACAGTTCACACTTTCACACACGTAAAGGAGACTCTGTCTCATGTGCTCTTAATATTTAAATAAAAGTTAAAATAAAAAAATGTCAGAAATGTGAGCCGAAGAAAACAAAATCAACAATGCCAGAGTACTATACAAAATGTTTATTGCAATTTCACAGTCATTATTCACACATGTGACATAACAAACACAGGCAGAGCAAATCTCCTTCTCTTCCACACACAGACACAGTGGGTATTTGTAGTGGAAATGTAATCGAGGCACTGAGTGGTTGTGTTAGTAGTGGTCATTATAACGACAGGATAAAAATGATCAAAAACATCAACAGGAGCGTATCTTTAAAAAAGAAACATAGTTTTTACAAATGAAACTAAAATTCATAACATTGCTAGTAAAAGAAGAATTTCATACAGTCAACATGTAGTGTAGCATAAAGTCATTTTTCAAAATAAGGTAAGTAGAAGAACTTGAATCCTCTTCTTCCACGGACAGCACAGAAAATGTATATCACATGGTACACTAGTGGGGATTGAAGCAATAATATTGTTAATAGCTGTGTTTAAAATGCTGAATATACATTAAATAAAGCAGCCAAAGTCAAGTTAAAAACATATTGGTTGGAATAAAAATGTTTACCCCCAGGAATGAAGAGAAGAAATCCAGGAACAAAGAAAATGGCACTTGAAACACCTGCAGAGACAGTAGTGATTCAGTAAGTACACAGAAACTAAGTATATCGCAGTGACGCAACTAGACAATTTGGAATACATAAGTATAATTACTTTAAAGCATAAATGAGCACAGCTCCCGTCTTAACTACTTAAACCCTGTATACTTAATTGACTGACATGGGTCCCTCAGTCTCACAGGTCAAGTCAGCCTTCATGATTTTGTGTTTTCTTGTATACCAATAATCCATTTGGCTGGCCAGTTGAAACACTTTAAAGCCTTTTGCATCAGTTTGATGCACAGCTACAATTAGGGAAAACTACAAGTTTCATGATCACCCAAAAATGCATTTCAAATATTAAAAATAGGTGATTGTTTTAGATGATTGGAATGCTTTCCCATTCCTAAAATAGAAGAAGAGAAGACGAGAGGACACACACACAGCGAAAAACAATGAGGGCAACACTTAAAAGCTGAGGACTATGAGCGGATCCTGACCAAGGAATGTCTCTTTGACCGGGTACCAACCGGTAACACCACAGAGGATCCACTTGATTAAAAGACTGAAACAGTTGTGTACCAAAGAACCCAGCCAGTTCCTACACGCAGTGATTATCTACACAACAAAATGATTCCACAAGGGATTAGAGTGCAAACGTGCCCAAACCCTTGGTAGAGACAATGATAAGTTCTGTGAGAGTTGGTGTGAGATATTAAATAAATGCCCCTTCGACCTGATGGCTTTGGCGATTCAGGAAGAATCTGAACAATTAGAACGGACCCGTGCTGGAATCACTCAGGAGTTAACTTCAACCGTCTCTAACAAACAAAAACTGGATGAGATTAACCCATTAGACCTGAGGCGATTCTTAAAAATGATTTCTAAATAAAGTTTTTTGAAAAAAATATAAAACATTTTATGTTTGTATATCTGCTATTTTTGAATAGCCAAAGAAATCTAAAGTGACACAGATGCGTTCCAGGTCTTATTAACTCATTACAAGAGCACAAACAGAAAGGGGAGGAACGATTCAACATTGTATGTATACTTTTGGAAATCAGGCTACCAACGCACCACAGAAGGTGACGGGTAAGGTTGAGATCCGGAACCGTAGGAATCGGGAAAAAACGGATCCAACCTTCCGGAACCGGAATCGGTTCCATCACATTTGGAACCGTTTCAGGAACTAGTTTTATCACACTGTCAGAGCTGGTATGTGGACTTCACGTCTGCTGCTATACAATTACAATACCGGTGCTTCTCAAACTTTTACATTTCATGGACCACCATAACTCTGAGAGTGTACAAATGGAACCAAATGGACCCGTAAGAGTCAATTTGGTTCCATTTGTACATTGTCAAGAGTTACAGACCTGTTTGGGTCCATTTGGAACCCCCTACAGCAATCGTTAAAGGGAATCGTTAAGGAACCGGAATCGTTAGAATCCTAAAGGAGCCCAACCCTAGTGACGGGCTGAGGAGACAAAATGTGATGGGTAATCAGAGCAATATATTCTGACCATAGACTGTATAAAATGAATGGACAGCGTTACGCCCCCTCCCAGAGCATAACCTACTTTATCGTCAATTAGAAAATAAATGAGACCATAGTTTACCAAAACGCATATCATGATGACTGAAAGGAGACTTTAAACTAGCGACTGGAAGCATATAGTATTTATGACAACTTTTATTAAGGTAAGAAAATCTAGTCTAAAAGTTTGTCAAAAACCCATCCGCTTGCGTTCAAATAAATTCTTTCTGACACCAGCAGGGGTAAAACAGCGAAACTACAGGCCATTCATATGAACTTTCTCTTCCGTATTGGCGTCAATGTAAAAATCTCAGGCTGGCCCCTTGATTCTGACCCAAGTTTACACAATTCAAAGGAAGGAATGCCTCACGTGACACATACTGCCATCTGGTGGAGAGAGATGTTCATGCAGCCTTAAATAAGAAAACATACTAAAGTCTACATATACAATAACATGACATAAGATGAAAGAAAGGCCCTCATGGATTTGAAAAAGGATACCACAGCTATCTGAAAAACAATACCACAATTGTCATAACCAGCTGATAAGGGGTCGTGATCCAGTCAATAGAGGACTGTGAGAAGGAAGCTGAGAAACAATTGAATGACTGTAACCTTTATCAAAAACGAACAAAAAATAAACACCACTGAATTTCAGAAATCCATCCACGGAAAACTATAGGAGCTCATGGAGAAGAGGACCATTTACAGACTGCCGAATATCCATAAATCATTACAGAACCCAAAAGGACATCCTATACCTAGTGTCTTGCATTGGGTCTCTAACAGAAAATAATCTTTCTAGTCCAGTAGCTGTCAATCAGTCTAAATGAGGACTTCGATATCAGCCTTCCTCTAAAATATGGACCATGACCATTTTGGGGGCTACTAGCCTCATCAGTCAGTCAGGTCCATCCATGCCAAATTGCCTCTATATTTGTGTGGATTGTATGCATTATATTTGTACATCTCTGTGCCTTCAACAGTGGAATACTTTTCTAACGTTTAAATGCAGTATTGAGGTCCTTTGTACCCATGATTGTGAGCCACTGTGTAACCTTTGTTGTGATCCTTTTAACTTTTCATGTATAGAATGTGTCATTTTTATGTAAGTATGTAACCTGTACTTTTTTCTATTGTGTCATTTTGAATGACACTTGCATTTTTGGGTGATCATGGAACTTGTAGTTTCCCCTAATGGTATAGCTGTGCTCACGTGATGCTGGGGATTATGGGTACCAAATTGTCTTCACCCGAGGATGACCATTCGCTGGTCGAAACATTGTAGTAGTTTGCACATTAAAGATGATCCAGAGCAGCAGCTGCCTTTGCAGACTGCTTTCATTATTTTATGTAGATTTTATGTCCTGCACAAGCGACATTGGTATATGGATGTGCATAACAATTCCTTTTGAATTTATAGTCTTTTAAGCCCATATGAATTGCGGCAAGGCCTGCAATATTTTAAAAAGTATCTCTTACTTTAGTTTAATTTATTATAGTTTGTATACACTTTAATCGAATTATTTTTCCAGAGCAGTCATAGCATCTGGGGTAGAGGACTGGTGTAATTTCAGACCCACATGGATACAGTCTAATGGCCAAACAAGTCCCCTCCATTTTCCTATCTTACCTGCTTCTGGGTTCAACTGGATGACAATACCTGTTAAAATAAGAGCTGTGGATGAAAGCAAACAGATGAACAACAACAGTGAGATGAGGAGATGAAAAGACAGCACAGTGTTAGACCCGTTTATAAAGACTTTGAAAGGGAGACAAAGTTCACTCTGTCAAAAGCCTATCATAGCTGGCTATGCAAACAAACGGTAGTTTAATATTGCATAACAATTTATTGTAACTCTAAAGTATATCTATATCAAAATAAAGGAATATGTTTACAATATGCAGTATAACCAAATTATTTCCATTTAATTTGTGTATTAACTCATTAAAAACGGGAAAGCATTTGTGTAATTTTAGATATTTTGCGTTGGCTATTCAAAAATAGCAGACAAGCTCACAGCTGACAGCTTGTACATCTGCTATTTTTTAACATTTTTAAAAAATCTTGAAAGTGTAAGAACTACTGATTTAGAAGCCATTTGTAGAATGGAATGTGTTAAAAGGTTATGCCTATGTATCATGATCTATAAGGCCTCTTTGTAGGACCAGACCCACCTAGTCCAGTGATAAGAAGAAGGAATGAAGCCAGGACCACTTTCCTATTCTTCTTGACTGACGGGTGAGACGTCCACCTGAACAACAGAACAGTGAATGTATACATTGTATGATATCTGTCATTGCATGTAGGGCTGTCACGGTCATGACATTTTACTTGACCATTAATTGTCACACAAGTAATTGCGATTAACAAGTTCATTGTGTTTTTGGCATTCAACATTGGAACATATAAATACAACTGTGATTTCTGTTTGGATTTTAGGCTTCATGAACAAAAATTGCACAGGCCAAATATGACAAATAACTTAAATATACAAAGAAAGGACTGACATATTTAATAACTTTATACATTCAAACTTAAAAATATATATATACAGTATATAGTGGAAAGCACACATAAGCTTGTAGATGTGCTATTTTTAAACAATTGCATGTGTCTGCTTGTGCATGTTTGTGTGAGTGCATTCCTGAAATTACCCGCAGCAGTGGGCAGAGAGTTGGGTGACAGAACTCAAGGTGCTGAAGGACCACTGTGAGCTGCAGTATGACAGGTTAGCGGGGTCGCTGTGCAAAAAGCAGAGGCAAAGATTATGTAGACTTCTGTAAAATATACATATAATCTCATTGCCACACACCATGTAGAATGTAATCATATCATTCTCACTGACCTACCTGATTTTGAAGAAGTTATTGAAAGTGGAATTGACACTGCTGCCCAATACATCTTCATTTTCCAGATTCTACATAAGTAAACAAAGAAGACTGCAGCTGAGTTATGGATTCAAAAGCGGCATATATATATATATATATATAATTTGTGAGTGAGTGTGGAATGAGTGTGAAATACGGATGGTTTCTTTGTTGTTATGGATTCAAGTACACAGTAAAATCCTGATTGTTAATTTATCCATATGTAACTCTGAATGTGTATAAGTAATGGTCCATTTGGTTACATTTGAAATAAACAAAGTTATACACACACCTGGTATTTCATATTACTGTGGTCAGGAGAACCTGCTGCAGCAGGTGACGGGAGACTCTGGGGTTTGGTGAAAGACAGAGTACCAAATGTCATCTCTCCTGCTTCTCTGTCTTTGTCCCTGCTGACACTCTTCCAGCCTTCTGACTCTCCATCAGACACGACTCCTTCCTCTTCTCCCTCCAACACAAATGCATCATCGATGCTGAACTGTGCTGCCATGGTGATGGCACACCTTGCCTGTTAGACCCTCTGGTCTGGTGGATTGATGCACACTGTGGGCGTAGAGGGAGTCAGATGTCAGTCACCAAAAGATAAATGATCGAATAATAAATAAATGATTATTATTAATATTATTTTCATTTCAAAATGCTTTAATGACATGATAAAATGTGTTTAACCTGGCCAAACGCATATATCACTAGCAGACACACGGATTAAGTGGGGAGTGGCTATCGACCCCCTGATCAAGTGGTTTGCATTTGCAATAGGCCAAGATCTAGTGCTGTAAACTAAAGTAACTAAGTACATGTAGTTAAGAATTTTGAGGTATTTTTTTTAAACTTCCAATAACTTCTACCCCCACTACATCTCAGAGGTAAATGTTGTACTTTTACTCCACTACAATTATTTGAAAACTTCAGTTACTAGTTACTAATAGCCGATCGCGATGCATTGTGAGCTTGTAGATCTGCCATTTTCAAAAGATTTTCAGACATTTTATACATTTGAAAACCTGTGAAATGGGACTTTCTGCATAATGAGTACTTTCTACTTTTGGTACTTTAAGTACATTTTGATACCAATACTTTTGAATTACAGAGTACTTCTACATTGCAGTATTGATACTTTTACTTGAGTAAACAATGCGAGTACTTTTTACACCACTGCCAAGATCTAATCGAACTTATAAATGGAAACCCGTTGTTTTCGCATCTGAACAACACGGCGACCGTTAGCTCAGCGGTAATAAGGCAAATAACACTAGACCCAACCAGTACTGTTGTTGTTCTTGAGGTAAATAACATTAAAACGAACCAGCAGTTGTTGTTCTTATGGTAAATAACATTAAAGATGAACCAGTAAATCATTGTTGTTCTAAATTAACATCAGCTAACCCATGTAGCTACTGTTATTCTCTCTCTCTGCCATTGTTGCTTGTTCTTTTACAGCTCTGCGATCAGATGATTCAGGCGTATTTAAACTTACTCTCTTTGAAAGGTTTTATTATGGCAAACTTTACTGCCAGTCTGCCACTCCACGTCGATGTGTCCGTTTAAATAACTACATGATCATATTGGAATTTGTTTTTTTTTATAAATCCATCCAACGAACAACGTCTGTTTTCCAACTTTTCCTGATGCGAGAAAACTTTCCCCAAACTTTGGAATCTCCTCTTTTTCTCTACATCCGGCGCTCGATTACATGTGACTGATTCCGCCCGAACTTTGCGAGTAGTGTTGCCAGATTTCGCGAGAGAAATAAGCAACTAGGTCTATGAAAACAAGCCGAAAAGAAGCAAAGTTAGGCTACATGAGCCCTTGCTAATTGAAAATGGACGATTTACAAAGCTCACAACGCGTCGCTATGCAACGCGCTGTGACCTTGTAGATCGGCTATTTTCAAAAACAACATGAAACATTTTAACAACACAAATCTTGCATGCGGGTCCGTGGCACAAATACATATTTATTTAGGGGTCCTTGCTCCTTGACTTGAAAATGTTTGGAAACACTCACTGGTTTAAACAACGTTAGGAAACGATAAGCAACTAGACTTTAGAAACAAGCCCAAAAAACTGCAACCCGCAACTAACCAACATTTACAAGCAACTTTACAGAAAAACAAGCCCAAAGTGAGTTATAATAAGCGGACATGGCAACACTACCCGATGGACTGCGCGAGTCCATGTAATCGAACGTCGCGATGTCGATTGGCCTACTGTGGTCAATCCGCTACAATCAAAATCAACCAACAACAACAATCCCTGATTGTTGATATTAACTCAAGTTAAATTGTGCCAAATGCTCATTGTGTATATTTATTGGAAGATTACACTTAAACATGTCAACTCAGAAATAGGCTAGACTTTTTGAAGATATAAAATATGAGCCCAATTAGCCCTGATTACATGACTGTCACATATTATATGACAGTCATGGATGAACGTCAACATAGTGTTTTTACTTCCTCAATTTACAACCCGTACATCTACATAAACTTTTAGATTCCAAATATAAAGTGCTTACCCTATGACCACAGATGTTACAATTATGTACGGGCCCTTAGAAGTACCCGTATATTCCGTATTGTGCAATAAAAAGCCTTTTAATCCGATTGGTGGCCATTTTCTCTTTAAGCTTTCAACTACGCGACCCTATCGGTTTGGAGGTGTATTGCACTCTGATACATTATAACTCTATGAATAAATGGCCACCAATCGGATTAATATGCTTTTTATTTAAAAATACAGGTACTTGTAAGACCCCGTACATAATTTTAACATCCGTGGACATAAGGTAAGCAATTTTTATTTGAAATTTGAACGTTTATGTAAAAGTACGGACCAAAAAAAAGAGAAAGTGCAAACACTATGTTGAAGTTCATCCATGACGGTTATGACAGATGACCATGGATCCATGGATAGACCATAGAGTTAAAGGGATAGACGGACGGACCCCAATTGGCACTGTTGCCAAAAAAGTGAAACCATGTGATTTCCAGTAAGTCACACATCCCACATAGAGCACACAAACATCTCTGAATAAACAATATCAGATTAGTCATTATCGGTGGCAGTTTACTGAAACACGCTCAGAAAACACTTGCGGTCGTGATCACATTATTCTGTTGCTCTCGGAAATTCTTGCAGTGAGTGTGCTTGTTTTTATATTTGAGTCTATTATATTCATTATATCCATGGTCATGTTTGTTTGTCTGACTGTTTTTTTCCCTGTCTTTTTTAAAGTAAAAACTTTAAAAAACGAAATTGTAAATTATTCAAAAATATTATTCTTTATATTCTATATATTCTTCTTGCTCTCCTTCAGATGACACATTTAGCTGTACCTTGTCTTGTGCTCCAGCTCTTCCTCCAGGTAAATACACATTTTTCCTTTACAATGTTAGCCTATTTGAAGAAAAAGTTAAAGTGAAGCAGCACAGACTACACTACACACTATTAAGAATCTGTTAATAGATCCATTTCATCGTACCTTTTCAGCAATACGACTCATTTTGTGTCTTATGCTGTTATCATAAATACATAATTAGCCAACCAACAATGTTATTTTTTTAATTGAAATCTTTTTCTGTAAGTTACATTGTCTATAATAACTAGTAAGAGTCAGACATATCAGTTAATCTTTTTATGATATATGTTAGACTAACTAGATATCCTATATCAGTGGTTCCCAAACATTTTCATGCCAATTAGGACCCCAAAATGTATATTTGGCCACAGAGCCCCATTTGTCAACATGTTTATCATGACATAACGTGTCGTGTGTTGTGAGCTTGTAGACCTGATAATTTTGAATAGCAGAAATAATAAAATAGGACTTAAGTGTTTAAACGGTTCCTAATTTTGCTGGAGTCCCCCTGGAATGACCCCTGGGTGTCCCTGGACCCCACTTTGAGAATCAGTGCTATATCTTACTTCTGTTATACACAATAAAATCTTATTATTATTTTTTTTTCCAAGGTTTTTTTATTTTATATTTTCACATACAGGTCTATAATAAAGGGCATACAAAAAACAGTGAATGTATGTTACCCCTCCCACCCCCCCAAAGTTCCCGCTCCGAAAGAGCCACAACCCTGGTATCTCCTTGTACCATTAAAACAAAGGACAATACAGACAAATAAGACACAATTGCAATGAAAAATGAAAACAAGTCAAAACATAAATAAAATAAAAATAAAGTATACACAGTAGAATATATATATTATTAAAGAAAGATTTTAAATGAATTAAAAAAAAAATATATATATATATATATATATACACAAAAAAATATACAAAAACAAATTCAGTGGGGTCAATTTATGGGTCCTACACAATAAAATCTTTGTGTTCAGGTTTCCTCTGCCTTAGATGTCTGGGTTGTTCATGGCTCCACCCTGATCCTCCCCTGTCTACCTGTCCAAGGAGACAGAGACTTCACCGGGGCTGTCATCACATGGAAACATAATGGTACAGTTACATTCTTGTTATCACAACAACATTGTTTTACTTAACATTTCCTTTTCAAATACGTTTGAGAGTAATTGGAAAATATGCTTGATGCTTAAGCTGTCATACTGTATTAGGAAACGACTTTTCTTTATAAACATATAGGTGTCACAGTTCCTGACAATTCCTCTAAGTCTGTTACAACAATCAAAGATGACTTCTACCTGTCTATCTCACCTGTCACTGCTGCCAATAAGGGAGAGTATGTTTGTACGCTGGAGGAAAACAACATGGAGTGGATGAAGAAATACACTGTCCGAGTTGATGGTGAGGAATAGAAAAGCTGTATTTTCTCTGTATACTTGGTGATGTGGTTGAGCATTTCTGATTTGGGCGCATTGGCATTGGAATGGGGTTTCATAATATTATTGTGAAATGCACAAAACACACAGTTTGTGGTGTAAAGTACAATTTTGAGGTATTTTTGCCAGACCCAGGGGGTCTGGCTTACATGAGGCTTTGTACCTGTTTTCTCCATACATGGGCATGGTCACTTTGTCCTTAGGCCCCAGCCATAAAAGTCTGTCCCCCTTTCGTCCATACATGGGCATGTTTTGTACATGTTTTCTCCATACGTGGGCAAAAAACTGGTTTTGGTCACTTTGTCCTTATAGGCCCCAGCCATAAAAGTCTGTCCCCCTTTCGTCCATACATGGGCATGTTTTGTACCTGTTTTCTCCATACATGGGCAAAAAACAGGTTTTGGTCACTTTGTCCTTAGGCCGCAGCCATAAAAGTCTGTCCCCCTTTCGTCCATACATGGGCATAGACACAGGCTGACACGTCATGTGAAGTCTGGGTCTGGCAGAACCAGGTCTCCTGGTCTTGTTTACTTTACTGGAGTATTTTCAATTTTCAGTACTTTTTCTTCTATTCCACTAAATCTCAGAGGCAAATATTGTACTATTATTTGTACATTTTGATACCAATACTTTTGTACTTTTACTCAAGTAAAATGTTTATTCCGGACTTTTACTTGTAACTGAGTATTTCTACATTGCAGTATTGATACTTTTACTTAAGTAATAACATTGAATACTTCTTCCATCACTGACGTACAGTTTGTGAAGGAAAATTGCAATGGCCCAGCATGTGTTGGCAATACTGACAGGACGTTCATTTGTTTTTCTCCCCAGTTTCCACTGGTTATACCCTTAAAGCATATGCGGGATCCACTATTAACCTGCCCTGCCATCGCCCATCATCCAGCGAAAACGAGATCTATGCAAGTTGGTCCAAAGAAAAAGCTGGAGATGAGCGGAAGCAACTGGCTCCTGTAGAGCTTTCAACACCTGGTGAAAGACTGGAATGGCTATACGCGGACCCACTTGACACTGATCAGACCATCACCCTGAAGGAGCTCAACACGGAGGACACTGGAGTTTACCACTGTGAATCTGCAGAGGGGGAGAACTTCAACACCATCCAGCTGATTGTGGAAGGTAGATTTAGAGACCTATGTTACTCTTTTCCTAAGCACACACATTTGAAACTCCACTAATAATATGCGGAACCGACAAGTCCAATTGAAGAAGTCATGGAAGGATGAGGTTGATATTATAGTTTCGGTGACATTTATGCAGTGGTGTAAAGTAACTAAGTACATATACTTAAGTACAATTTTGAGGTACTTTTACTTTACTGGAGTATTTCCAATTGTCTACCTTTACTACTACTCCACTACATCACAGAGGCAAATATTGTACTTTTACTCTACTACAATTATTTGAAAACTTGAATTACTAGTTACTTTGCAGATATAAATTATTACATTATGAAACATACATTATAACCACCTTAGCCTTATTTTTTACCTAGGCTATTTGAAAATAGCCAATCTACAAGCTCACAACGTGTCGCATCGCGACGCATTGTGAGCTTGTAGATCTGCTATTTTCAAACATTTTATTACTTTTACTTTTGATACTTTAAGTACATTTTGATACCAATACTTTTGCACTTTTACTGAAGTCAATTTTGAATTCCGGACTTTTACTTTTA
Source organism: Gymnoscopelus braueri (assembly GCF_963280865.1). NCBI lineage: Eukaryota > Metazoa > Chordata > Actinopteri > Myctophiformes > Myctophidae > Gymnoscopelus > Gymnoscopelus braueri. The sequence continues at coordinate 30,988,380 of NC_137604.1, read as the reverse complement.
ACAGAGTACTTCTACATTGCATTATTGATACTTTTACTTAAGTAAAACATTTGAGTACTTTTCCACCACTGCATTTATGTGACTTACGTTTACTCATGCCTTTTAACTTTTCTTATAGTTGCTCCTACCATCGCTCCTCATTCATGCAGTGGGTTCACCACAGCATGGGAGCCCTGCCAGGATGAGGACAGCCGATCCTGGGCGCCCATGCTGGAGGAATCTATGGCAGCGTTTTCACAGAAGCTGTATTCCTACCTCCGCCAATCACAGCCCTCTAAGAACCTGCTGTATTCTCCAATCAGCATCAGTATGGTCCTCTCCCATCTGTTGCTGGGTAAGAACATTTAAGCTGATTTATCACTAGTCTGTCTGTCTGTCTGTCTGTCTGTCTGTCTGTCTGTCTGTCTGTCTGTCATTCATGGGCCCGTATACACAAAGCTTTAAAGCTGCAATCTGTAAGATATGTCTCCCCAAGGTTGCGAACCCAGCTCTTCCGCACGAGTGACAACATTTCAACTGCTTAGCTAAGACGGAAAGCCTGTTTGGACATCGAAGATATTACGCTCTAGGCAGGGCTGGATTAACACCTCTCAGTGCCCCTGGGCACTGGAACTGCAATGGCCCCCCAGCCCCGATTCGTGCACGCGCGCAAAGCACGCGTGCGAGAAAAATTGACATTTGACATCATTTTTTTATTTCATTCGTATAGATAACTGCAAAATGGGGAATTTGTTTGTGAAAAAAAAATATATATATTGTTTGTTTTTTTTGTGCCCCCTGATGCCCAGGTGCCCCTGGGCACGTGCCCAAAGTGCCCATATGGTAGATCCGGCCCTGGCTCTAGGCTTCGTGTAATACCCCTTGTCCACCTAGAAGTGGTCCTACCTGACTACAGGATCTAAATTATTCTTAATAAAATAGCAGGGAGACCAGCTCCAACCACCACATTTATGTTAGTTAGATTGTACTTACATACTGTACTCTACTGTACAGATTGGTAAATGACAAAACAAAAATTATGGATTGCAGCTTTTAAAAAGTGGGGTTTTTAATCAGTGGTCTCTCTGGCTTGGACCATTGAGCAATACATTCAAGAGACAATGTAGCCCTACGTCAAAATAGCTATTGTTACTATATTATGCTTATAGTACATGATCTCAAATACGTTACACATTATCCTTAATTTTCTCAGTTCAACTACATGTGAAAAGTCCTTGTAAGAAACCTTGGTGATGTGAGAACGATGCATCATGCCCTCTACTAAATGTCACAGTAACCTTCTTCAATGAATTTGCTTCATGTTCCATTAATTTCTGCATCATTCCCCCATTTCTTTTTCCTCTTCTGTCTGCACCAGGTGCGAGGGGAGACACTCGCAGAGACATTGAAGGAGCCATCAGTGTGCCGCACGACTTCAGATGCATTCACCTCCAGATGAAAAAGCTGAAAGAGAAACTCCTTCACTCTTTGCAGATTGCGTCTCAGATCTATTACAATCCATGTACGATGACAGTGGTTAAAATGAACCACTGTCCCCTCAAATTATTTTGGGGGGTCCCCAGATGATTAGATTTGTTGCAATGTGCAACATTGTTTTTTCACTCAACAGTAAACATACAGTATACAGTATAAGTGTATACATGGTACCTGCACATTTCTAAACAGACAATTTAATGACTTTTAAGACCTTTTTAATACCAAATTGGCCAAATTGTCAAATATTACATAAGAAGGGGCAAACATTGTGAAAATAGCCGATCTACAAGCTCACAATGCCTCGCGGTGTGAGGCGTTGTGAGCTTGTAGTTCGCTATTCACTATATTTATCTGTGGAACCGAGTCAAAATAAATGTAATGCCTACGATTCCAAGTGCTTGTCAGAGTGGGAGGTCCCCAGTTCAAATATGATTATTTTGGGGGGTCGCGGCCTGAAAAGTTTGGGAATCCTTGTACTGCGATAGTTGTATGATATAAGAATAGCACAGTATGGATACTGAATAGGGCTGGGCAATTAAAAAATGTTAATGTAAACAAATCGACATGAAAATGTATTCTAATAGACTTTTTATAATCGAATAAAAAGATTAGTCTGATTAACCACTTATTAGTATTATACTTAGTTGTACAACGTGGCATACATCGCGTTGTGAGCTTGCAGATCTGCTATTTTACTATATATGTATTTGTTTTAATCATTGATTAATCGTAATCGAGTTTGAAACATAATCACTGAGTATAATCATTTGAAAAAAGTACTGAATTAATGAATTGATTTGAAGTCATATCGCCCATCCCTAATACGGAATCAATGCTATAGGAAAAGATGTCAGTGCAGAGATTCTAGCCAGCAAGCAAGAGACTAATCTGTGTTCTCTGCCAGCACGAAACTCACTGACACTGTGTTTTCCGTATCATGCTCTCTCTCCCTCAGATATGAATCTGAGTGAGTCCTTTACCAACCAGTCAGTACAGTTCTATGAAGCTGAGCCAGCCAGGCTGCTGGACACCGATGAAGCAAACACAGTGATGATCAACAGTTGGGTGGCAGAGAAAACCAACAACAAAATCACACAGCTTGTTCAGTCAGTACCCGCTCACACACAGTTGATTCTCCTCAACGCTGTCTCCTTCAAAGGTCAGTTGTGTCTGTCTGTGTGTGTGTGTGTGTGTGTGTGTGTGTGTGTGTGTGTGTGTGTGTGTGTGTGTGTGTGTGTGTGTGTGTGTGTGTCTGTCTGTCTGTGCATGCGTCTTTTTCTCTCATGCAGATTATAATAATTGACATTTGTATTTACTACATGAATATAAAGTAATGAAACAGCTACATAATATTTATTATGTAGGTCAGGGTGCGATCAGGTAATATAATGTTGCTGGTGATTGAACATTTTTAAATTCCACTCTTATGGGCATTACAAATGTTTTCTGCCCCCACTGGGCCGGAAGCCATTCATCGCATTACACCATGTCAGCCTCAGCAGCCTCCCTCTGCAGCTTCTAAAACACTGTTTGCTCTTTTTAAATCGCTCAAACCCTGGCTCACTGCCAGTTATTCTGCCTCTTCCCTCACCAAGGGCCCGCGCCAAGGGCCGTTATGTGACCAGGCATTATCAATCCACTTGACGAGGGCGGCCTCAACCACAGATGCTTTGCCTGAGTGTGTGTGCACAACTGTGTGTGTACAGCTGGTGTAAAGTTTAAACGTGTTTGTGTGTGTGTGTGTGTGTGTGTGTGTGTGTTTCAGGTCAATGGATGGTCAAGTTTGACTCAAAGCCCAAGAAGGCACAATTTACTAAATTGAATGGTGACGTGGTAATGGTACCTGTCCTCTACAGCTCCAAATACTCATTGCCTATGGCCTATGTCCCTGAAGTCATGGCAAAGGTAGCGCACGCATGCACGCAAACACACACACACACACACACACACACACACACACACACACACACACGCATACACACAGTTCACTTTAGAGACAAATACAAACTCTTTCTTTTTCTCACCAACAGGTGGTAAAGTTGGCTCTCACCGGTGAAAGCAGCCTGTACATTCTGCTGCCTCAGACCCACAAACAGTCCGGTCTGCTGCGGGTCGAGGAGAGGTTGACAGACACGGCAGTGCGTCAAATGATAGCACAGCTGAAGGCGGCGATTCCCCAGACCATCGAGGTCACCTTGCCCAAACTCAAACTGGACATCCAAGTGGAAATGAACTCTCTTCTCAGGAAATTAGGTTTGTTTGACATTTGGTTTCTATCTCAGACCGTCTACCAGTAAGTCTATTTGTAGCGCTTTCACTTCTTCAAGATCTCATTTGTCAAGTGTCTCTGCCCATCTGGTTTAATCATCTCTCTTCTCTCTGTCATCCTCTCTGCTATTGCTCCACATCGTCTTTTATATCCTATTCCTATCCTTTAATTCTGCCTTCTCACTCACTCTCCACCCTCGTTCCCATTAATGTAATTTTAGTACCCTCGTAATGCCTCGCCCTCATTTATAGGCTACTTCATGTCACGCGACGAGAATAGCAGATCTACAAGCTTCCCATCTGTTATTTTCAATGCGCGACAGCGGCACTCGACCAAGTATAAATCAGGCTTAACTTTCCTGCCTTCAAACTTCTCCTTTCTCCCAACACAGGCCTGTCATCACTGTTCGACGATCCCAACCTCTGCGGTCTGTACTCTGAAGACAAGCTTTCTCTCACTGACTCCCGCCACAGAGCATTTCTCACACTGAATGAAGAAGGAGTTGAGGCAGGTGCTGCCACCTCCATCTCCTTCTCCCGTTCGTTTGCTTCCTTCTCCGCCCTACGGCCTTTCATCCTGCTACTCTGGAGCGACCAGGCCAACGTTCCCCTGTTTGTGGGCAGAGTAACTGAGCCATAGGGAGAGAGAGAGAGAGAGAGAGAGAGAGAGAGAGAGAGAGAGAGAGAGAGAGAGAGAGAGAGAGCGAGAGAGAGAGATCCCCCCATTAGCTGACATCAGCTAAGCTTCCTGGGGTCCACATAACATATGAACATGATAACAGATAAGACAGTTACGGACAAAGTACTAAGTAGTATTAGTAGAAAGTGAATATAGCTACTTTATCTCAAACATATTACTATACACATTGTATTCTCAATCAGAAGTCTATGGGCAGAGAACAAGAGAGATTCTGAAAGAAGCTCAGCAGTTTAAAGTACAAATTCTGCATGTTTTCATTGTGATCTTATACTTATTCTAAAATCGATGTTAATTAACTTGACATGTAAAATAAAACATTCAGTGTCAGTGTGCAATATCTTCATTCACATTCGGTTCAGATACTCTGATCATATATTACAAAACTAAATCTTACCTACACAATGCATACACAACGAGCATTATGTTTTTGTTTCCTTTAAAAGTATTCTATGATCATTTTGAAGTACATGTCATGGAACAGAAGACCACGGAAACAACTTCATTTTATTTTGTTGAAGAAGTTACATGAATCCACCACATGATGGCAGCCACACTGCATGATCCGCATTGACAGTCAGTGAATACACAGGGATGCCAGTAGTGAATTCTCATGTCCTTCACTCCAATCCCTCATCATCTCCCATGTCAGTGAAAGGAAGACCAAATCTCAATACCGGTATATATGACATTAAAGGTTTTAAAGCACTAGCTCACTTGGTAAAGCACATCAACTGAGCAAAAATACCCTGAATTATCCCTTTCACAGACATACAATTACTTAGCGGCAGTGGTGACAAACTGAATGGACGACACATACTGTAAACAAGTCAGCATTCAGAAAGATGTACTTAAAATACTATATGGGCATGTCATTCATTGGTAACTGCTAAACATGCAGTTATAGATAAGATGGTTACATGAACTCCATTAAAAAAGGACAGGCTTAAGGTTGTGGTACCTGAACTAGAAGGCTTACCCAATTTCTAAAAGCTTGGAAATCCGGGAATTTAAGATCACGCAATTCAATTGGCTATCCGCCCGCCCAGATCCTTACCCAGACGTTCTAACCACAGAAAACCCATGACTAAACTTAACCATCTCTAACGTAATGCCTACTAAACACAACCCTTTCAATATTACCTGAATTTAGTTCAGTGCACTGCTCTGACGGTAAGAAGTGTGGGTATGATTCTGCCAGTTCAGGAGCCACTACCTTTTGCAAATTCCCCCAAAAATCAATCTTTGAAGCATTGGTCACTTTGTAATGTTGATGTTTTGGGCTGATTATCTCACTACTGATACGTCAGGGAATTTGATGTGCATATACAGAAAGTACAGAACAACTCCCCATCTTTAGGTTGACCCAGTTCTCTCGCTGAATTCATTCAAGTTCCAATCGTTGCCAAACCCACTGTCATTACACATATTTTAACCAACCTTTGAATTCAATTCCTTATTGTATAGACATATTAAAACAGTGGAGTTTAACTGTTCCTTTGTTTCTGTTTGTTTTTTTGTTTTTTTTTCAGTTAATGATTAAACATTCACAATGTTGTCAAAGTTCAACAAGAATATGAACGGATAGATCAGTTCTAAAATGTCGAAAACAAGAAAGCTTGATGGGGGGGGGGGGGGGGGGGCTGCTGAAGGCCCCACATCTGTGAACCCGACCGTGGGGACAGAATTATAGTCTTATGATGAACTGTGGAGGCACCACTCATCACCCTGGTAGGAGCATGATGACTACTCAGCAACATAGTACCCCATAAACCTCATTTACATATAGAGAGGTTCAGAAACTAACCAACACAGACAGACACATGCAGACAGACAGACAGACAGACAGACAGACAGACAGACAGACAGACAGAGACAGAGACAGAGACACACACACACACACACACACACACACACACACACACACACACACACACACACACACACACACACACACACACACACACACACACACACACACACACACACACACACACACACACACACACACACACACCACCGCCACCGCCATCCTATGTCAGTGTTCTTTGCCCCGATATATACCATAATTGCTCATTGTCCATTGCATTCCAAAGGGTTTCAGTGAAGGTTATAATCCTTCTTTTTCCTCTTGACAATCCCAGCAAATTGTGGGGATGCTCCATTGTCCATCTGGCAACCAGAGTGCTGTTTATTATCTCCAAAGGCAATCCTGTATCTCACAAAAATAGATACAATTGTCCCGTGGTCTCATCTCTCGCCCAGTGCCCTATATATACACCTTCCACAACACCAGATTTATGGGTCTGGGAAAAAAATACAGTGACTTCATCTGATGGCTGCAGTTACACCAGTATAATTTTGGGTACTATTTACATTTCGACCAGCCCTGTTTTTTTGTTCACGACCAAAAGGTTTAGTCTCAACCAAAGACAAAAGTTAACTCAACCACATTTTGTAACAAAATGTCAATATTGAATCCACTGAGTTGTGGACGTGATGTCTGCTTGACAGCTCCAACTGATAACTCCAAAGATAGAATGCTTCGTATACAGTACGTGTATCTCCTCCTCAGCCTTTTGGTTGGGTGAGAAGTCAAAAGGGCCCTGGAGCAGGGGTCCCATGGCACAGGACCTCTGCTCTGAGCGACTGTCTGACAGTGGGCAAGGGACAGCCATGGTTTGCCACACATGACTGATTGCCTGTCAGTGTCCTTCAGCGAGGATCACGCATCACTTAACATTCTAACATGATATAGATTTTCTGTTTCTCCTGTCCTTTCATATTCTTGTTGGAGTTGGGTTAAAAAGACAAATCAAATGGGCCATGATGTAATTACAGATAGATGTACTTGCACAGAGAAGGGGAAATGCAGGCTGGCCTTCATGTTCACGCATACTGCATACATGTGCGTGTGTGCGCATGCTAACATACAGTACACACACAACACATTTCAAAGTCACACATGTTTAATTTGCTGATATGATGGTGTGCAGACAACCACTGTCACTGACAGACACTGGAACAACATTGAAAAGTACATCTGTAAAGGTACGAATCCACCAAAATGGATCATTTTGTGCTTTAAAGAATTTGTGTTGTTTTGCATTAGATCAAGAACCACTAGGAAAATAAAAGATTCCCCCGAACAAGGGAGAACAGAATCACCCCGTCAATCACATCCTGACAGTTACAATATAATACCACTTTATGAGTCAGCAGGGTACATACTGTATATGGTCTGACCCTTTTAGTGACATAAGTTTAAGTAGGCTACAGTTAAAGGACGACTTCACCCATTTTCAACATATAATTGGTCCTCACTAATGCCCCACTCATTATAAAACGGTACAATTTTTTTCTACTCACTCTGTGTCTCATAGGAGGGCTGTGTGTGGACAGTTCAGAAACCTGCCTACCAGTGACATCATCGTTAGGCAGGGCTTTTTTATTTTTATTTGTATTAACGCGAGAACAATGGCTTAGCATGCTAACTTTCCAGGATAAGAAAGCCTACCGTTTCTATTAGCTTGGATTACCCATCGATGATGTCACTGGTAGGCGGGTTTCTGAAATGTCCACAGCCCTCCTCTGAGACACAGTAGACAAAAATGGTACCATATTATAATGAGCATTAATAAGGACCAATTGTACGAAGAAAGGTTGAAAATGGGTGAAGTCGTCCTTTAAGGAATCTGCACCTTGTTTTTTGGTGAAAATTCAAATGACAAAATGTGTGTGACTTCCACAATGTCAAACGTTAAAGGATGTATTTGTGAGTTGTTTTCATCGTCAACACTTGAGGGACATTTTCACAAATTATCTCACCTCGAAGAAGGAGAATTCAGATGATATTATTAGTATGTTGCTGTTGTTACACATCAACATAGTTATTGCATTCTTTTTTTTCTTGCTCCCATTACGACCTTTAGCCGAAGTCATGCTTTGCCGCAGGGTGGTGTCACTCGTCCAAGCGATGGGCGTGACGTGTTGGTGTTGATTGAAATCGGTTATTTACGATGAGCAACAGCACCATGAAACAAAGCATGAATCAGACTTTACTTCATCCTGTCAGTGATAAGTGTTTCATTGTTGCATGTGAGAGTGTGCAGTGTGAATGACTCACATGTATGTTTGCGTGCGTGTGTGCGTGTGTGCGTGTGTGTGTGTGTGTGTGTGTGTGTGTGTGTGTCTTGAAATGTTTCTGTGTGATTGATTTAGTCTGGCTTGTCATTGCTTGGGGCTCCTTGTTGTGTGAGTGTGTGCCAGTACTCGACTTTCTTCCCTTTGTTTTTGAGACACTCAAACCAGTGTCTGAGTCTTTGTCCACTTGCATTTATACTCAGCTCCACTCCACCTGAAAACGAGAGAGAGAGAGAGAGAGAGAGAGAGAGAGAGAGAGAGAGAGAGAGAGAGAGAGAGAGAGAGAGAGAGAGAGAGGTGCAATTAACAGATAAGGAAAATCAGGTGGTGATTGCCAAGCAAGAAAAGGGCAATGCAAAGAAAGACACACACAGGACATTGTCAGAAAACAGCCCGGCAACAGGAAAGTCGGGTAGGCTGGCAGGCAGACCAGACAAAACAGACAGAAGAAAGAATACAACACAGACATTAAAACAGAGATGAGAAATGCTTTGATGGACGGGAGAGAAATAGGAAATGGCAGTGATAACAGAGAAGAGAGCTGAAGTGCAGGTGGAGAGGCAGACAAAGGCAGGCAGAGACAGTTTTCACACTGCACCTATTACAGAGTTGTCCTCTGGGCTATGAGTGCACAGTCAACGGGTCTTTTAAAATGTTAAAGTTTTAAATGCATTTTTTTAGCAATGCCTCTTTTCTCAGAGCAGCTCCTATATCGACGGGCACGAGCAAACAGGACTCAGCATCGGATCTGTGGCCTGTCTCCACATTAAATGTCGCCCGAGGCTAACAGTGCTTTAGCACATAATGCATTCAATCCCCAAACTCTCTCTTTCCCACTCACTCTCTCTCTCTCTCTCTCTCTCTCTCTCTCTCTTTGATAAGCTGCTATCTGAATACAATACTTGCGCGTGATCTCCATCCTTCCCTCCTAACTACCCCACTGTCTTCTCTTCCTGAGATCGATACTGTGCTCTGTGAGCCCGTGGGCGGTTGGTGATGAATGGTTGGTGAGTGTGACAGACATGGGGGACAGAAGAGCGATGAGGCACTGCTGATGGACAAGATGGAACAGATGGGGTGAATGCCTGCATGCAAACATACCAAGCACACGCACGCACGCACGCACGCACGCACGCACGCACGCACGCACGCACGCACGCACGCACGCACGCACGCACGCACGCACGCACGCACGCACACAGGTTAGTTCTGTTTTTCTGTCTTTCTTTCTTCTTTTTTTCATTCTTTCTTTCTTTTATTCCTTCATTACTTCCTTGAATCGCCTTTTCAATCCATCTTTGTCTCTCACTGTCTTTTTTTCTCCCAACTCCAATTAAGAAATCATGGCCTTGTGCTGTGCATTCTGTAAAATGATAATGGCCTTGGGAACACTGGGGCCATACGTTAGACCAATGGCCTTTTATCCAAGCAAGACGAATAACTCACTCGAATAACTCACTCAACCATATATCAGCGACCCCCCCCCCCCCACACACACACACACGCACGCATGTGCACGCTCGCACGCGCACACACACACACACACACCACACACACACACACACACACACACACACACACACACACACGCACACACACACGCACACACACACAGAGAGAGAGTGAGAACCCAGAGGCAGAGCCAGATCGAGAAACCCACTTTGATCTCAGGGCCTTGGAGCTCCCAGGGTGGTAATCCATTCTCTCTGTACCTCAGCGCCAGTACTCCCCCGCTCCCCTGTGCTGCACTGCACTGCTCTACATTGCTGTGATACACACCAGGCCATGCCAGTGCTGTTTAGTTGCCTCACAAAGCTGCATCATTCTGGCGTGCCGAGCCCAAAGGATCCAAGGGAAAAGGCTTCCCTTTTGATTTGTAACGCCCGTCCACTTAGCTCTCTTACTCACCCTCTCCTTAATTTGTCCAACTCAAGCGCTCGCCTCTCAAGCCTCATCATTTAGCCCCTCATTTCTCTTAATTTCCATAGCCGATCTCTCCCAACCATGTCACTCCGTTGTCTGTGTTCTTGCTGCTTTCATTCAAACACTCATGTTCAATCATTCTCTTCACAATTTCTTCCCCCTCGCTCTCTCTCTCTCTCTCTCTCTCTCTCTCTCTCTCTTCTCTCCCCTTCTTGTCTTCTTCACATGCACTTGCAGCCTACCTATGAAGTCGTTGCTCATTCCGAGGTCATAGTCCCACACTGAGATCTCGAGGGACTTCTTTGCCAGCTGGTCCAGGGAAACTTCATACGCAAACTCCTGTACAGAGGCAAGTACACAGTAACACAAATTGATAAATTACTACTGAGGCCTCAGAAGCCTCAGAGTTAAAGCTGCAATCCTTAACCACTTTCAAGCTGCTGTCCCTAGTATTTTGGGCTGGTCACTATAGGCGAAACGATGTCCATTAGGTGTCCTTCCAGATACCCAGGTTGAAATCTCGCAATGGGAGAGCAGGTTGACCACCTCCAGCCACTGTAGATTTGACATTCTTTACCATACAGATTTATTAAAAAACTAGAAAAAGTGCTCCTCGGAGCACAGGTCTCCGCCAGGTTAGGTAGGTTATTGTGGCCTCCTGGTGGCGCTATAATAGGCCAATGTGAAAAGGGTGCCATTTATTCTTAGGCCTTTCACGGCAATCAGACCTTGCATTCAAAATTTGAGGCATTTTGTTCCAAAAATGTGTTTTGCTAAATTAGACCTGCTGGTGGCGCTATAACAGGCCAATGTGAAAAGGCTGGCATTTCTTCCTCGGCCTAATGGGAATTTGCGTGTGAAATTGCACGCAAAGCGCAAGCTGCGTTCATGATTTGAGGTATTTTGTTCAAAACGGACCAATCCTGCAAATTTTGGAAGCCAACCTTAGCCAATGAGGATGGAATATGGACAATCGGACAGATCTGTGTTGATCACATGACTATAGAGATACTGTTTACCGATTTGCATGACGTTTGGATAAAATCTGTAGGAGTAAAAGGGTTTTGCACAAATCGGCCTCCTGGTGGCGCTATAATAGGCCCATGTGAAAAATTTGGGGCAGAGGTTCTGAATTGGCATCCAGGGAGTGTGCGTGCACAGTTTCACAGCGACAGGGCCAACGGTGCCTGAGATTAGCTGTTCACAGACAGATGGACGGACGGACACACAAACGGACACACAAACGGACGGACAGACAGGGGGTAAAACATACTCTCTCGCCATGCCTTTCGGCCTGGCGGAGACAAAAATCTATTCTTTAAAATATATATATATAAATATATATATATATATGCTTTAAAAATGCCATATTCATAGTTCAGCGTATTCTGTTGGATGCTGTCTACAGTAAAGGGTGAGAACGCCTTTGAACAGGCGCTTTCCAAAATACGGTAGGCTATGCTCGCAATTTTATGGGAGAATATACAGTACAATATAATATAACAACCTAGAACATCTGGTTATGTTGCACGTACCAACAGCACTTTCCATCCCTGATATACTATCTGTGCACAGTGCATAACTCAAACTGCATATACTTTCGGTGCTCATATCTCCCGACGGGTATGGTCTAGTTCAAAGTAATTTGGCCAATAGCTGGTCTGTGTAGAGACTTAGGATGGGATGTACCTCATTGAACTCTGGGTTGAGAGTCTTTTTCTTTACTGTGGTCTTGTACTTGGACTTTTTCCCCATTTCAGGCCCCAGGTTACTGAAAAACAAAGAACGGCAAGAGACAGTTAACCACTTGAACACTAGCATCCCCATTCTGGGGGGAACATTCGTTGAAAATAGCTGATCTACCATGCGTCGCAAGTCGCAACGCCATGCGTTGTGAGCTTGTAGATCTGCTATTTCCTGTGAAGAGATTTGGTGTAGTAGAGGGGGGAAAAGGGCAGAGCAAGTACAAGAGTCAACGGGTTAATCAACAGTAAAATACACACAACGTAATGATTTAGATATGATGCACTATGGCTGTAGCCCATAGCTTGAGAAAGAGCCAAAGGTCTTCAATCCTCTCAGACAGCGCCAAAGCTGCAATTACTTCTTGTTAGATCTAGGCACTAACTAACAGTGCTGGAAAAAGTACTCCATTTGTTTCCTTAAGTAAAAGTATCAATACTGCAATGTAGAAACACTCTGTTAGGGCACGGTCCCACCGCACTTTTATTTTACCTCTGGGGCGGAAATGCCAATGCTTTGTCAATTCTTGAATTGACAAAACATTGCCAGATTCCGCCCCAGAGGAAAAACAAAAGTGCGGTGGGACCGCGCCCTTACAAGTTAAAGTCAATCCAAATTTACTTGAGTAAAAGTACAAAACTAATGGCATGAAAATATATTTAAAGTACCAAAAGTAAAAGTGCTCATTATGCAGAATGTCTCGTTTCATATGGTATCATGTATAAAATGTATAAAATTGAGCTCGGACATCGGCTATTTTCAAATAGCCAAAGTTTAAATAGGGCTGAAGATGTTAATGTATGTTTTGTAATAATAATTCAAATCTACAAAGTAACAACTAACTAAAGTTTTCAAATAATTGTAGTGGAGTAAAAGTACAATATTTGCCTCTGAGATTTAGTGGACTTTGTATTTACAGTAACTTGACACACAAACTCACCAGAATGCCCAAACAGCAGCAATACAAAAATACAGAATGAGAGAACATTTCTCCCTCGGAGAAAACTTGAGAGCAATATGACTTTGTATCAAGCGAGGGGCGTGAGAAATGCCATGCTATTATTTTGACAATGAGATAGCAGCATGCACTCTAGCAATGAGGCGACAGAAGGTTTCCCAGAGGGCAATGACTGTCATCATCAGCATAAATTCCACGTCAAGATGTTCCGGCAGGGAGAGATATCTCACTCCCCCAACTTCACCCCCTCAGAGCAGTGACAAATCCTTACCAGGACAGCTGATTCTGGGCTTGCCTTGGGGCTGCCTCACCAGGATAGGAATGAGTGATTTAGGGGTGGGGGGGGGGGGGGGGGTGTAGGAGAGAGGACAGGAGGGGGACTTGAGAAAGAGGAAGAGAAGGGAGAATGAGAGGGTGGGTGGGGGGCGTGTTATGTGTGGTACAAGGCACCTCCCAGTGAAAGAGGATGGATAGTGAAGGTGCAATTAAAAAAAGGCATGGGGAGCTAAAATGACTCATAACGGACAGAGCCGCCAAGGGAGGAGAGCAGAAAATAAACTGCATGATAGAGGCAAAAAGGAATGTGGTGAAGTACAGCTGGATAGACATGTTGGATATATAATGTTCCAACAGCAGAGCTAATAATAACTGCTTACTTCGCAAACTCAGGTTTTGCGCACACACACACACACACACACACACACACACACACACACACACACACACACACACACACACACACACGCACACGCACACGCACACGCACACGCACACACACACACACACACACAGAGTGCCAGAATAAAAGATGAAAGCCTGTTTAGTCAGCAGGAAATATTTGACAGCTGTATGTTGTCTCAAATAAATATTGATGTTTTAACATTTTGGATTAAGTGTCCAGTAAACTCAAAATCTAAAATAAGAAACAAACATCAAAATGTTAATTGAATACCTAACATGTCCTTTTAAAAAGTAACCAAATTGGTTTTGAGGCCTGTGACTATAACACACTTTGCACCAGGGTGTATGTGCACAAATGTGCGTACATTCTGTTCAGATGAATCAAGAAAGAACTAGAAAAAGTGCTCCTCGGAGCACAGGTCTCCGCCAGGTCAGGTAGGTTATTGTGGCCTCCTGGTGGCGCTATAATAGGCCCATGTGAAAAGGTAGCCATTTCTTCTTAGGCTTTGCACGGCAATCGGACACTGCATTCATGATTTGAGGCATTTTGTTCAAAAAAATGTGTTTTGCTAAATTAGACCTGCTGGTGGCGCTATAACAGGCCAATGTTAAAAGGGTGGAATTTTCTCCTCAACATAGTGTGAATGTGCGTGCAAATTTTGACCGCAATCGGATGCTGCGTTCATGATTTGCGGCATTTTGTTCAAAACAAGCCACTACTGCAGTGCAAACTTTAGATGTCAATCTTAGACAATCAGGATGGAATATGAAAAATCAAACACATCCGTCTTGATCACATGACTATCTTTAGGCTTAATAGCAAAAAAAGACTTTTTACATAAGTCGGCCTCCTGGTGGCGCTATAAAAGGCATATGTGAACAAGACCAGGAGACCTGGTTCTGCCAGACCCAGACTTCACATGACGTGTCAGCCTGTGTCTATGCCCATGTATGGACGAAAGGGGGACAGACTTTTATGGCTGGGGCCTAAGGACAAAGTGACCAAAACCAGTTTTTTGCCCATGTATGGAGAAAACAGGTACAAAACATGCCCATGTATGGACGAAAGGGGGACAGACTTTTATGGCTGGGGCCTAAGGACAAAGTGACCAAAACCTGTTTTTTGCCCATGTATGGAGAAAACAGGTACAAAACATACCCATGTATGGACGAAAGGGGGACAGACTTTTATGGCTGGGGCCTAAGGACAAAGTGACCATGCCCATGTATGGAGAAAACAGGTACAAAGCCTCATGTAAGCCAGACCCCCTGGGTCCGGCAAAAATGCAGGGCAAAGGTTTGTGTGTGGACAACAAAAGTTGTTTTCTCTCTATGAAAAATGTGCTCTACTCTAAGATTATGACAGAGGGCCCCATTCTCAGGCCAAAAATTCCCCGTTAAATCGGGATAATGGACCTGCGCCGCCCCAATAGGTTATTCTAGCACCTGCTCTACCCGTCACCATTATGCCGACGCCGTTATTTGCGCGTGGAGGTGTGCCTGTGGGCGTGTTGTTGCTATATCCCCCACATTGCAATTCTACAGACACACATGGGTACGGCTTGGGGACGGGGGATAGTGGATTCTAGAAGCACCCGCTGGTTTATAAAATCACCCGTCAAGTGCACACAGACACTACAATGGCTTTGTGCGTTGGACCATGAGCCGTGTTGCCAGCCTTGGAGAGAAATAAGCAACGCAGTCGCAGGTCTATGAAAACAAAAAGAAGCAACTCTAAGGCCACATGAGCACTTCAAACTACTAACTAGAGCTTTCATATCCCCTAAATATTTCAGCCTGGCTCGACTAATAATTGACAAATTAGACCCAGCCCAGCCCGTCAGTCATTTTTCTAAAGAAGCCTTATTTCTCATTAAATCTTGGTAATTCGTTAAGAACAGGAGTCATTCTACCCTAACAGTCTATATTTTATTTAAAAAACAGCTTGGAGCAAATAGGGCTATATAAATATATACACTGCCCCATAACCATTTTAAAAATGATTCTGGTTATTCTATGAAATATATGTTTTCATAGAATAACCGTAATCATTTTTGCAATGGAGAAATCACATCAAATGTTACCTTCTGGCCGCTGCCTGTGCTTTCATTTGAAGAAATAATCCAACATTTATTTTGAGGTGAAAAAGACATGAAGAAAGTTCTGAAGATCCATTATTTATGTCATGTTATGGTTTTTAAACTTTAAAGGGAGCTCTCTACTGCTGCGTCATGACAAGACAGTGATTGATTTGACCTAGGCTACTTTAGCGTTGCGCTGCCCTGTTGATTAATTATTTGGCATCAGCTGTGTAGGAATATATAACTATTTTAAATGGCTTTCATATACTCTTGGGGATCTGACTAATATGACAAGTTGCTTATTGTGAACACAATAGCCTACGCTACAAATTAATTAATATGTGAATTTATTTGGATGTAAAAAAAACTTAGACCCGGCTCAGCCGGTGCCGACGGGCCGGGTCGGGTCCCGTTGGGTTTGGGCTAAAATCTTAAGCACTTACATTTTTTATAAGATGATCGGATCATAGTGTGATTTTCATTTTGGCTGCTGTCTCATTAAACCCCTGCTGCGGGACGTGCGGGTCAATATTATATTATAGCCTATATTATATATATTAGCCTATATTATTATTATATTCCCCGCGTAAACGCTACGTTCATGACCCCCCAAAATAACCATATTTGAACTGGGGACCCCCCCATTTTGTTTGACTCGGTTCCACAGATAAATATTGTGAAAATAGCAGATCTACAAGCTCGCCAGGCGTTGGGTGCTCCATTGTGGTCTCGACCCACAGGTTGAGAACCACTGCATTAAGCTCCAAGCAAGTTACATGTCTAGTATGTTGTTGACCACGTAATGTAATGTTTTTGGTTTAGTGATAGGCTACTCCGTGGCGCGCGCGCGCCTCGATGTATGCTGTCCAAAATAACAGATCTGTAGCTGTCGACACGACATGACGCAGCGCCGTTGATAGCTTGTATGTCTGTTATTTTGGGTAGGCGACGCACATACGCATCGCAGCAATGTGTCTGGGTTTGAGAGGCTTTGATTGATGTAAACTTAAAGTTTAGCTCTGTTCGGGATTACTGAACAAAGGTGGATGATGAAAGATAACGGGGACAATATGGATGTAAGTTAACTTTAAAACTGCGTCACTTCAGAGGAAACTATGGAGCAACTTCAGAGATGTTTACACACCCCTGGAATCCATTAGAACGGTGGAAATAGAACGATAACAGCCAACGTGAGTACATAGGCTATAGTATAGACCTTTCCTAAAACTGTCCAATTTATTATACCCATGTGCTACTGTTTGTCTGTGTACCACGTAGGAGCGTTGTCGCAACATGATGTAATTAATTATTTGGGAGCAGCCAGTGTGCACCAATAGTATACATATTTTAAATGGCTTTCATATACTATTCCGGATCTGACTAATATGACAAGCTTATTGTGAACACAATAGGCTACAAATTAATATAAAAATGTATTTGGATTAAAAAAAAAGAAGGAAAACAAGCCCAATGTGGCTTATAATAATCAGACCAGGCAACAGTGCAGACAGGTAGATAGGCTAGAGCATATATTGGATCGGGATGACGGCTAGCGCAGTCTTCTCTTAAAGGCAATGGCTTCTGGCACGGTGATTGGTTTTATCATTGTAACGCCCAAACCACACCTATGCATAATGTAACGGGTAGCTCAGGTGTTTGGCGGGTGAGGGGGGTGCCATAGAATACCGAATTTTGCGGGGAAACGCCTCTTGCCTAGTCCGAAATCCCTAATTAGTGGTTTGTTCAAATCTGGCTCTGAATAGAGCCCTAAGTGCCAAAAACAGTTGCGGCAGTGAAACTTGGTGTTCCTTATTGTGTAGTCTACTCAAACAACAAGAAACAATCATGGCTAGTGATGGAGGCAGAAAACGATTGCGCACAAGGAAAGAATCTGTGGTTGAGGCCGCCCTCGTCAAGTGGATTGAAAATGCCTGGTTGCGTGTGTGTGTGTATACCTTTGCCATGACTTCAGGGACATAGGCAATGAGTATTTGGAGCTGTAGAGGACAGGTACCATTACTACGTCACCATTCAATTTAGTAAATGGTGCCTTCTTGGCCTTAGAGTCAAATTTGACCATCCATTGACCTGAAACACACATAAACACGTTTAAACTTTACACCAGCTGTACACACACAGTTGTGCACACACATACAGGGAAAGCATCTGTGGTTGAGGCTGCCCTCATCAAGTGGATTGATAATGCCTGGTCACATAATGTCCCTTGGTGAGGGAAAAGGCAGAAGAACTGGCAGCGAGCCAGGGAGGTGATTTCAAAGTTTCCATAGGCTGGTTTGAGCGATTTAAAAAGAGCAAACAACGTTTAAGAAGCTGCAGGGGGAAGCTGCTGAGGCTGACATGGTGTAATGCGATGAATGGCTTCCAGACCAGTGGGGGCAGATGAGAAAATAATACATGAAGCAAAACATTTGGAATGCCCATAAGAGTAGAATCTACGTATTTTCAAGCACTAACATAACCTGACGGCACCCTGACCTACGCAAATTAATAGTAGTATAGGACTATAGGGAAAACTGTTCTATTCATTATCTTATTTTCAAGTAATAAATACAAATGTCAATTTGTCATGCAGATCATGTAGTGATCTGCATGAGAAAAAAGGAAAAAGAAAACACATTTTGGATTGTTGTTGTGTGCCGGTTCGGCCTGGATCTGCAAGACCATGGGCTGCTGGTGCATCTGCTAGCAGCGATTTGCTCGAGCCGTTCAAACAACGTGAACTGAGATATATATATACTATATGATACTGTAGGCCCGTCTCCCTTTTCATGTTCTAGTCAGAAGTGCTGAAGGCTTTACAAGCAAGAGGCCTGTCTGTCCTGATGGACTAGAAGCACTCTTATTAAAAACTGCAGTAATAATGGTCATAACTGAGCCAATAGAGTACCGAAGTCCTGACGTCACTCGTTCATCCCCTGGGTTGCGGAAGTAATTTCTCTATGGAGAATAACATTGGGTCATCTTAGAATCGTCTCATATAAGAATTGTGGTCGAAAAATAAACAAACTGTCTCGGCGATATTGTCAGGGAGGTGGCTCTGTATCGTTTATGATAGTCAGTCACTCATATTTGATACAGTCTGTTTCTGGCGAAAATGTAACTAATTCGGCGGAAGTAACACTAGTGTTTTCTCACCGTCAGTTGATGCTTCATATCCATATGAGTCAATTCGCCGCGATCATTTGTTTATTTTTGGAACACAGTTCTTATTTGACGCGATATTAAAGACGTCAATGGGAATTCAGAATGGGGGGGGGGGACCACGACCCAGGTAGGATGCGTAAATTACGTCAGACTGCTGTTGTTATTAGGAAAGTAGTGGAGCTGGAATCTGTTAGGATTCCTCTTCTTTACTGTTATCAAACTTGGCAGACGGTTCTGTGGCTACGAAGCCACTTGTCACATGGCAGCATCTGAAACAGTCTGTGGTTGGGATGGCTAGGATCTTTGATAAGTCTGCAAGCTTTCTCCTCAAATCCTTATTTATTACTAGGCTTTGTGTTGAAATGTCTGACAACAAGGCACTTGTTGAAATGGCTAAAGCAAAAGGTATACATGAGCCTACATGGGCCTTAACAAGAGATAAGACCTACACAATGGGGTTATGAGCGTTGCATGTTTGGGTGACACATACAGATGCGCTCTCATGAGAAGCAAGAGGATGCCTGCAAAAAGCAATTTTACTCCCTGCTCCACCTGACACATGGGGGTTCACAAAACTGCTATTGTTTAGACCTGGTCTCTTTACTCCAGTTTGCGCTAAACCAAGATGATATCTTCAACACAGTCTGCTGGAAAAGAGGGAGTTATGGTATTTATACCCTGTCCCCCTCGCTTCCTCACCGCTAGCAAATATATCATGATAAGAAGACATTCCTACCACGTACTCTCTGCTACATCCTGACAGGACATACTGGAAATACATACAGTACTGTATAATGTATGATTGACCTTGAGTATGCACAGTGGACAAATAGCCCTTATCAAACACCTGTAGCATATCCAATTATACACTGTGAAAATCACACCATTTCCTTTCCTATTCATTGGCTATCTCGTCCTCTTTGCCTGGGCCCTATAACAATCGAATGTGGAACAATAGAAGACAGAACATTTTCTACTGGAATATGCTTTTTTGGACATTCTACATGACGCTATGAGGATTTTTTAAAAAAACCCTGAGATTTCATGGGGATGTTGCGAGTTTATTAACAGAGAACCTTTTCTCCACAGGACCTTTAAGATGATCTTACTCTTATTATGGGAGTTTGGCCTTTGCAGAGATGGGCAGCTTTTTGATGGGGTAACCTCTCAAAACAAACTAATCAGACTACTACTAGACCTCACAGCTAGGACTCACTCATCTAACCCCAGTTCATTATATGCTAGGGTGGGTACAGCAACTTGCAATGGGCCTGTTTTTTTTTCAAGATACTCAAGGGACCAGTGCCCATGTACCTGTCGAACTACTTCACTAGAGTGAGAAACGCCCACGGGCCCAACACCAGAGGGAGCTCCACTGATCTTGTTCCCACCAGATTCGGCACAAACATGGGGATGAATTCATTCTACTGTTATACCACCAAAATGTGGGATGCTCTACCAACAGCCATCACAAAATGTGACTCCCTACCCTCCTTCAAAACTGCCATAAAAGAGCACCTGTCTGCAATTTTCAACTTGACCTAGACAAGTCTTCTAGCTTGCCACTAGAAATTAGCCCCCCCCCAACACACACACACTGTTTTTCTGTAAATATACTTTTATTGCTCCAAGTAGGATTTGTTGTATAATATTGTATCTCTTTTTATGTCTTTAGTCTTGATGAATTGAATACATAGAAAACAAGTCCCCAGGGTATTTTCTATTATCCTTTTAGAATTATTGTATAACTAAAGTAGTAAGTAGTAAGTAGTAAGTTACTGTAATCAATTATTCTAGATTTGTATTCAAATTAAAACTGATGCTTTTTCTGTATCAAGTATCTACTTACCTTTTTTTTATTCAGCCCTTGATGTGAACGGTTGTAAATTAAACTTAAATGGTTATTCATAATGTTTTGGTATTTTTTATTATTATGATTATTTGTCAAGTTTGTGATAAATAAAGAGTCATTGTGATGCTTTGGAATTTTAACTTCTCCACTGTGAGTAACTAATTCAAAGGTGCATATAGTGATCATACACTGAGTGATTCATGTGACAACTTTAAGCTCTGTGGACGTTCAACAGAGCAAGGAAGAAGAGAGGGTTCTGGTCAGCCCATGAGCCCATCAGCTGACAACATTGCTTGAAGAAATCTCTAAATGAAGTATGCGCCTAATATGCACATTTGAACGAATATTCTCTAAGATTATCAATTTATTATTATTATTATAAACCAACGCCAACAAAAGCACTGATTTGTTCTTATAAAGCTTCTGACAATTAAAGTATAGTGGCAAAATATATTCTTGGGTATTAAGACCACCAAAGAGCCCCAAAATACACCGGGTTTCCAAACAATGAATTCATAAGTTGTTTTGTGATAAATGCAACAGCAGTGATACTCCGTTACTACGTGCAGGGTTGTGAGTTCAAATCTCAAATTGTCTTTTTTGTTTCTTCATCTTCTTCTGAAAGTCATCATCTTATCTTTATCTACTTAATTTGCATTGTAATCTTTTTCTGTGCTTGGACCCGGGCATTGTCGCTTGCGGCTATATTTGTTTTTGTATGTTGCTGCTTTTGCTCTCTCTTGGCTTGGTCTCATTTAGTAAAAGAAGTTTTAAATTTCAATGTGACTATAGTCAAATATAGGTTACACACACAAATGTGCGTGCACACACACACAAACAAACATGCACGCGCGCACACACGCACGCACGCACGCACGCACGCACGCACGCACGCACGCACGCACGCACGCACGCACGCACGCACGCACGCACGCACGCACGCGCACACACACACACACACACACACACACACACACACACACACACACACACACACACACACACACACACACACACACACACACACACACAAACAAACGTGCATGCAACACACACACACACACACACACACACACACACACACACACACACACACACACACACACACACACACACACACACACACACACACACACACACACACACACACACACACACACACAGACAGACAGACAGACAGACAGACACACACAGCATTAGTAGGGAGAAATGTATCAAGTTTGCCTGAATCTCAAATGGCCAGTGTTACGGCTGGAGGCTAACACTGCTCTGACAGTTCAATAGGCCAGTTATGAAGTAAATTCATTATTGAGAAATGTTTGGACTGTTATCATACCCTTGGCAGCGGTTCTTGTAAAACCCGTGGGTTGGAAGAAAAGCTTTATTCAGTCTAGTCTGCAGAACTCAATACAGAATGCACTGAAGCAATGCTCAAACACTGTTGAAGCATTACACCTTTTGAAGATAAACAAAAGTCAAGGAAGTTTGCACACAAAGTACTACATTAAAATATGTTTTGTTGTTGTTATGAGTAGGCTATAGAGAGATTCCTTGAAATCAGTACCTTGAAAGCAGCTGAGCTTCTAAAACAGCCGTGATATTTAAAAAAAGAAAAAAATCTTTGGGGCTTAGATCGATGTATGACACGCCAGGGAGCTCTGTCACATCATGCATGAGAATGGACTGGTAAGGCACCCAGCGCCTCTACTGAAGCAATCAGTAA
Source organism: Gymnoscopelus braueri (assembly GCF_963280865.1). Lineage (NCBI taxonomy): Eukaryota > Metazoa > Chordata > Actinopteri > Myctophiformes > Myctophidae > Gymnoscopelus > Gymnoscopelus braueri. The sequence goes on along the minus strand of NC_137604.1, from coordinate 30,965,670 downwards.
CCAGGCAAACTAAGACAACAGAAAGAGATGGAGAAGGAATGAGAGAGAGAGAGAGAGAGAGAGAGAGAGAGAGAGAAAGAGAGAGAGAGAGAGAGAGAGAAAGAGAGAGAGAGAGAGAGAAAGAGAGAGAGAGAGAGAGAGAGAGAGAGAGAGAGAGAGAGAGAGAGAGAGAGAGAGAGAGAGAGAGAGAGAGAGAGAGATAGAGAGAGAGAGAACACACCCTTGATGTGTATCAAGGGTGTGTTTCTTCACCTCTTTATCCTCCACTGGAAGTTCACAAGGCACCCCCCCCCTCCCCCCAAAGAAAAAATAGATGAGAGCATTGGAGCATAAATTAAAAGTTTTGCCCTAAATTTCTAATGTGTGAATTTCATAGGAAAGAAATTCTCTGTAACACTTCATTACTGTTTTCTCCATGTACAGTAAAAATATTGCTCACATCTACCATGCAGGACTTCGGATCTGAAGTTGTGCAATCAATGCGTGGAGGAGAGCTCTGAAGCCATTGGTTTAAATGTCCTTTTTGTGCCACTAAAACGCTTAAAATAATCTAATATGCACCAACTACTCTAACGCAAGTCTCAGGGAGAGGTTGAAGAGGTCCCTGAACGGGACAGCAAGTTGCGCCAGCACACACCCTCAGCATCCGAAAGTTTATGCTTTCATGCCCCACTCGGTGGTGATTGGCGTGTCCGAGGGCAGCGAAGAGCAGTCTAGCCCGGAAATTTATGTCTGAGCAATTAAGTTTTGATCGACGAATGCTTCACCAAACCGTCTGAGCTGGACCTTTCCCCCTGGGTACTGATGCCAAAACCTGGTCTGCGAGACTGTCCATGGCCAATTGGCCATTCATTCTCTGGCTCTGCTTTCAGCACTATCAAGAAAAGAGCTATGATGGCCTCCAGCCACTATTCACACACAATTTATACACCACTGGCTCTCAAATGTTTTAATTTCAAGGATTGCCATAACTCTTAGAGTTACAGAATGGTAAGAGTCCATATGGAACTTCTTAAAGAACCCTGAACCCTACTTTGAGAACCACTGATTTATACACAGAAATGTATGTCAACATGAGTTTACAAAGCCTTTATTATATCATGAATAATCCTTCTCTTTTTATGTATTCATTATTTATAAATCTGATCATTCTCCATTTACATTTTTATAATGTTTTCCTGATCCACATAGAGTGGTCTACATATTTCCATTCCTGAGATATGGCTGATAATAGCATTTTAATCTTGACCTACCCTTGATCTATTTGAGTAATTGATTTGTTGATTGAATATTTTTGTGACATATTTTTTAAAGTACAAACTAAAAAGACAGCAAATGAATGAGATACAAAAAAAGCAAAGGCTTGTTTCCACAACTGGAAAAAACAACAGACCTTAATCCTTCTCCCATTCACTACATCAACTATCACACACAAAAATTCAAACGTTACTCACATTTTAACAAATGGGTCAGAGTAGCCGTTGGAGTCCATGGCAGCCAGATGAGCACAGCGTATGATGCCCACCATTAGGCTGCTCTTCTCTGGGATATAGCACAGTGACACCAGTATACGTCCACGCTGGGGAAAGAGACATCAACATAACATTGAGACCTGAGGCCGATCCGATCAAAAAACACATCAAGAGATATCTTGCCTAATAACTTTTCAAGTATGTAACTGTTATTTGGGTATTTGTTGAATTTGACTGGACAATTAGATTAGATTTTATAATGTTAATTTATCTTTTTGTATTAATTTAAAATGTTATTTTATTGTTATTTTTTTTACTTTAATTTGTATTTTTAGTTGTACATTTGTATTGTATTTGCTTTGTTCAGGACCCAAGACTAGAGGCTCATTCATGTGTCTCTAATGGGGATCCAATAAACATAAACATAATCTATACAAATGCCATGTAAATCAGTAGTTCTTTTTTGTGCAGTCAAAATGATATGTATTTGGCCGCAGACCCCCATCTGGAAAATGTTTTGCCAGGGACCCCCCCCCCCCAGAAGAGAAGATTTGTGTTAAAAACATCTAAATTAACACTTTCAAGATTTTTCAAAAAAGTTCAAAAATAGCAGATGTACAAGCCCGGCTTTAATGGGTTAAGCTATCGTCGCTGTCGGTGGAAACCTTGTATGTTCAAAAAAAGAAAAAGAAAAAAGAACTTATGTTCCAAAGTAGCTAATAGTCATAAGCTCTAATTAATACATTTTTGTGTTGTTTCAAACTGATACAACCCACAGACAAACTTAAAGGGATACTTCACTTTCGGGCCGGGGACACATTTAAAAAAAATATTAAAAATAAATGAAAAAAGTTATGGAAAATTCATGGCCCCCTCACACATTAGTAGGACACTCTAATGCGTGAGGGGGCCATGAATTTTCCATAACTTTTTTCATTTATTTTTAATATTTTTTTTAAATGTGTCGGCGGCCCGGAAGTGAAGTATCCCTTTAATCACTTTCACTTTCCCTTTCAAAATGTTTCAAAAATAGCAAGAATTTTAGATCGGCTATCTTTTGCGCGACACTGTTGTACGATGTAATGTTAAGAAAAAACATAAACATTTGAAATATGGAGATCTAATTGTTTTGCCCCACGGGTAAAAATGTGGTTTCTCCTCCACAGAATCTGTCATTCCTGTGGTAATCAATTCCAACAGAAACACACACACAGTTTTTCTTTGTTTTTTTGTTGTTGTTTTTTTCCCCAAACATTCAATAAGAAATAAAAGTAAATGTAACAGATGTATAATTGATTAACACGACTCAGAGCCCTATTTAGACGATCTATGGTGCAGGGCGTAGCAGAACACAGGGCGCAGCAGAACGCAGGGCACAATTGTGTCAGGGGTGTCTCCTGGGCATTAACTGGGCACAAAGTGGGGCACACGACACAAAGGGGTTCTATTTAGATTCTGAATTAGTCATTGTTGTGTTTGGGCATGACATAAATTAGACCAATCAGAGCGTAGTGTCCGATTCCCTTTAAGAGTTTGCTGTGCCTTCATCATAGAAGTGCATTGTTATTTAGCAAGTTAGAGGAGACGCAAACACTTTGGTTACCGCTGAGGAAAACTTGCATTGGACCATCTATGGGAGCAGCATTAAAAAGGTGATATAATGATGTCAGGAGATGCGGGGGAAACAAAAGCTCTCTGCATACCGAATCACATGGAAAAGAGAGGTGGACCAAACCACCTCCTCATGTCCAAGGGACATCTACACCTATAATTAGTTCAGTCAGATAACTCACTAATAGATTGAACCAATATTATAGAATGAGAATACAAGTGTGGATGTAATATTTTATGTTGGCATTCAGGCTCTCTCTCCATTTTTCTCCCTGCTCAGCACAATTAGACAACCATCATTAACCATTAAGAGCAGGGAGATAGATATACAATAATAACCCCACATGGGGAACAGAACCAATAGCAGAGCCCACTGGTGGTGCTGGGGTGGCGGTGGGAGCAAACAACCAGAACACACAAAGCGGAAGGAACACAGATTTAGGTGAGCTTAAATAACCCGCTCAATTGATCAGCTGATTGCCACGTCAGTGTATGACGTATGGGTCTTGCATGATGCTGTATACAGCCACATAGTAATGAGCATGCATGTAACCTCTCAAGCGTATACTGCCTGAACTAACCTCGCAGGCTACGTATCATTCCTACTCTGTGTCTCTTTGTTTCACTACACCCTAAAGAAGGCGCAAGCCGACACGTGTTGGTATATTTTGATGTCTTTAGCCTAAATAATGTATTATAAAAGCCCCTTTACTTATAAAATACACCTTAAGTGCCTGGACCTGGATTTTGTATGCCTGTTTGACATCATTTTTCATCTCTTCTGAATATATTCCCTTCCATGAGCACCAGTGGTCACAAACTCCAAATATGGAGTGTGTTGTCTAACCTCAAAGTGTCTTCGTGGCACCAGGCGCAAACAAATCAGTCAGCTCCATATATGGGCACAAAAGCGGTTATGCCCATTTATGGGCATATACTGATGACATAAGGGATCTCCATACACAGTATGGACATAAAAGGGACAAGTACTGACGGATACGAAGATCTCCATATATTGTCATTGTCACATTCTATCACCATTAAAGTGTAGGCAGGCTACTTACTGATATAAATGCATCTCTTTTTGTCTCCCTTTCTCTCCCCCTCTCCCTCCCCACAGCTCATCTTTGGAGACGTGTAGTAGCGGCAACCTTTTGTTTTGTTTCTTATTCATTTGGTTAATGGAAAATCAAGTCTAAAAAAATCAATCTACCATTTGAGCACATAACGATTAAAGTTTTTTTGTGGTAGTTTACCATATAATGGCAAATTGGCTGATGCCAACGGACACTCGCCCTATAGCATAAGGATCATACTGACCTGGGCTATATTATAGCCCAGATCATTCATTATTATTTCAAATTCAATGCAGTCTCTAAGAATGGTCATTCAAATTGTTGAACTTTAGTATAGTGTTGAAATTAAATGGATTTTGATTGCAATCAGCGTGTGTGCACTGTGAACCCACCTAGGCGTGACTTAATCCAAATAATGCACTCTCGAAGGATATATCTGCACCGTAGAGAAATTACCACTTCACACTTTAAAAAAAATCATCCTATAATTGGTCTGTGTCTCAGAAGAGGGCTGTGTGTGGACAGTTCAGTAACTTGCCTACCAGTGACATCAAACATACACTTTATGCATACATGAATATTCCCAGCACAATTCCATTCCAATCAAGCTATGCGTTTTTGAGATGATGTTGTTATTGAACGGTTGGACGATGCATGTGAAACTGAAAATATTCACATCAAACCTTGTGTGACGTAGTGGAAGCAATTATTTGCAACTGACAAAACAAAATTCCTTTACTTTCCACTTTAACTACCTAACTAACTAACCGTTAAATTAATCTAGTCAGAGATGGAACACTATTATGATCCAAAATGATGATGAGAAAGAAGATCCGATCAGTGCAACCAGGGTGGGGAATAATTGGAAAGCTGCTCGCTTTTTCTGAACTTCACTGGTTTCACTGATTTATTAAAAGTACATGTCATTCAAATACACAGCCGGTGATTAAAATCAGATAATTAAAACCAGGCGGGAAGGTGGGTCTATTAGAATTCCCAGAAAGATAAGAAAATTCATTAGATTTTCAGATGAGAAAAAGCAAATTACCAATCAGCCTCCCCCCACCCCTTTGCTTCAAACAATGCTAATGGCATTGTTAATAATAGCTCTAATGAAAAGTCTTACCTCTTCTTCTGCTATGGGTGCTCCCTGCTCCACAGTCTGATTGTTGCCATCTTTATTCTAAGAGACAGACACAGAGAGCGAGAGAGCGAGAGAGAGAGAGAGAGAGAGAGAGAGAGAGAGAGAGAGAGATGCAAACATACAAGATAGAGACAAAGAGAGGAAGAGACAGGAAGAGATCGAGAAGTTTATTCCATAGGCCAACATCACTTACATATAGAAATGGAACATACAGTATGACAAGCACACATTCAGTATGATTGTAGTGACACACACACACACACACACACACACACACACACACACACACACACACACACACACACACACACACACACACACACACACACACACACACACACACACACACACACACACACACACACACACACACACACACACACACACACACACACACACACACACACACTGTATCTACCTGTGGTGCAATTCTCTCCAGTCCCATATTGTATCTCTTGTTCTCCCCCTCTTTCACTTTCTTCAAGGCCACCCTCACTTCTCCAATAAACTCATTTCGACCAAGTCTGTCCATGTCACATACACACAGTCTACACGCACACGCACACGCACACACACCAAGGATACACACCAAGAATAGAAAGAAAACAGCTGAGTGAGTGCAAAGAGCCAGGTGGACTCCATTACATCATGTAGCAGTGTGAAACAGGCTTAGATTAAACCATGTTTTCCTTCCAACGTGAAGCTGTAAACTGTCGGCTCCACTGTGTGTCTGTCTCATTGCAACAGGAGAGAAATCCTTTGCAAACAAAGGGTGAAAGAAAAAAAGAAAAACCTTGTGAAATGCAACACATCCAACGTCATGAATCCTCGCATCCCTATTCTAGGCATGTCAAAAATAGGCAATGTGTTAAGAATATCAGATCTACAAGTTGTGAGCTTGTAGATTGGCCATTTTCTGCGAAGAGATTTGGTGTAGAAGGAACAAAGGAGGGGGTCATGTATAGACCACAGGAGGTCCACTGGTCAATGAAGTACAGTATATAGGGTTTAAGTCAGCGGTCTTCAACTAGGTCAAGGACCCCTTAGCAGAGAGAGAGATGAAGCAGGGACCCCCACTACATATTATTATAACATTATGTTGCAGATTAAACCATGTCATAGATTTCATAAATAGCTTCATAGACTTGTTTGACAGCACTATCATCGAGTAGGATTCCTGTTAATGTGTATTTTCAGACAGTTAACCACTTAAACCCTCAATGCTTCGAAAACTTGTACTTGATCTGCTCTTTTCCCCCCTACACCAAACCTCTTTGACGAAAATAGCCGATCTACAAGCTCACAAGATCTGCTATTGGCTAATATTCCCCTCAGAAAAGGAATTCTTGGGTTCAAGTGGTTAATGTAAAAAAAACAAGTTCCTATCACACAAACATTTGGTGGCCCCCCTTTAGTAACTCTGAGGACCCCCTACGGATCCCGGACCCCCTGTTGAAGACCCCATGGTTTAAGTGGTTCATATATTTATTACCAGGTGATATTTATAACAGTGTCGCAGCTGCAGAAAGCCACACATTTAGGTCATTATATTCCCGCTCTGTATGAACAGCACCATAAAACACAGGGAAGAAAGGTCAGCCGGTATCTTGGAGTTAAAGTGGGAGCAAGCTTCCCCAGCAATGAGATCAATCGCTCGCCGGACGAGAAATACAAATGTGTCAGTCAATACACGTCTTCTGCATATTATTTCTCCAGTGTGTGTTTCAATCAGCCCAGAGTAAACGCACTGATTTATGCCGAACCCAAAATGCGGGTAAATGCCATTTGGAGGTCGGTTATCAACGAATTCACAGGTAATTTATAATCTGACAGCTTTCCATGGCAGACCATAGTGATTTGGCAGGATGCCCTCTTCAGCAGCGGCTGCACTCTCTCCATCACCTGTTCAGCTGTGCCCAGAGGGACTGTCACCGCACTGTTGTTGTCACTTGTTTGTTACCCATTTCTGTCCCCATCCCTTCTCTGTCTTTTTTTTTCCATATGCCTCATTCGCTCTCTTTGTTTTTTTACACACACACACAAAAATGTACGCATGCATGCACGCACACAGGCCCCGACACACACACGCACACGCACACGCACACGCACACGCACACACACACACACACACACACACACACACACACACACACACACACACACAGTTCTATCTCAGGCTGTTCCTCTGACATTTGGGTTGTTTGACACGTTAGTTCCAGCCTTTTACTCATAACTGATGGGATGTCTCTGGCAGATGCCTCAGAATAACCCACACTTGTGAGTGAGTGCGGCTGCGGTGTGATTTACGAGGCTGTGAAGGTTCTTGCCAAATGCTTTACATTAGAGCTTTGCATTCACTCATGGTCCAACAACATGCTGTTTGCCGATATATCTTCTGAAATGAGATCCACAGGCAATCTTGTCAACCCTTAACAGCTGTGATACCCTGTATGGGTTACATCATCAAAACACTTCTGAGCATTTCAGCATTCAAGCATGCGCTATTCCTTGTTTGCCATTTCAGTTTTGTCAGTAGTTGTGAAATTCTATGACTAAAAAGTAGCATGACATGTACTAGTCATACAAGGATACGTATTAATATATTCTGTTTTCGTCATCAGATGTCAAGTGCTTCCTGTTTTGTACAAGTGAGTCATCTCTGCTCAATAATGAAACTACCCCAAGACTACTTCACCCCAACATACTGTAGAATTGATATCCAAAATATCCATCCAAAACATCTGAGCTCTCAATTACAGATCACACCTTAAACATCCAGTACCGCAATCATAGGTTCAGTCAGATAACTCACGAATAGATTGAACCAATATAATAGAACGAATAGATTGAACCAATATTATAGAATGAGAATAAAAGTGTGGATGTAATATTTCATCTTGGCGTTCAGGCTCTGCTACATTTATCTCCCTGCTCAGCACAATTAGACAACCATCATTAACCATTAAGAGCAGGGAGATATATATACAATAACAACCCCCCATGGGGAACAGAACCAATAGCAGAGCCCACTGGTGGTGCTGGGGTGGCGGTGGGAGCAAACAGCCGCATGACAACAAACCAGAACACACAAAGCGGAAGGAACGCAGATTTAGGTGAGCTTAAATAACCCACCCAATTGATCAGCTGATTGCCACGTCAGTGTATGACGTACGGATCTTGCATGACACTGTATACAGCCACATAGTAATGAGCATGCGTGTAACCTCTCGAGTGTATACTGCCTGAACTAACCTCGCAGGCTACGCATCATTTTCAACTACATCCTACATCCAATCAAGTGCAGGATTTTTCACTATCTCCCAACAGTGGTAGATAGAGTGAGTGTATTCTGCAGCCCAACAGAGGGAGAGGGAGTGATAGAACAAAGTGACAGAGAGAGAGTGGGGACCTGGTAGTGTACCGACATCATACCAGTATTCCGTTACACAACCTTCACTGTGAACAAGTGTTATCTTGCCACATCATATCCACGACTCATCAAAACACCTCCACATGGTCCCTCTCTCTACCAGTAACTGACAGTCTGATAATCGCCCTGTTTTATACTTGATCGTACCACAAGTGTCACACCGCGAAGATGTCAGAAATGTTGAAAATCTTTGGGGAGGAAAAAGAAACACCAGGTTGAAAGTGGTAAAAAAAATAAGAACTGAAAAGATCATTGTTTTTGCCTTTAGGCAATGGAGCCTGGGATTCTCCCTAAGGTAGACTTCATTTAACCCATTTAAACGGGGAAGGCATCTGTGTCATTTTAGAATTTTGTGTTGGCTATTAAAAAATTGCAGATATACAAGCTCACAGCGCATTAACATTTAACATGTATTAAAGGATCTACACCATGAATTTAAAAAATATACTTAATATTTAATATCATATTGTTTATGTCCCTCAAACGTTTTTCAAAAGGTTTGAGCCTAAATCAAGTCTCAGATATACTCATTCCAACTAACTTCTCTCTGGCTTATAAAGCACTTTCACCTGCAATACCACATTGTCCTTATTTGGCACGTGGTGCTATTGAGACAGTTTGTATGCATGTTATCTCCTGGTGTGGGAAAAAGTTAAAAAACAAACAAAACAAAAATTTTATGTTGGAACTGAAAAACGGGAGGGATTATACAAAGTAGGTATCGCTTATGACGTCACGGGCGAGGGCAAATCAGTTGGCCTGTTTTGAGAACAATTTACATAAAACCCCAGATATGCTGTGAAAGCCTGAGTGCTCAAACTGGGGTATTTTTGGGGATAGAAGAAAGGTAGGGGAGACCAAAAACACACAAAAAAGAAGGAAAAGTTAAAATTCATGGTGTAGTCCCTTTAAATATCTTGAAAGTGTTTGAAAATGTTTGAATAATGAAATAGTTTGAGAACTACTAATTTAGAAGGCATTTGTAGAACCGGCCTCAGGTCTTAATGGGTTAATTGTATTAGTATGTTATTCCTTTAACAGGTCCGTTCATGAAAGTCCTTGCGGTCTTGTTTCCAATGAGGGCCTGTGAGCAATTAGGGGTTAAGAGTCTTGCTCAGGGAATCGTACCTGGGGCAACCAGGGCCTCTGGCTCCCTAGGCGGGCTCACTAACCACTCAGCTATGGTTCTCAAACTTGTCATAGTAGGCTACAACATGTGAGGATTTCTGTTTGTTAGGATAGCAATGTTGGCTTGTCGGTCAGTTGGTCCAACACAGATATTTCAGAAACTACTCTACTACTAAACTACTACTTTTTTGCTTTTTTCCCTTTTACTTTGTAACAGGATTAGAGGGTATCTAACAAACACAATTATAATTTGCTTCTTTTTTTTTTTTTCATTGCATTATTTAAAAAATATTGTATTATATATATGTATACATCATGGTTTTTCCTTCCCTATAATGTCTATGCGAACCCGTGGTTCTGATAGGGGGGTTAAGAAGCGACCTGGGCTGTCTTGCAGCCACAGGACCGCCAGATCAGAGGAAGAGTGTCACAACTGCCAGCAGGCAGGCTATACAGTACATGACTAACTCTAACCCCAGTGCATACTGATGGACAATCTATGTACTGAAAAGACACTTTTGTATGCCACTGTGAGAATTTGTATGAACTGCTTGCCCACACAGTGATGTGATGTAATGTCTCTTACTGTACCTCTGAAAAGCTTGTTTTAAAAAAGATAAAATAAAAAGTTGGTCACAAAAAAAAAGAAACTACTCACTGGACTGCCATGGAATTAGCTGCTCCAGAGGATGGACCCCACTGATTTTGGTGACCCCATGGTCTTTCCTGTAGCGCCGCCCGTAGGCCAAAATTCTCGCACACAAGGCATCTCAAAATCTAGCTGGTGGATTGCCATGAAACTTGCTGATCACATTCATGCTCCCTGGACAACACGGCCACGCGACAAAGTATAAATCAGTCTTTAATCACAGTGTGATTACGATACGCAATACTGTAGGACCCTTAAAGGAGTAAAAACAAAAGACTGTAGATGTTAAGGTAAGAATCAGTAATGCTCTCTTGTCCAAGCCATGTTGCTGGTTCAGCGCTAGTGCCATTTTGCTGAAGACCTGTTTTGAATGCAATCGATTGTTTTTTTTTCTAACAGGATAGCTTTGCTTTGAGTAGACCCTACACGTGCAAGGAAATTCAGTTTAAAAAACTCATGTACTCTCTCAATAATTGCACACACTACATTACTCTTCCTGCTTGTATCCCCCAGTGGAACGTCTTTGGTTTAACCACTATATAATTCTACATTGACTGAGCCTTCAGGCAGATCCACGGGGAGGCTTGACAGAGCACTATCCTCTCTGTTGTGCACTATGCTGGGGGACCAAAAAGCAGACCCCCCCCCCCCCCCCCTTCTGTCCCCTGCTGGGTGCAGCGGAGCGAGATGCAGAAGGGCACTAGCTAGTAGGTAAACATGTCCCCAGGGATCTCCCCCTAGGTAAACACCTCCCCAGAGATCTCCCCATTCTCAATCCATTCTCGGAGTCTCCTCTCTGTCTGTTGCACTTTGTGGTTTAAAGAGAACAGTGTTTATTGGTAAAGAGACTTAGTTTGGTGGTGATGTCTGATCACATGCTGATATCCTGAGCAGAATTGCTTTCTTTCTTTACTGGTCTGTCTTTCTTGCTTTCACACTTTGACCACTCTCTCTTCCTTTCTTGTGTGAAGAACATAACTCTCTCCCTCTGGTTTTGGGGCTTCTCTCTCTCCACCTGTTTGAAGCCATGTCTTGATTTGACTGTTTCATGTATTTTATGGATATTACACTTTTTAATTTTGTTTTCTGATTCCTTCTGTAGTCTCTATTGTTTTGCTGTATCCTTAAGAAAGATGCTATACGAACTGCGTTTATTGTTATTCACTCCCAGTTTCAGTAAAGTAAGTTCCTCATTTTTGTCTCTGTATCTCTCCACTGTCTGTCTCCTTAACACTCCACTTTCTATCTCCCTTCCCGTCTGTTCTGTTGTCTCCCTCAGTCTTGGCCACTGTAGTTTCCTCAATTCTCACCTCTCTGTCACATGGCATCATTCACACTTTCCCTCCTCTCGCGCCCTCTCGCTCTCTCGCTCTCTCCAATCCATATTGGCATCAGTCTCTCTCTGTCTCCCTATTTTTGTCACTGTCTGCTTTTCTGTCTCTGTATTTTTCTCTCTCTCTCTCTCGCTCTATTTCTCGGCTCCATACTCTCTGATCCTCCCCCTTTTAGTTCCCCCGAGCCTCCATGCCAACATGTCTTCAGGCTGTCTCCTTTCTCCTTGGATAGAGGTCAGGTGGGCTTCCTCTGGTGTGAGGGGCTGCAGATACTTTTCATGGAGCTACTGTGTGTGTGTGTGTGTGTGTGTGTGTGTGTGTGTGTGTGTGTGTGTGTGTGTGTGTGCGTGCGTGCGTGCGTGCGTGCGTGTGTGCGTGCGTGCGTGTGTGCGCGCGCACACACATAGGACTTGAGAGAATGTATATTAAATTGTGTTTATGTGTCAATGCTAGAATCTAGACTGTATATGCCTGTATATGCATGATGCCATGTATATGCATGATGCAAAGTCCATTTCGCATGCATTCAGAAGTGGGGCATTCTCTCCGGCCATGTGACTGCCCTTGACATGCATTCCAAATGACAAACACCTGACTGTCTGTATTTGTGTATGTATTGCGGAGGAGGCTTAGATGTAAGCTTAGATCTTGTGCAAGTGCAACAAGAGTGTCCAACTGCCTGTGTGAGTTTGTTTCCCCAAGATAGTTACAGTAACAAAACAACGTCCATGAACTGTAATACTTATAATCTCTGAGCAAACAGAAACATTCTAGCCTGGTAAACCCTCCCTCCGGAAATCTCATTTGTAATTTATTTCAGGAGTGAGTCTGGCATGATCGCCCATTCTGCAATTTTGGCTGTGGGCTGGAGTTGGGCGGGAGTAATACCGTTGACTGACAACCCCTTCAGCCAATCAGCACTGTCCCACTTCAGCCAGTGCATTTTTACCAATTCCAGACTATGTGACGCAACAGGACTTTTGAGACGGCCATGCCCAAAATAGGTTGCCTTATTCGGATACATGCGTGTCACTGCCCGCCCCTGCCGGTTCTCTATTTTTTTTTTAAAATAGGCTCTGTCATGATTAATTGACCACATATATGAAGTTAAACAACTAAATTCTATCCAAACGATATCTTCTAAGTAAATTCCGTGCCTCAAAATAGAAGTTTGAGAGCTTTTTGAAGTTCTAAAACAGCGGAGAAAATAGCGCACAGAAAAGATGGCTGCCGTTCGTGTTTTGTCGGCTGCATTCAGGCTGCACTCGGTGCCATTCGGGCTCACTCGAACTCACCACCTGATTGGCCAACTTTCGCTGTCAATCACAGAACGATGAGCGACGACGCTGATAGGCTCGGTTTTTTGGTAATGCGCCCATACAAGCCTTCAGGCCAGACTCCTTCCTGAAATCAAATGGAAATGAGATTTTCCGGAGGGAGGGTTTACCAGGCTAGAAACATTCTGCAGATGGACAAAAACAAACATTCTCTCTGAATCAACTTTCGCTGACAAAGGATGAGATGAGCGCATCGGTATCTTTTGGCCGAAGTTGGACACATTCGACCTCAATGACTATGCAGAGTTTCAGCAGGGTGGACAGGCCAGCAACACCTCAGCAGCTAGTCACCACATGCACACTGCTGACAGAAGATTTGGCCTGCCTTTGCCTATCAGCGATAATGTATTAACTGGAAACATCCACTGGGAAGCGTAGACAGTTATTGGCATTAGCCCAGCCATTTGGAGTCATGAATATTTTGTCCCCCTGCATAATAAACTGATCACTTGGCAGTCTGGGGATTAGTGATAGTGGCTGGCAATGCCACGTGGTATTAGGAATTGAATACCTGAGTGTTTTTGTCGTCATGTCAATAGCTGTGATGCCATGGTACACCAGCGTTTCATTCCACACCGGGTTCAACGTGTTCTTCAAGGTCTTTGTGCGTAACTTGTTCGCCTGGAAGAATAAGAAGAAAGGAAAGTGAGCCATGAGAGAAAGCAACAAGGACATTTTAAGTGGGCTCCAAGGAGAAGGAACATAGACGGCAGACAGTGAAGACGGGAACATGAATTATCAATGTTAGAGTAACTGGAATTAAGGAGGGCGGATGTGAGGTGAGGTGACTAAACAAGGGCGTGCTGGGATGGTTGAGAGAAGATGTGAAGGGTAGGGTAGAGAATTTCTTTTTGGATGTGGGGGTGAGACCTAGACAGGTCAGAGAGAAGGACAATTGGGCAGCGTCTGAAGCCTAATTTATTTTTTAGTCATTTGACCGAGTTGCTGTTGCAGATTAACGACTTTCAACTGATGAGGATTTGTCATGTTTATCTGTTTCAGCGAGCAATGCAGTAATTTGGCGAAATATAAATTAGGCTGGGGGAGGGGGGGAGGGGGAGTGAGAAATGGAGGGGAAATATTTGTTTATCTGTCTCTCTCACTCTCTCTCTCTCCCCAGCTCAGGGAGTCACAGACATCTGCCACCTAGTTTGTGGAGAAGAGGACAGCAGGCTTGCCACACTTCACCTGCCCCTCTGCCCCCCTCCCATGTCACAACAACACCAGCAGCCGCAGCAGCCAGATGCACTAATAACCACAGCTTCCCTAACACAGCACACCAGTCACTTTGACAACGCTAACACGATTAGCATGAGAAATGAACTGTTTCCATGATAATAAAGGCTCAGGGGCCACTTGCTAACTGTATAATGCAGACACTCTACAACACCACGCACTTACCCTTATTACGATTCACTGAGATTTATTAAATGGGCATTGGCTGACTCATTTGCCAGACTCTGCCTTCAGGTTGTGTTCGTTTAGCTTTAGCATATTTCATTTCTCTTATCCGTTTCAAATGCAGCTCTGTCTTCTTCTCTGCAGGGTACAGTGACTGTCATTATATGGTGCAGTACATCAGCATTATTCACGTGTTGAGTGATGTGGGAATGCCCCATGCAGTACATTCAGACGCACACACGGACTCGCGCACGGACTCGCGCACGGACTCGAGCACGTGCAAAGTTAGAGTGAGTGTGTGCACTACACTGTAGCGCGGCGCGCACACACTAAGTGTTCCTCAGTGTTCAATTAACAGTCATGATTGCGCATTGTACTGGCAGTACAATGCAAAATCATGACCGTTAATTGAACACTGATGAACACTTACAGGTCCATCTGATTTTAATTAACACTCAGGATTTTGCAGTGTCCACTCCTCCAGCACACATGTCAATTTGAGTGTGAAAACTTCTAGTGCTTTCCACATAATTATCCTCCCTTTCTCTCCTCTCTCTCCTTCTTCCTTCTCTCCCCCCGTCTTCCCTCCAAGGACAGGCGGTGTGTCTCGGGGTGAGATTTTGTGCTTTCATTGTGTCATTGTGTTTTGTGCCCTGCACTGGCTGTGATGGCAGAACACAATGTAATATGCTGTAGGGCCTACACTACATTTCATTGTTCTGCCATCGCAGCCTCAGCTTGTCTTCCGTCAGTCTGTCGCAGTCTCTCTCTCCTCCTCCTCCTGTGTTCCATTAACTGCGAGAACAGCTAAAGTTTGGCTTTCTGTTCAACCACTTTCAACCTGGCGTCCCTGGCGACCCGTACGTGTTGTGAGCTATTTTCAACAAAGTATAAAATAGGGCATAAGTGGCTAAGATTAAGAATTAACTTTGTTTGAATCACTTACTGTTCATGAGCAGAGTCACGACTCCCCACATAATACGCCAGCTTGCGTGGTGCCATGCAAACATTCAGCCTTCACTTCTCTGACACCAACTACTTCTGCTGCCTTTGAAATGTTCCTCCATTGCAGTGTCGTGTCTAATTTATGCTCCGTCGGTATGACGGCGTCACACGCCGAAAGTAGCCGGCCTAAAAGCTCACACCGTGTCGACGCAGCGACACGCTGTGAGCTTTCAGGTCGGCTACTTTCGGCGCGTGACACCGTCACGGAACAAAGTATTAACCCATTAAAACCGGGAAAGCATCTGTGTCGTTTCAGATTTTAGCGTTGGCTATTCTAAAATAGCAGATACACAAGCTCACAGTGAGCTTGTACATCTGCCATTTTTGAACATTTTTGAAAAATCTTGAAAGTGTTTGAAAACGTGTTCATAATTTCACATTTTTTTAACACAAATCTTCTCTTCTGGGGGGGTCCCTGGCACAAAACATTTTCAGATGGGGGTCCGCTGCACAAAAAAGTTTGAGAACCACTGGCACCATCATCTCCAAACATCTAAATGTCTCTGCACCGGCATATAGGGCCCAATCCCTCCTTTTCCCCTCCTCATCCACGCATTTATTTGTGTCCCTGGAAGCCGTCCCGGCCTCCACCCTTCCATCCACACATCCTTCTCTCCCCCGCCATCCTCTGTCTCAATCATCGGTCCATATGGATGGTCTTATATACTTCTCTCACACTCCCTCTTTCCCGGAGCTGTGAGGGAAGTGAGGCCTGCTGTTGGTGAGTCAGGTGAGTCACATCCCCTGTGCGACATGATTAGGAACGGAAAGGGCCCCGCCACGTGCACAAAGGGCCCCGCCACGTGCACAAAGGGCCCCGCCACGTGCACAAAGAGCACAGCTGAATACACCGTGGCGACTAAAAACCACTCCGTAAAATCTGGAGTGTTAAATGAATGATAGGACCTACATGTAACATTTCAATCTGTACGCGCGCACCTGTGTGTGTGTGTGTGTGTGTGTGTGTGTGTGTGTGTGTGTGTGTGTGTGTGTGTCAAAGGAGGGGTCGAGTTACAGTAAAGCTGCATATGATGTTACAGTAATGTGCGTATGAGCATGGACAGGCATTGACTGTGTTTGTGTGCGTGCATGCCATGGGTGTGCGTATGTTTGTGTGTGTGTGTGTGTGAGTGTGTGTGTGTGTGTGTGTGTGTGTGTGTGTGTGTGTGTGTGTGTGTGTGTGTGTGTGTGTGTGTGTGTGTGTGTGTGTGTGTGTGTGTGTGAGAGAGTTTGTGAGTCTGACATCACTAGTCTGAATAGCTGTTGATGAGTTAATAGCATCTTTTTGTGAGGAAGAGAGGAAGAAAATATGTGTGTGTGTGTGTGTGTGTGTGTGTGTGTGTGTGTGTGTGTGTGTGTGTGTGTGTGTGTGTGTGTGTGTGTGCCTGTCATCCTCAGTTTCACACTTACATGGCTCTACCTTGGAGCAGCGTGGTCGATATTTACCCGAGGCAGGTGCGTGCATACTTGCGTGCTCACTGACGTTCTCTCTCCCCCTCTCTATCTCTTTCTCCCCTCTCTCTCTCTCTCGGTCTCTCTCCCTCTCTCTCTCTCCCCCATCAACACTCGCCACTTGCCTGTTGACGTGAGCCGTGTAACAATCCACACTGTTTCCATGACAACCACCTGCTGCTGTCCTGCCCCCATCCGTTACTCCCTCCCTTCTTCTCACCCCTTCTCCTCCCTCTCTCGCCTCCCTCCACACACTGTTGGTATTTCAAGGTCAAAGAGGGTCACAGGGAGATAGAGAGATAGTGACAGAGGGTGGAAAAGGGAGTGAGATAACAACAAGGGGACAAAAACACAGACAGAGGGGGGCTGCGGGGCATGAATACCCCGGTGGAGATTTTTTGGGTTGCACCTTAGACCTCAGCGGTCGCCTCAGTACAACTGTCTGTCCCGATGTCTGCCCCGTTTGTCACAGCCTCGATGTGTGTTAAGTTAACCTTGAGCCAAAATGGCTGACAACAGGTTGCCGCCGCCTACATCCGAAGGCATTGCTGCCCGTGCCTAATCTCATGCTGCTGCTGCCGTTTGCATTAAGAACAAGGCGAGGGGTGATGAAACAGACCAGAACACGTTTCTGCTCGACAGAGCGGAGCATTGGCCGAGCCACATTAACCAGTGACCAACCAAAAGCTGTCCCTGTGCAATGGCTTGAAACGACATGCTAGATTAGTCTGCTATCACGGTAAGCCCCTTTTGCGAGGGGTTTGGTGACATTCTGGTTGACCTTTCATGTGCTCGAGAAAACACGAATAAATTGCTCGCATTACTCTTGTAACACTCATAAATAACACAAACAGGATTCATTTAACTGTTGGGAGTGTAAAATAGACCCACATGGACCCTTACATGACATACTCTGACTGTGGAAATTAAATCATGTACTGTAGCATTTTAATTTCTGCATAACGTCTCCTGTTTCGCCCCAATTATTTTCAATAATTTGTTTGGTGCTTTGCTGGGTGGTGTGTTCTAGACAAGAGAGTCTGGGCAGAGTGGGGCAGAGAATGTCACACAAACACAAAGAGGAGGCATCTAACGGTAATGGAGGCTGAGGTGTGGCTGGAGTTACTGTATGACCTTGCTAGCCCCGGGTAGGAGATGAAGCTTGACGTATGGATCAGCTAGCCCATTGGAGTCCATCGCCTTCAGTCCCTGTAGACATACACAAACAGGACACACGCACACACACACACACACACACACACACACACACACACACACAGACACACAGACACACAGACACACAGACACACACACACACACACACACACACACACACACACACACACACACACACACACACACACATGCAGATGAGTCAAAGGTGAAGTCATCAGACGTTGGAACACTTTTCCCAACTGACAGGGTCAGGAGATGACACAGAACATCAGATTGTCCTCCTGCAATAGTTACATCTAAACAGCGCTACCGGGTGTCCTTTCCTTCGCACCATTATGCTCTTTTCTCTTGTCAGTGAGCTTACAGGTCAGCGGGCTGTGCATAAATTAACATCATCTGACAGTCCAGAACATACGGCGCAAAAACTGTGCCCTCGTGTACTACGGCCATTCTGAATATATTTAGCCGAGCGTTTTTTTGCCACGGGTCAGTCTTGTCTCTGCCCAACGACGATCAGTAAGCTTTCTTTTCATACTCGGTGAATGCGGTTGACATGCCAAGATATCATGTTATGTTACAGTATAACAAATTGTATCGGGAGCCCACTGGCCTAGCGGTCCAGGGAGGCGCATACCACCTATGGGCTCTGATGAAGCCTGACAGCGCGTCACGAGTTCGAATCCCGATCCCAACGACCTTTGTTGCATGTCATTCCCCGTCTCTATATTCACTGTGCACTCGGTAAAGGCAGAAAAGCCCAAAAAATAGCCATAGCCTCAGGCTGCGGCCCCTCAGAAAGAAAAAAAGAAAAGAAAGGTTGCGAAAATAAATGTAGCTAAAATAGCCATTCTACCAGCTCACAATGCACCAGGTTGAAAATGGTACAATAAGTCTATAAATTGAATTAGAAGTTTTCTTTTTTCCCCTCTCCTTTCCAATTGACCTCCTGGTCCCCGCTGAGGGGCCGCGACCCCCACTTTGAAAACCTGTGTATAATATGAAGGTAAACAATAAGTCATTCATTGAGCTACATGATGTCTACAAACGCAATGACTAGTTTTATTCTTTGTTTCTTTAAGCAGGATTAATTCTACACAAAGCGTGCATTCATCATACTTTTGACAGTATATCTACTATATATATATATACCTTGGCCTTATGGATGGTACAGTGAAGGCTGTTCTGATCCTGATCAAACTGCAGGTTGAATTCCAGGGTACCCAGGTAGGCTGAAAACATAATGACACGCCATGAGTTACTGCCAGTCTATAAACACTTCACACAAGGAAACACACCCACAGTGACAAAAGCCGGCAGAACACAAACACACTAACACACATACAGTACAGTACAAACGTTCATACCCATGTGCATGCAGACACACACAACCGCGCACGCACGCACGCACGCACGCACGCACACACGCACGCACGCACGCACGCACGCACACACGCACACACGCACACACACACACGAAACCTCGTAACTCCATATTTCATCTTTATAGGACCACAATGGAAACCCATTTAGCCCAAATGTGTGACTGTACCTCGATCGTGCTGTTTGCATTTCTGTCCAATAAAGTATTCAATCAATCAATATGTTTTTTCATAAATGAATGCCCCTTTTCATTTGTTGTCACTTTGAGGCAGTGTTGTGCAAAAGTAGCTCACAATGTGCCATGATGTGACATAGGGGTTGAACATATTTGCCTATAATGACATGCACCAAATAGAGACGTAGGGTTGAAAGAGGTCACGTTTGTCTGTGGGTTTTTAAAAAGCATTAATAATTCATTAATAATTAGTATTAATAAAGTATTAAGAGCTTGTGAGTAGATTATAACTAAATTACAACCACTGGAACACATGGTTATTTTCTCTATATTTGGAAAAGCAACACTTTTGGACATACAAGGTTTCCACCCGACAGCAACAACATGTTGGTAATTCTCCGTAGAATTGGTAGCATATCGGTTCCTTGAAACAAGGCTGCATGCTTGACATGAATCTACATCTGCCTCGTTTGATTTCAGTTTGTCAAAGGAACCGAAAATTGCAGAGTGGCTCACAACAAAGCAGTGACTCAGTGCCACGAATGATCAGTAGAAATGCCAAGGCACAGAAAGTGGGATTGACTGAGTTGCATGAGAGAAACAAACACTTGACACCCCAATTACACTGTAAACTCATTTTGTGATTCTGAGCAATTTACACAGCAACTCACTTATTCACAAAGCAAAACACTCATGCTCCAGTTCGAGACTGGGAATGTAAATTATGTGCTGTAATGGCTAGCAATTTTCCCACCAAACACATGGGGGATCGCGCGCACATGCACACTCACGTGCACGCGCACACGCACACACACACACAAGCAAGCAGCCTCTAGATATTTGACATGCTGGGTCAGGACATTCGCTCATAACCACTGAGGCGTTTTATAACAGCATTTGGTTTTTGGCTGCCGACACGATTTCGACAGACGTACGTGCCTCAGAAACTGAGCCAGATTCAAAAAAGTGGAGTGACACCTTTCGCCGTTTCCAGAAAAGAACCGCCGGTACTTTCTCCCCAGTCCCATAAAAACAACCAGCCAAATAACTCACTGTCTTCATCGTCAGAGTCCGCCGGCTCTGCCCGCTCCCCTTCGTCATCCTCCTGCTTCTCCCTGTCCCTGTCACCTACGCCCACGATGTGCCCGTTGAACGTCTCCTCCTTCAGGATCTTCTTCTCCCGCGGCGGGGGCGGCGTGCAGGGGTAGTCGTGGAAGCGGGGGAAGAAGTCCGAGATCTGCGGGATGGGAAGGATGGGGCCCGGGCACACGTTGATGGCAAAGTGCTCCTGCATAGAAATCTTGACCGGGGAGGGGGGCGGCGGCGGGACCGAGGCGTGGCGGGGGGTCACGGAGGGAGAGGATGCCGGAGAGGTGGAGGAGGGGGCGGTGGAGGGGGTGGAAGGGATGACCAGGTGGGAAGAGGAGGGGGGCGGCGGGGGCTTTGAGACACTCATGCGGGCGGCCGGATGAGACTGTCAGGTGTGTGGGACTGGGAGGAGGGTGGAGGCGTGCGTGCGTGCGTGTGTGTGTGTGTGTGTGTGTGTGTATGTGTGTGTGCGGTGGGGAGGGGCAAGAGACGGGGAGTAAAAATGATGTGAGGTGAAAAGAGGGGCAAGTGAGGATTGTGAGTTAAAAAAGTGATGGGAGAATATATAAAAGAATATAAAATATTATGAGCGAGAAAATGAGCGAGGATGGTCAGAGGGGATAGAGAGAAGGACGTTTAAGACAATACAATCACATCTGTCTCAGACTTTCTTCACATTGGACACTCTAGCAAAGACATGGGTTCAGGCTTTGCACAGCTGCAGTGGCAGAGGTCAAGTACTGAGTAATATATATATATGCGTGTGTGTGTGTGTGTGTGTGTGCCATTTCTGTACCGACCCACGCACACGTGCGCACACGCGTATTTTGGGTTAGCTGACTAAATAGCAGCTCACCTCCACCATATGATGAGGTGTTGACTGTGTTTCTTCACTTCATTCTCTCTTAGCTCTCTTCTCTCTCTCTCTCTCTCTCTCTCTCTCTCTCTCTCTCTCTCTCTCTCTCTCTCTCTCTCTCTCTCTCTCTCTCTCTCTCTCTCTCTCTCTCTCTCTCTCTCTCTCTCTCTCTCTCCATAAATACTACATCCCAAAAAAATCTGTTTTGATTCAAATGGCTGCCAGGATGT
>NC_137604.1:30913725-30941225 GCF_963280865.1 Gymnoscopelus braueri | reverse complement strand
CAGTCAGTGACTATCTATAATGCAACTAGACACAAAAAGAAAGAGAGAGAAAGGGAACAGGGAATAGGAACAGACTTGTGCAAGTCAGAAAGAATCGCTGTTGGGTAAAAAAGACAAAAGACTGTAGGGTATGGAGATGAAATGAAACACATTCCTGGCCATACTGGCCGATTACTTCATATGAACTGATGAAGACGATGATAATACTAGACAAAATGTGTGTGTGTGTGTGTGTGTGTGTGTGTGTGTGTGTGTCTGACTGTCTATAAATCCACGTGTTTGGGGATGTGCATCATCTACAGTATAGCACATTAAGAAAATGTGTCACATACCATGCTGTCTGTCTGTCTGTCTGTCTGTCTGTCTGTCTGTCTGTGTGAAAGAGAGTGGATGAGAGGGAAATGTAAAGAAGGCACTTGAAAGGATGAAACTTGCAGTGAGAATGAGTTGCAAATGATAGATTATAATCAGTAGTCAAATATTTGACGGAAATTAGGATAGTTGATCTCCCGGAAAATGTGAGTCCAAAATGCACAAGGCAAAAAACAAATTCTCTTGGCTCACATGGCTAATGAGAGAGCTCCCTTTGATTTGGCTAAGTAGAAAATGAAAAATGCAGGGCTTTGACAATTTAATGAAGTACCACGGGTTGGCATAACATCAGAGAGCGTGTACTTCTCTAGATACAGTAACGACCCCAAGCATAATCCATTACATTTATGGTTCGATGGAGGGAGAATGGAATAAATACATGTGGGTGAACAGGCTTGTGCATATTTAAACATATCTAAACAGCGTGATCAGTCATCTCATTACATCTGCTACTCTGCTATTAGTATTGGGTTAATGAGCCATTACACCATTACAGTCACCATTATATTCTTTAAAAAAAACACTAAGACTAAATGAGTGGGAATGAGTTTAATGAAAACTCAGTGTACCAATGCCAAACATCCTCTGCCTACAAATGCATGTAGGTAAATCAATCATGAGATACACTGAAGAAAACACAGGACTGTGGCAGTGGCTCAGCAAGTAGAGCGGGCGTTTGTGAACTGGGGGGAGGGGGGTTTCTGGTTCGATTCACGTGTCCTTGAGAAAGACACTGAACCCCAACTGCTCCCGGGCACGGTTCAATAGTTTCCAACTGCTTAGGATGGGTAAATGCAGGGTAAATGCAGTGGACGAATTACAAGTGCAAATGTACCATATATCCCAATGACAACTAAAGGGGACACATTTATTATACTAGTAAGTGACAGAAAAGTCATGCATTCCATGTCACCGCACTTCATTTCCTTTAAATCCTTGCATGTTGGGTTTTATTTCCACAGACGAGCCTTGACGTCAAATTCTCATGTTGTCACAGAGTATGTACGTACGTGCACTGGTGGAGCTACGCCTGTCATGTCACCGTACTTTAAGCATGGCAGCATGCCTTTTTGCAGCCCCTTGGGGCAGGTCTTATTACTCCCTCCCTCACCATCACCAAGCTGTCAAAGAATTAGAGAGAGCGCCTACAGTACAGATACAGCCAGTCAACCAACTAGACTCTCTGAACCTTCTCCATGTAGCTGGGACCCCCTGCAGATACAGATAGTATACTGTGAGGGCTCTCCTGTTTGACAGAAGACTCCACATGTCTAAGTCATGGGTGAATGGGACATGAGTTCTCATGTAGTTAGTGTGGTTGCCCGAATGGGCAACCAGACTATTGTTTTACAGAAACTTTATTCTTTCTTTATTTATTTATAGATAAACAATATTTCTAACCGTATCACAGCCCACAGTTTATTTTTCCCAATTTAGTGTCATATGTCAAAATGACCGGCTTCACCGGGAATCGTGTGCTTGTATTTTGCTAGGAGATTGGTTGCATAGTTTTATTGATATTGATTTATTAGTGCATTAAATTTCCCCATCCACTTTAATGAAAAAGTGAAAAAACTCAAATTCAAGTATTTTTTTCTCTGAAACCGTAAGAGCTAGAGTTACCAGATTTGGTGGGGAGGTTCATGATTTAGTCCGAAATTATTTAAAAAACACATTACACCAGTCGGCCTCATGGTGGCGCTATAACAGCCCACTTTACGTTTTTGGCCTATAACTTTTGAACCGTAGGTCCTAGAATAAAAATCTCTTTCCCCCTAGATTCCTTTGGTCATGACGCAACTCCCCATATAGGCCACGCCCATTTGCGTCAGGATAGATTTTCCGCCATTTTGAATTTTCTTCAAAACACACTTTTAGCTCCTCCTCCCACATATTTTCTCCAAATTTCACAAAAATCAGTACACATGATCTCTGGACCCATGCGATAATCTGGAGTGAAACAGAATTTTGATAGTCCGTACCGTTCGTCCGTAAATGGCTTCCGAAGTTAGTAGGAGGGGCCCGTTTTACCAAAAAGGCCAAAAATCACGAACGAAACGTCCGGTCAATCCCAAATTTGAATCAAATGTCGAGGGTGGTTTACTCAACGAATCTCCAAAAGCATTTCCACTTTGATCCACAGGGGGCGCCACAAATGCACAAAACGTAACCGTTTGATGCAAAAACATGATTTTTGGGGGGATCACTCCTCTCAAAATGAAAAGCAGGTGATCTCAGGAGTTACAGGACGATGTCATTGGCCCGCTACATTTGTGGGAGGGGCCTATTTATTTAGTGGGAGGGGCCTATTTCTTAAAATCAAAACGCCATGTATCATGAACGCAGGATCCAATCATCACCAAATTCGAATGGCACGTCGCGCGGCCTCCGACGGTATTCCTCCAAGCGTATTCCTCAAGTCCCGGCGGCCGCGACCGGCGTCGGCGCAACCACACTTTGCAATTTCCCAGAATTGCGACGCGTCTAGTTTTAATTGCTTTGGAGAGCTGAGATGGTTTTGATTGTCCCTTGAGATCAGCTTGTTGGGCTATTTTTGGCAAAAGCTGGAGATGGGACAAAGTGGAAAGAAGCCATTCAGGGCAGCTGTCTACAGTATAGAACATGAATCAAATCATGTGGATCTCAGGATCCACATGGGAATGGCATGGCTCCAATGTAGATTTCAGATCTTCATGTGGCCATCCTGTGACATCGCGGTCATATGATGTATAACTCCAAATTTAAAACACGATTTCAGCCTAATCAGATTCCAGATTGATTGACATTATTCAAAAAGTAAATATGTGAAAGAATTAGTTGAGTTACTAAATTAGCCTACTGGCTACTCAGTCCAGCGGTTTGTGAAATTAGCTCCAGACAAACACACAGTCAGACACACAGACCGACCTGCTTATAAGCAGCCTTTCCCTGGCTACAACATTGTTAGAAATACTGTCTTGAGACACAAATATTTAGAAAACTGCAACAGAAAACCATAGCTAGCATGCTATGAATGAATGATAAGCCACCTTTTGAAGAATGTACTGTAAAATGGTGCATTTATATAGCGCTTCTATCCGAAGCGCTTTACATTGATTGTGCCATTAACCCATTCACACACACATTCATACACCGATGGCGGAGGAAACCATGCAAGGCACCATCCTGCTCATCGGGAGCAATTAGGGGTTCAGCGTCTTGCTCAAGGACACTTCGACACTAACTCTAGGGGAGCGCCCCAGCCCGGGATCGAACTGGGAACCTTGCGGTTTTCCAGACCTTGCGGTTTTCCAGTTCACTCTACCCGGCCACTCTACCCCTGAGCCACTGCCGCCCACTGTAACATCCTTCTATTAATCATTTAATTAATTCACAAAACATGTGTCTGTCTGTCTGTCCCAGGCATAAATCGAGTTGTCCCACTTGGCAAGTATAAGTCCCCCTGATTGGCCAAGCCCACCTGTCGGCTTAACTGATTGGCCGACCTTCGCGCAATGTTAGTGACGCAACGCCAATATAAGTGGCAGCGTATGCAATGGAACAGAAAGTAGGCAAAAGCATAATATAGAAGAAGGTACAGTACTAGAGGAACGGCAGCAATGTTGGGATAGAGGAGGAAAAGGAAGTTATCTTATCTAATTCAAAGTAGAGAACAGAACATAGAAGAGGGGGTAATCATAATAACAAGGTTACCTAAACAGTGCATTCAATAAAACATTATATTTGATTGGCAAACCTACAGGTTTATGTGATCATTGCTAGGAGTCTGTGGAATATGCCAAGCCTAACTGTAGTCGCTAAGGGAAAGGGATAGCATAGCATGATAGATGAGCGAGGGAGGTAGGAGTTGAAGAGGTGATAGCAGAGTGCAGCAGAGGATAACACGGGAGAATTATAACTTTATTATTATTATAATTCATAAAAGAAACCGGTTTGTGGCATATATTGTAGGTACTGTAAGGGCACTCGGATAAACAGAAGGGGGCATTAATGCAACGAATAAGAAGGATGCCAACCGCTATAAATGGACCAGTTCAATGGCCTTGTGGTTAAAGTGTGGACCCAATGCCTCCCTACTTGGCACTCAGCATCAAGGGTTTGATTGGGTAAATCCCTGCGACCCACAGCGTCATGTCCAGGGGGTGTACTTGTACATCATGGTTGGGGGATGTACTTGTACATCAAGCCGCCTCAAGCTACAGAAACAAGAGATAGGCTTCTGCCATATGGGCCACAAAAAGCTATTTACTTTTTCTTACAACTGCCATAAAACCCCATAAAGAAGAAGAAGGAATTGAAATTACGAGAGCTGTGGTCATAATAATAATAATAAATTGCATTTTTATGGTGCTTTTCTAGATCAAACATACTCAAAGTGCTTTACAATGGTTCATTCATTCATACATACAGGGGGGGACATTGGGAGGTGGAGCGGCGAACAGTCGACGCCAGCGTCCCCACTTTTCCCACATTCACACACCAATGGTGGCAAGCTAGCGCCGACCGAATCATTGGAGGCAATGTAGGGTTCAGTGTCTTGCCCAAGGACACTTCGACAGGTGGACAGGAGGAGCCGGGATTCCAACCGCTGACCCACGGATCATTGGACGACCTGCTCTACCTCCTGAGCCACAGCCGCCCTGGTCATGGGTGGTCATGGGTGAAGGAAGTGAACGAAAGCGGCGGCATGAAGCAAAACACGTTGCGTCAACTTACGTGTGCAGCTGACAACGGGTACGAGAACATCAGATAACAGGGTTATTGCACAACGGGTGGGACATGATTGTATTCCCGACTTGTTCCCGAGTAGGCTGGCACCCCATCTAGTAATAAATAAGCAATGCAGTGAAAGAGTTGCAATTAGTGCCTCCTGAGCAGATTTATTTTAAATTGTGGTGATAACACTTTAGTAAGTCCATATATTTAGGTCAAGATGTTAAAAATAAAACAGCACAACAGCAAACAAGTATTGCTTTTTCATTCAATACAAGCAAGTTCACACAAGTTTATCAATGTTTTATCATTAAACATAGTGACTTTTTTTTGCTTCCATTTCTTCTTCCCTCACGTACCCCCCTGTAGTACTTCTGCATACTCCTAGGGGTACATGTACCCCTATTTGAGAAACACTTTGCTAGAGGAAAGGTCATGGGCCTCTTCCTCTTGGGAGCATGAATGTGCACAGCAAAGTTGTGTCTACACAACTAAGTGTCAAGAGATACACTCATTTGAAAGAGTAAAGTTTGGCCCGATGGTGACGCAAGAGAAAAGATCATGGGGTGACTAAAATCAATGTTTCTTACACTTGGGAGCATGAACATGCACAAGCACATTTATTTCAGATACGCTTATTTGAAAATTTAAAGTTTGACCTGATGGTGATGCTAGAGGAAAGGTTTGGTGTCCTCAAAATCAATACATTTATTTCTCAGGAGCATGAATTTGCACAGCAAATGTCATGGCAATCTAGCATTACATTTTGAGATATGTTGGTCAGAATATGGCCTGGTCATGGTGGCGCTAAGAGAAAGGTCATGGGATCAACAAAATCAATAGGTTTCTTCCTTTAAGGAGCATGAATTTGCACAGAACATTTCATGGCAAAATTGACTTTTCGAGATACTGTATGCTGGTCACAGACTAACAGACGGTATTACATAACCTACTTGGCAGAGGTAACAAATCTATTTAAAATAGCGACACGACAAAGAGTACATTTTTCATAATGTTGATCATTTTCTCTTGAAACTAGTTTACCTGGTATGCTATTATTATATTAGACAGCTAATCTACGAACTAGGTAATCTGTCTGCACCTAGCGTGCTGCCTAAAGCTCAAAGTCACCTTGACACAGGACTATCAAGCAACAATGATGTCCTACAGTAGACTCACCAGGACTCACTATCCCTTAATTGCAAAGAGAGACAGTTGGGTGACAAAAGGGGTGACAATGCAGTGACAGCACCAATGGGAAAATTGGACAGCTACAGGCGAACCAGATGCCGTTGTCTATCTATCACAGTGACCCTGCAGCACGTAGATTTGTCTGCAGCTTTCTATGGACAGCCTAGTCTAGTCTATTGGATGAGGAGTAATCAATTGCGCTTGACGAATGAAGTCAGACCAAGGTGCTGAATTATTGATTATTCTCCAGGATAAATCTTAGGTATCAGATTGGTATTCACTACCTAGTGTTGTTGTCCACATTGAGTCACAATTAAGCAGTATGCAGCAGCCCGAGGGAGTAAATGTCGAGCCGGAAAGACAGTATTTGATCTATACTAGAAAAGTACATGTTTAGGACTTGCTCAGCCCACATGGCTCCATGCTGGACAGCAATCTTTGAAACCTTTTCATTTATCTGTGAGAGAGAAATACAACCAGAACCAACAATTGCAATATATGGGGTTGCCCCTGCAGACGTCTCACTGTCAGGGGCACTGTCTTTTTCCTCCCTACTAGTACGAAGGTTAATGCAGCTACAGTGGAAATCTAACGAGCCACCCAGTCACACTCCCAGTAGAGAGTGCTAGAAAAACTTAAACACTCTAAAGAGGCTTAACTTAAGAGATTTTTCAAAGTCTGGCGATAATTTCTCTCTTACTTTGAACATGCATTTGTATCAAAAAGCAGAAGTAGGTTTCCCTGGCTGAACCCACTCACAAACTCATCTACCCATCCAGTTTTATTTTCAGTTGCATAATATCACTGCCTCTCACCTGTTTATAAATCACTTGTAGTCTCTATCTGTTTGACCTGAGGAAGATGTAACTCCTGCCTTGCACTCTGCTTTAAAGAAAAGGCTCCAATTGTCAGAGTTGCTCCAGACAGTCCTTTCTTCTGTTATTTTCTTTTACTTCGCTTCTGTTTCATTTTACTTTTTGTTGTTGTTGTTAAAACAAAAAGTTTATTGTTAAATAGTTCAAGCTCTACAGTATATTATGATAGTAAGCATTGCTATCATAATATACTGCTATGAGTGTTTGTTCAGTTACTGGGGGATCACATCCAGCTCCAGCTCTTAAAGTTGTTTGAATATTGAATGTTTAATGGAAACAAGCCTCTGGCTTTTTGTGTCTCATCCATTTGCCGTCTTTTTAACTCTTTGCACTGCTGTTCTCTAAAAAAAATATGTGATTAAAATATTCAATCGACCCCAATCAATCAATCAATCAATCAATCAATCAATCAATCAATCAATCAATCAATCATAAATAGAAAATGCATTACTAATTTCATCCAATCAGGAGAGAGAACCCTTTATCTTCTTGTAGTCCAGATAACAATTTGTCTCTTGTTTAACCTGTATCCTGTATGCGTTCTCTCTTCTGATACTATGAAATTGGTATCCTGACCTGAACATTTTCCCCCCGTTTACTAAAGAGCTGGAGGGGGGGGCAGGCCTGGTTTAACAGCGTGGTAGCCTCGATCTCCAGGCTTTTATTCTTTAGTGTTGCTAAAAAATAAACAGTGTGGTGCTCCAGGGTGACTCTCACTTTACACCTAAAAAAGTTGAATTTATTATGGCTAATAAACAACTTATATTTCGCCCTACATGAACTTATTGCTACATATGATACCATAGATATGAGCCTACAAATGTTATATTACCCCTTACATTGATGCGCACATCTGAATGCAACTCACACCAAATACAACACATCATGCTAAATATAATTAGTTATTTCCATCATCCTCTCTCTCTCTCTCTGTCTCTCATTCACTCACGCACACGCACACGCACACACACACACACGCACACACACACACACACACATGCACACACGCTCTCCACTCCTTTGTGGTGCTGAAAAACATAATTTATACTGTCAGCAATGGGTTCTTCTGACGCTCAACACAGCTACATACTGCAACATAAGCCTTACCTTAGATAGAATCACTTATTTCTTGACTATGTGCGCACAAAGTGTATAATTAACATCAAAATTAACATGATGAGTGGGGCAGTTCTGGCTTCCTCATCGACCTGAAACATCCGCACCTGAAGACAATCTCCCTGATAATGACACCAAAACGCATGGAATTGGCAGGTACTTTGTGTATCGTGACCAGTGGTGGAAAATAACTAAGTACATGTAGGCCTACTCAAGTACTGTATAAGTACAATTTTGAGGCATTTTTATTTTACCGGAGTATTTACACATTTCAATACTTTTACTTCTACTCCCCTACATCTCAGAGGCAAATATTACTTTTACTCCACTACAATTATTTGAAAACTTTAGTTACTAATTACTTCGTAGATTATTATTACAAAACATACATTTATCACTTCAGTCCTATATATACTTTGACTATTTGAAAATAGTAGATACAAGCTCACAAAGATTGTAGATCTGCTATTTTCAAAAGATTTTAATACATTTTACATATGATACCTTGTGAAACGGGACATTCTGCATAATGAGTACTTTTACTTTTGGTACTTTAAGTATATTTTTATGCCAATACTTTTGTACTTTTACTCAAGTAAATTTTGATTACCGGACTTCTAATTGTAACAGAGTGTTTCTACATTGCAGTATTGATACTTTTACTTAAGTAAAGAAATTGAATACTTTCCCCACCACTGATCGTGACAATGTGCTGTGCTTGTTTTTCTTTTCCTTTTGTTTAGCTGGCACAAGCACTTGCTGATGTCTGTACATTTTGAATTCCAGCGGGCACCAGCACTGGTTGCTGGGCACAGCCTCAATGTGGACTGGGACTGGGGGAGGGGCACAATAAACACAATAGCAACTCTTTCTTTTAAAAACATACTGCAGTGGTTTCCAAAACATGGGGTCGGGACCCCCTGGAGACCCCCCACATTATTTTGGGGGGTCCCCAGATAATTAGCTTAAGGTCCAACATTGTTTTCACACTCAACAGTAAACAAACCAACATACATTATACATCTATACAGGGTATCTGCACATTGACACATTGACAACATTGAGACCTTTTTAAAACCAAATTGGCCAAATTGTCAAATATTATGTAAGAAAGAGGCAAACATTGTGAAAATAGCCGATCTACAAGCTAAGGTAATGCCTACAATTCCAAGTGCTTGTCAGGGTGGGGGGTCCATAGTTCAGATATGATCATAGGCGATTTTTGCCTCTGCCACCAGGGGGGGCAAAGAAAATATATGAACATATATGTTTTTATATATGCAACATATATGTTTATCATATATGTGACATATACGAACGAAATTGGACATAGAAGAGACATATTTCTTATAGATCTACATATATGCACATATATGAACCTGAATATGGCATATATGCAGCATATATTCTGCATATACTTGCCATATATTGGTAAAATAAATATATTAAAAAAAAGAAAAGTAAAAATAAATAAATAAAACGGCCGGCCACCAGGGGTGGCAAGTGCCCCCCTTGCCCCCCCTAAAAATCGCCTCTGAATATGATTGTTTTGGGGGGTCGTGGCCTGAAAAGTTTGGGAACCCTTGGCCTTGGCCTACTGTACATTGATATATTAGTCTTTACCTTGTTTTTGTACTCTTTCATGAAAGTTCAGAAACAACACAGAACAAAAATAACCATATGCAACCAGAACCGTATAACAAATAATACAATAATAATAATAAAAATAAAAAATAAACATACAGATAAAATAGCATCTCATCCCAACAATGTACAGTACATCCCTGAAGCCACACATTAGCAGATGAAAGCATCCAGGTTGCTCATGACTCTAACATGAATGTTCTACTTCCTCCCACCAGAGACAGTGACACAGAAAGAGAGAGAGAGAGAGAGGGAGAGAGGGAGAGAGAGAGAGAGAGAGAGAGAGAGAGAGAGAGGGTGGAAAATGCCTGATTTATACTGTGTTGGAGTATAAATAGCCGATCTCCAAACTCACAACGCGTCGCATCCACGACGCATAGTGAGCTTGGAGATTGGTTATTTCTGTCGTCTTATGACGAAGTGTGAGTCATTTGAGAAAGATAATTTTTCCAGTCCTTCTGCATGGCGAGATAATCTCCTTCCCATTACTTCAGCACAAAGCAGCAGAGGTCCTCTATTAAAATATGCAGCCATAACTTCCCCAGCCTGACATTACCACACACAGTATAGCTCCCAGATAAAGTTCTCTTCTATTTACATACTGCCAAGTACGCTTATACCAACATACACGCTGAATATTTCCATTTGGAGTGCAGGGTGAGAAAGTCACATAATTCTTCTGATTTACATCGAGAGAACAGCGGGTTGCGTCCTACACTCACCCTTGCGAGTGCAAATGTGCCTCTGCTTATCTTGAATGCTGGAAAATTCTGCTTTGTGGCGACAAAACTCTCTCATTCTACCTGTGTGGTCCTGCCTTCATATGCCAGTATACTGTATGCCATTTGGTAAGGAATACATAGGGCTGTGCTCCACCTAGGCTTGGGGCGATATTCAATAATGTAAATTATTTGATTTATATGTACATTTGCACATTATCTGGAAGTTCCCTCTGCATTGAATCCAGCAACTATTGCGGTATTTGTTACCATATGTGATGTTTTTCACAGTATTGCATGTACAATACATGTACTGTATACATATACATGTATATATACAGTCTGATGACTCATTGATTTATATTCATTCATACAGTATCATACAGTTTCACTCAGGTGCTGCTGCTGCTGCTGCTGCTGCTGCTGCTGCTGCTGCTGCTATGACACCTGAATTTCCCCCTGGGGATCAATATACGGTACGATGGTAAATGAGGCATTTATATAGTGCCTTTCTCGAAAGTGCTTTACAATGTGAATTTTATCACCCATTCACACACGTTTACACACTGACGGCGTATGCAACCATGCAAGGCACCATTGGGAGCAAGGGCCTGGCCCTGCTCCTCACCTGTATTTAAGTCATTTGTAGCCTCTCCATGGTATGACCATGATGAAGATGTATAGACATCGAAACGTTGTCACGTTATTTGCCTGCACCCTGAAGGCATTAATTGTCCGAGTTTGCTTCAGTGCCTTCCTTCTTCATACTTACCAGTCCCGCACCTGAGATGCACCGGACCAGCCTGAATTTGGCTTGAGGCCCTTTGTTCCTTTGGTCTTGCTGAAGGACACTTCGACACAAAGCCAGGAGGAGCCAGGCATCAAAACGGGAACCTACTGTACCACTTCCAAGACGGACACACGATACCGAGGTTTATCTGATCTGATCTGGTTGTCTGATTGGTATAATTTCCATACTCAACAAACTAGTCAGTGACACCTTGTGGATGGGGGGGGGGGGGGTATTATCATCCTGGAAGAGAACACCCATCAGAATAGAAATGTTACATCATAAGATAAAGACGAGAATAACTTTTTATTACAATTTACAATTTACAATTTAGGCATTTAGCAGAAGTTCTTAATCCAGAGCGAGTTACATTAAGCAAGGACAACACAAGGTCATACATTATTGATTTGCAGTGACCCCTGCAGCATAACAGAGCCACCGGATCCACTCACTGAAGTGGTCAAGTATTCAGACTTGTACTGTTCTCTTTGGTGTACACAAGTACACCACACATGCACTCGCCCACTTGTGGAGAAGTGGAGAAGGATGACTCATTTGAACATATTCTTTTTTTCCCACATCTCTGTAGACAAAGTCCTATGGTTTTTGCACGACTGAACTCTCAAATGTACATTTGTTGGCGTTAATGCTTGACAACAATAACATTCCTCTATGTAGTTGCTGACAGGCTGTTGTTGCTGACACAGTCTATTCATATCTTGCATTGACATTCTCAGTCACCTGAGGAAGACCTGCTCTTCTGTTTTTCCTTCCATATTGCACTAATTGGGTGGAGGCGGGGACATAGATTGGTGAAGCAATAGGAAGCGCCGCAGGAATCCCTGCGGCTGGGTTTGGATCCGCCCTTCAAAACCATCGATTGGGCTCGTTCTTTCAGTCTACAGTCACGTTGACTGATCAAAGAAAGGGAGTAACGTGAAGACTTCTACTTTGTCTCATGCAGTTGTACCTCAAGATTCAAGGTTTTATTTGTTACATCTTAACGAGTACACAATTAAAATAAAACACAAGTAAAAATAAAAAACTAATTGGTTCCTCAACATAACCCAACGATAACAAACAAATAATAACAATAGCATCAATATTGAGGGGAAAAAATTAAGTACGTAAGAGTATTTATTTATTGTCCCCTTGGAGGAATCTGTCCTCTGCATTTAACCTATCCTAAGAAGCAATGAGCAGCTAGATGCACACAGACACAGTGCAGTATTGTGTACAAATATCTATTCAAATGTGTATCTCTATGTGTTTGCATAATATGCATAATGTTCATGTGTGCAGTCTTGATATGCAAAGTATCATGGTGTTCATCTGCATACAATATGTATCTCCACCCATTTATTTAGTTTTTTTCTTTAATTGGTCACCTGTTTGTATATACAGTACTGTACAGCAGTTTTTCGTTTTTTAAAGGCCACCTACCAATGTTTAACCTACGGAAAACACTTCTGCTCTCTGCTAGATGACATGTTTTACGTAGGTTGAGTTTTTCCACAGCCTTTGAGGCTGAGCTAGCTCTCAAGATGCAGAACATACAGTATTAAAGGTGCTGTACAGTAAGTGTATATATATATATATATACATATATATACACGTCACGTACACATGCACGCACACGCGCGGGCGCGCACACACACACACACACACACACACACACACACACACACACACACACACACACACACACACACACACACACACACACACACACACACACACACACACATAAATAAGTGTTAAATAGCTCTATAATTTCATTGTTGTAGACTAGAGCAGGGCTGCCAACACTCCTGATCACGCAAGAGTCTCCTGGTTTTTGACCACGTCTCCTGACACTCTCCTTGATCGTAATTTCTTCTGGTTTTCTCCTGGATTTGGTATCAAACTCACAAAATGTACTAAAACACAGGAAATTATATCTACATCTAAATTCGGGGGGAGGACCCCCAGACCCCCTGCTAGCCACGCCCCCAAACAATGGATTCTGACAGTCCAATGTTGGCAGCCCTGGACTAGAGCAAGGTTTCTCAAAGTGTAATTTTCTGTTTAATAAAGAGCTGGAGAGACGGGGAGACCCCTGCTACTTACAAACACTTTATAGCAATGATTACTATCAGAAAATAGAAATTACAGTTTTTGTTTTGACTAGAAAATATCACTTACAACACCAAAACGTTTCCTTCTTACAAAATAACGCTAGAATTTAGGTTTAAATTATACAAATATCACAGTATTTTTTAAACCCCCCCCCCCCCAAAAAAAAGGTTTTAAGTGATTAAAGTAAATTACTTTTTTTTCCTTCTCCATCCATCCTCCATCCATTTAAACCACCTTAACTATTTGGAGCAGTGGACTCCAAGTAGCTGGGCCAGTGCATTGTCAAGAGTTATTTCCTATACTCCACACAGATAAGGAAACAGGAGATACCTCCTGAGCTCTAGGGCACCTGGCTCGGGAACCGTTGTTTCCCAAGGCTACTTACTTTACTTACCACACCGATTCTATATTCACACCTAGGACAGCGCTGAGCCACTGCACCAGGTGGGAAACTGTGATTAGAGTTTATTGGACTTTTTTCCTTTCCTCCCAAAAATCTTTGCTTTGAACTGCATTCGATGTTGACTCCAGCGCTGGAAAGATGGGCCATGTTATCACAATGCAATGCATCAGCATGTGTGTGGGCGAGTGGAGTTTAAAAACAGGTGGCGAGTTGTTGATACGGGCACAAAGTGACAGGGGTTGTCACAGGTACTGCCTTTGTTTGTTCCTGTTTATTCCGCTTTGTGTGGACCACTGGTCATGTTGGCAGAGAGCAGTGTTCCATCAAGGCCAGGGACATTATTCATTCTCACTGTGACTGGCCCCTATGTCCCCCAGTCATAGAACCCCTGAGCTCAAGAAACGACTCACTCTGTCATCATCCGTCTCTCCTTGCCCAAAACTGCTCTCTCCTTTACCCTCTGATATTAGGCTATATCTGTCTTTCTGCCCCCCACCCCTCTCTCTCTCTCTCTCTCTCTCTCTCTCTCCTCTATGTCTCTTTCTCTCTCTTTTTGACATCATCTCATCGGACACAGACAGATTCCATTAACCCTACCCATGACTTGTCCTTAACTTTGACAAGCAGAGGGATCACAAATAAAAGAACAAGACATGCATCTCTTTTGCTCCCTCTCCCTTCTTTGTGATTCGTATAAGTTCTTCTTTTTGGCATTTCATGGCAGTTAAAGCCAGCGGTGCAAAATAAACTAAACTCGCTGTCATATAAAATGACAAATTGACAGGGGGATGTTCCCTGGGGAAAGATGTGCCATGGTCATTTTTTTTCTTTTGTGAGTTCTATTTTGGAAAATAAAAGCGTAACCAACACACAAAACGTCCTCTGACATTCCCCCGTTGTCACGTCATTTTTGTTCCAAGTTGCCCATTTGGAGAAGCACATGATCCCTCATGAGGTTGAATTAAGCCTGTTTTTAACCTGAATTAAGACAGATTTATTTACAACATGTCGTTTTAAATAACAAGCACTCGTTGTGAGCTTGTACATCGGCTATTTCCGGTGTGCGACACGATGAGCAAACCAGCATACCTCGGTCTTTAGTCTCCAGCTGTACTGTAGCTGATCTCAGAGCCGAGCTCAGCGCTTACACAGTCACATTATTTGTTGCTGACCCAATTAGGTCCTACCGCCTCGTGATTCATATTTCCTCGCGCTCTCCCTCTCTCTCTTTCACTCCTTTGGTTATTTTTCTCTGCTCCTTTTGATGAATGGTTACTTGGCTTTTTAGGACAAATGACAGGTCAGTGATTAATAGTGCGCACTCTTTCTCCCCTCCCCTCCATTTCTGCCATCCCCCCCCTCTCTACCTCCATTTCTCTCTCTCTCTCTCTCTCTCTCCAGCCCCCTCTCCTGAGATATATTCGTCACCTGGGTTTACCCCCATCAGCATATTCCCATAAATAAGCGAAAAGGGGGTGCGGCAGAGTCGAGGGGAAGCGTGGCCCAAAGGTAGGGCAACGGGCATGTGTGGGATGGAGGGATGAGAGAATGGAGAGATGGGAGGATGGAGGGACGGGAGGATGGAGGGGTGAGAGAATGGAGGGAAGGAGGGGACGTGAGCCAGCTGCTCCAGATCAGGAGTGTGAAGGTGACTGAAGATAGAAAGAGGGAGAGAATGAAAGAGGAAGAGGGAGAGAGGGGAGAGAGAGATAGAGAGAGAGAGAGAGAGAGAGAGTATGAGAGGAAGAGAGAAAGAGGAGGGGGAGAGAGAGAGAATCACTGCTTCTCAGGTTCTTATTCAGCTCTGTCCTATAGCTCCTTTATCCTCACTGCGAAGCAGAAGGCAAGATATGTGAGTATATTTTGTGCAAAAAACGGAGGAGCAAGGATGGGTTGCACCAGTAAATTGTATGGTCACTTATGGTCTATACTTCCTCGTATGACAAATACAGAAAATAGCAGATCTACAAACATGTCACATCGCGATTCGCAACGCATTGTGAGCTTGTGGATTAGCTATTAGCTAAGTTTTTGAATTTCTCAACAATTTTTTTTATCTCATGCCCAAAATAGGGACACCAGGGATAAAGTGGTTAAATCCAATTTTGTGTGGAACGTCCTTACGAATTTCATTTTAAACCAGTAATTCAACTGGAGTTTCTTTGCTCAAATTTAAAACCATAATGTGATTTCCAAGGAACCATCTCCCAGCTGTGTGCAATCAATAATCATTCAATATGTTAATTAAATAGAAAATGCCCACACCAACATCTCTTGTTTTACGTCTGAGACATGACCGATTATATAATTATCTGAAGTTAATCATCTCTTTGGGGGTAACCTGCATGCCAAGTTCCATGAAAATCCTTCCATCTGTTCTCGATTTTGACCATGACCTTCATTGTGCCTTTGCCCTTTTCAACTCACAAGTTAATGGTGCACATTAGAATGGAAAGATGGTAAGCAGGATGATGCGCAGCATGCATTGTGCAATGCGTGGAGCTGAATGAAGTGCAATCTCAGTTACTAAAGTTTAGTAAGGATCAGTTTAGTAACTAAACTGATCCTTACTCCAACCACACACAATCCATGCCTAAAAGCAAACATCAGCTGAACATAGAACTCAATCATCACAGAAGAAAGGGAAGAAGAAGAAAGGAGGGGGATGCAAGGGGGAAAAGAGATCAATCAAATAAACAAACAAATATCTACATAATTAAACATAGTGCCTGATGTATAGGTACTCTGGTTGTTCGAGCAATGCATCCTATCCCCCTCTCTAGGTGCCAAGTGGGGTCTCAAAATTGTCCATCGCTCAGGCTCACGCATGTGTACCCCAAAGTCAAAAGTACCATGGTCAACGTCCCTCCCTGGAACCTCCAGGTTGTCGCCCTATGTCCATGCCCTTGACCGCGTAAAGCCTAATGTATGCTTCATTGTACAACGTCATATTATACTGTAGGGCTTAAGTGGTTTAAAGGTGGGTGGAGAAGGCACTTGAGCAGACCTCAGATGTGTGGAAGAATGAAAGATGGAGGAGAAAATGTAAAGGTAAAAGGCTGTTGAAGATAGAGTAGCTGTGTTGTTGTGCGTTCCAGACAGTGCCCCGCGGGATGCCTTGTTGTGTTTAATGAGGCAATAGCGTGGGTAATTTAGTTCCCGATATGACATTATCACTCACCAATAAGTGAATGCATCATCAGATTCCACAGCCCTCCTGTCTGCCTCTGCCTCCCTCTCCGTCTGTCTCTGTCTGTCACTCTTGGACACACATGTGCATGTGCATGTGCATGTGCATGCACGCAACCGTGAATCGCCTGTCACTCGTCTTATTGATGTGCGTCAACCTTTCTGTCAGGGTCAATTGCACCAGCCAATTAGTCACCTGAGAAAAACACAGTCTTCACCTATGTGGGGAAATTGGGAATTGGCATAACAGCATGAAAATATGGGAGAAAATGAAATAAATGGATGAAAAGATCATTCAAAAAGACAATGAGCACAGTTGCACCAGCTATACATAAATCCATGTTCATCTATAAAAGTGTGCTACCTCGTAAAACGTAAGCGTAATTTGATGTTACGTTGCTTAGAATTGCACCTCAGCAATGGTCTTTAGCCAAGTCAACCAAAAAAAAAGTGTTTTCCACTTTATAGTCAACTTTTCAGGGGTTTATATTCCAAGGGGAGCTGACTGGTGCGTGTAATGCAATAACACTATTTCACTTGACTTTTTTTTGGGGGGGGGGGGGGGATGGAGATAAGTTTCCGCCTCTCCAAAAAGCAAAGCGCTAAGGGTTTTGGTTGGACTCACTAAGCATATTTGAGCATGGCGAAGTGATACGTCACACAGGGGAATAGGCTCCGGAAGAGTGTCCCACTGCGCCACCGAGAGAGATTGAGATAGGAGACCTTGAGAAAGAGAGGGGAGGGAGAGTAAGAATTACATTATACATTTCTTTCCCTCATGAGCAGGACTCTTATCTCTATAATAAAAATGAAAATCAATGATAAAATGACTCCAATTCTTGTATTCGATTGGACTAATGCTCCTGTTAAC
The DNA here is from genome assembly GCF_963280865.1 of Gymnoscopelus braueri. NCBI lineage: Eukaryota > Metazoa > Chordata > Actinopteri > Myctophiformes > Myctophidae > Gymnoscopelus > Gymnoscopelus braueri. The sequence continues at coordinate 30,923,224 of NC_137604.1, read as the reverse complement.
CAACGCAATTTGTTGTCGGCCTCTGTCCTCTGTCAAACCTCCCTTTATAGGCATCTACCTGTACGACCTACAGTAAGATGAAAAAGCAGAAGCAAAACAATTGAGGGCAGCACATTTCAACATTTGGCAGGAATCAGATGAAGTTCAAACCATCTGGGAGCTGTGACATTTCAGGAGCGAACCTTGTGCAAGGCAATAGGCTGCACCAGTCAAGTGAGAATAAGTTCAGGTTGTGACTTCAGAGTGAATTCTACAGAGCGAGGCAAAGATGCCAAGAAGAGAAATAACAGAGGCTTTGTAAGTACAGTACAGTGACATGTCTGTGAACTCTAGAACATTGCAAGTGAAAAAGCAAAATTTTTTGGATAACTCTAAAGCGTCCAAGCCAACCTAAAATAACAAATAACCAGGCCATGGTGCACAAAGTCTAAACATTTTATTAAGAAGGAAGGCACTGGAGCAAACTCTGACAATTAAAGCCTTTTTGATAACAGGGTGCAGGCAAATAACGTGACCAACGTCATCAGGTGATGTTATTATAAAGGCTTTAAAGGTTTCATGACGTTTTCATGAAGTTTTACCACACATTAAAAGTCTTTGTCATGGTCCTTCAAACGTGTATAAAAAGTTTTAACAAAAAATTCCACTCCATTGATTCATTGCAGGTGTTTTTCTCTCACATTTCTAAAGCCTTTTCAACTGCAATGAAAAAAGAAATCTTTGCCTGAGGGTGTCGCTGTTGAGGGATTTTGCCTGTCAATCATCGCCTCTGCTCCGCCCCCCCCCCCCCCCCCCCCCAAAGGAAAGGATAGGGGAGGGGAGGGGCAAGGGGGAGAGTGGGCGGGATTAATCGCCTGTGACTTCACTGCCGAAGGGCCAAGCTCAGATTACTTTTCAGCCTAATTATGCAGAAAACCCCAGACCACAGAAAATCCACTGAATGTTCAAAGTTCAGATTTTTTGGGTGTAATTGAGGTCATAAAACCCCCCAAAAAACATAAAAAATATTAAAGGTTCTATGAAAATGAATGTCATAGAACCTTTAATTGTCCGAGTTTGCACCAGTGCCTTCCTTCTTCATATACTTACCAGTCCTGAGCTGCACCGGACCAGCCTGTATTTGCCTTGAGGTGCGGTCGAACCCCTTTGTTCCTGACTAAACATTGTATTGTTCCCATCAAGGGCTGAGAGAAAGGTGAAGGCTAAACTGCACCAGTTCATGGCCTTGTCAGAAGGTCTGCTTTCAGCTCGATCCCTGAACATATTATGTTAGGAAAGGCGTCAGTCAATAAACAGCATGGTGGTCAATAGAGATTGACTCTAGGGGGATAGAAATCCCTCTAAATCCTCAGCCTGATTTAACGAACAAGCAGCAGTTGACCCAGACACTATCAGCATGCTGTACTTGTCGGTTATATGGGGAAACTGTCTGTCATTAACACAATCTGTTTACGTGCAGTTATCAGGCAGACAACATGTTGAAGACCATTGTAAAATCATCACAACATCAACAACACTAACTTTTTGAGGCACTTGTCCTTCAGACAATTAAAAAATTCCTTTCACTTGTCCAGGCACAAATGTCACTTGTCCGGTCAAAATCAGTCATTTTTACAATAACTTAGCTTTTTCTTTGTGTTTGCAAATGGTCCTGTGGGACAACACCTTTGTGTCATATCTTAGTTATCGTAGTCAAAGAAATTACTTATTGTCTCCGCCAGGCCGAAATGCATGGCGAGAGAGTATGTTTTGCACCCTGTCCGTCCGTCTGTCCGTCCGTGTGTGTGTGTGTGTGTCCTGTCCGTCCGTTAGCAGCTAATCTCCGGCACCGTTGGCCCGGTCGCTGCCAAACTGTGCACACACACTCCCTGGATGCCAATTCAGAACCTCTGTCCCAAATCTTTCACATGGGCCTGTTATAGCGCCACCAGAAGGCCGATTTGTGCAAAACCAATTGATTGTATAATAATTTATATATTTTATCCAAACGTCATGCAAATCGGTACACAGTATCATGTCATGTGATCAACACGGATCTGTCCGATTTCCCATATTTCATCCTCATTGGCTAAGGTTGGCTTCCAAAGTTTGCAGGATTGGTACGTTTTGAACAAAATGCCTCAATTCATGAACGCAGTGCGATTTCCGTGAAATTTCACACGCACATTCCCTCTAGGCCGAGGAAGAAATGCCGCCCTTTTCACATTGGACTGTTATAGCGCCACCAGCAGGTCTAATTTAGCAAAACACATTTTTGGAACAAAATGCCTCAAATCATGAATGCAGTGTCCGATTGCCGTGAAAGGCCAAGAATAAATGGCACCCTTTTCACGTTGGCCTTTTATAGCGCCACCAGGAGGCCACAATAACGTACCTGACCTGGCGGAGACCTGTGCTCCGAGGAGCACTTTATCTAGTTTTCTATCAATTACACACCCCATGAAGCCTTGAATTCATGGAGATTTTTTTGTTTTTGTTGCATCCCTAAGACAATAATTTGATGACCGGCAGAGACTTCCTCTGCCTTTATTTGAGAGGAAAATAGGCTGACAGGAAATGGGGAGAGAGATGGGGGGTGACACGCTGCAAAGGCCATCGGGATCGGGAATCGAACTCGCGACATGCTGTCAGACTGGATTATCAGCCTATGTGGTATGCGCCTGGAACGCTAGGCCAGCGGGCGCCCCCGGCAGAGACTCGTCTCTTTGACTAGGAGACTCATACTGACCTATAGCCAAATTATTGTCTTGGGAATGCGACAAAAAATAAAAAATCTCTATGAATTCTAGGCTTCATGGGGTGTTTAATTGATAGAAAATAAGTCATTTTTGGGTGAACTACTCCTTTAAAGCACTTGTTTTAATTATTGTGCGCCTACAGCATGGAATGAGTTTCAAGAGACTTAAATTGGATGCCTTAATCCCTTTAGGCAAAAAGAAAAGTTGATGAGGGAATTTAATAACTATAGATAACTATTGAGGTATTCTTAGAATTGTATTTGTTACATAAAACAGTTAAGTCATTTAAAATGTGCACTTGAATTGATCAAATACAACACTCAGTTCAGTTCTGAACTTTGGCATCATGTTTCACAAAGTAGAATTAATTGAAATCACGTGAAATCACATGCTAGGCATTTACAATTTATAGGCCAATGTTATACTTGAAGTACTAAAGCATACTTATTTACACACACATCGACGGTGGGTGCTGGGCCAATAGAACGTATACGAATAGCGACAACTTGTCGCTATAATAAATAATAAATCCTTTTGCCTAAAACTGGTGTGCGGACCCTACCTCCTTTCATACTTGAAGTACTGGAAATACAGTATGCATCTAGGAGCTACCTTCACTAATTTTAAGTAAATCTCCAGACGCTGATATTGTTTAGATATGGACTATTATTTAAATATCAGAAGTTTTCCCTTATCTGTTGCCCTACCTTTGATCGTTTAAACCACAAATCACACATGCAAACAGACACACACACACACACACACACACACACACACACACACACACACACACACACACACACACACACACACACACACACACACACACACACACACACACACACACACACACACACACACACACAGGACTGTTGTAGGCTCAGTGATGGAAGAAATACTAAGTAAAAGTTCAGTATTCAAATTTTACTTGAGTAAAAGTTCAAAATTATTGACAGCAAAATATACTTAAAGTACCAAAAGTGAAAGTACTAATTATTCAGAAGGTCCCATTTCACATGTTTTCAAATGTATAACTGAAAATCGCAGATCTACAAGCCAAAGTATATACAGTATATAGGTCTGAAGTGGTTTTGTAATAATAATCAAAAACAAAAAAGTAAATAAAGTTTTCAAATAATTGTGGTGGAGTAAAAGTTCACTATTTGCCATTGAGATGTAGTGGAGTAGTAGTACAATTATTGAAAATTGAAAGTACTCCAGTAAAGTAAAAAATACCTCAAAATCGTACTTACTTACTGTAAGTACTTGAGTAAATGTACTTAGTTACTTTCCACCACTGTGTATGCTAGTATACCTCCATCGTTCCATTCACTCTCTCTTTCTCTCTCTGTTCTGCATGCTCTCTCCGACTGGCAATACTGAGCTCTTGAACTTGAAACTTGAACTTGTAACAGTACGTCTGTATGTCATTATGTGCAAAGGAAGACGGGACTACTGCAGTTTCACAGTAACCTTTATTTTTCAGGATCTGTGCAGACCTTCATCTACTTCATTAAAAACGGGCTTGTGTTGTGCTCAAAAGAATATTTAGAACAGTCAAACTTTACACGCTGCAATGCAAGCCCTGCATCATACATGATTCTACATTCATCTTACAGCAAAGTCCTCAGTGTTTTATTAACACTGAGATTTTTTACTTTTTTCTGAACAACTTTCTATTGTTTTTTGGTTGATTACGATGTGCGTATGTACTGTACAGTACATGAAATGCTTAACCCCTTCATCTTCCTCCCTGGTGATCTTCACCTTTCCATCCACCTTTGCAACAGATTCAGCTAGGAGAGCTGAATCTATCTCTATTGAATGATGTTCTGATTGACCAGGTCACATAATGTCACATTCATTATTCACTTGCTTGCAATATGATTTGACACCCTGTAAAATCAAATATGTCAACTATGTTGCTAATTATTATTATCAGTAATCTTGTCACTGTTAATCAGGTATAATCATGTATTTCAACTAGGTTGTAGATTTTTATTTCAATACTGCAATCATGTCATTTATAATTTGATATAATCATTCGTGCCAACTTTGTTCATGTTCTATTCATGTTTTTATTGTGTTATAGTACATAGGCCTCGTATAGGCCCTTTGGACTTCTTGCCTCCTCCTGGCACTTTTCCTATTTATATTTTGCATATTGTTTTTTTGTATTGTTTTTACAATTTGTGCTAAAAAAGAAATACATCAAATCAAATTAAACCATGACTTTATGGTAATTTCCCTTGGTGCCTTGAGACCGTGTGAGATGTGACAGAGAATAAAGACAAAATATCTAAGCTGATATTGGCTTAGTTTAAGTATGTGTGGTGAATTCCACACACACATCCAATCTGCTTTCTCTCATTCGTGGTGCAATCTAAAAAAAACTAAAGGGGTCATGCCTTACAGTATGTTCCTGCATTTTAGTATTAGGGTTGAGGTTAGTGTTAGCATTAGTTTTGTAGGGCTGAGGGAACTTACCCCCCAACACTGATCCCCAAAATTCAAGCAAAAGAAGAGTGTCATGGATTTTAAAAGCACCAACAATGTTTTTTACTTGCAGTCATATAAATGGACAACCACGACAGGCACAGACAAATAAGGTAACACAGTATCTGTCAAAATACTTGTTGAAACAAACAGGTATTTGTACACAGGAACTAACTACACACAGGTGCAACTCAAATGACAATCAAACACAGGATAGGCTGGGGCAGAGCCGTATAAGAGAGTTACTACACTAGCGTTGACTCCCATTGTAAGAATGGAATACGGAAGTGCTCTGTCTATCTCAATGAGATAGTGCCAATGTTTGGAACTACAGTATAGCCCATAGCAACCCGCTTTGCGGCGAGATCAAAGCGTGACGTTACTCTCTCTTCTACACTCTCGGCTGGGGCTAACAGTGCACAGGTGAACAAGATGAACCATAATCACAGGGTGGATGAGACACATTTAAGGCAATAACACCAAGGGCAGACAGGAAACACTCAAACATGACTAAAAAATAAGGTACAGTACCATAAACACAAGAACACACTACAAAACTAGAAAAAGGTCTCCGCCAAGTCAGGTAGGTTATTGTGGGCCAGCAATGTTCAGAATTCAGTCTCTGTAAGAGTCATATAATTTTTTTTTTGTGCAAAATACAGTGTGACAATACGAAAGGCCAACTTTTACAGGCCTTTTACAGCAAGTACCTTAGGATTGTACTGCGTTACATGCTTCAATTTATGTATTTTTTTGTAATTTAAGTAATTTAAATTTAACTAGACCTGAAATGTTGAATTCTTTCCTGTCAGTATTTTTACAATACTTATGTCATCCTGTTTCACCCCTGTCATAAGTCTCAACTGCTTGAGGCCTATAGAGATCATTATATATATGTGAGACAATACAGCTCCACAATTTGTATCACAGGACAAAGGCAGCCAGTTACTGTGCATCTCTAATCCAGACATATTTAGCTGGATTATCGCCTGTAAGAAAATAATCCTGAGGTTATGTGAGACTGCATTGACTTATACGCCTCGTTCATATCTGTCACCCAGGGCAAAGGAAGGCAGCATACAACGTTGCATTGCCTTCTCTCTCTCCTCTTTCTCTCCCTTCTTTTTCTGCCAGGAGAAGGTAAGCCAAGTGGGGTGGATGGGTGTTTTGCTGTGGGACTGATTTATAGCAAAGTGACAACTTTTTTTTGTTCCCCTTGTGGTGGTTACTGTAATAATTAAAAATGTAAAGTACCAATCACAGTAAATTAGTGGTGAGCAGGCCTTTTGCAGGCATTTGGAAAGTCATTTTAGGGTAGCCCACGCATAGTCTAATGAGCCTTTGACAAACTCATCTGCTTCCTAATTCTTAATCATATACAGATCTAGCGTAGATATGCTGTTCAAGCTAGCAGATGGTCAGCCCACTGTTTGGATTTGTTTTGGCACAATATTTGTGTCCCAGTGCTTGTGTTGTATTTGCTTACAACATAATCACACCAGTGGCATAAACAAACCATCGCCAATCAGTGATTTGCAGGATAGACTCCAAAAACAACAGAATGGAGTGGTACTAATTAGTAAAACGATTACACAAAAAGTTCAAGGGGAGTGTCGAGAAAGAACACAGAGAGGAAAAGATGCCCTGGCTGTGAACGAGAACCAAAAAAAAATCTAATTCTCACCTTCCATTCCCTTCTATCACCACTGATACTGAACGTGACAGTCTCATTTCAGAGCCGTGACATAAAATCACTAGAGGGGGTGGAGGGGTTAGGAGGTGGTGGCGCTAGTGAGGGCGTTAGATGTGGATGGACCTGTTGCCAATGCATTATACCCATTGTTTTATGGATCAGACACAGGCTGGTCTCGGCCGGACCCTTTGGGATTGATTGTTTTGTGACTGGATGGCAAGCAAATAGAAAGATTACAAAAACAGATGGAGAATAAGAGGACAATGTGAGGCCACTAGTGTGCGAGTGTGAATGTCAGCGCACATGCATGTGTCCATGGGTTTGTGGTAGATATAGAATATTTAACGGTGTTCTTCACTCGACAGGCACTTTTTGAAATGAGTTTAGTTATTCCGTACGAGGGGTTGCCCTATAGAGTTCTTTGCCACGACCATTCAAGTATGGAGAGAACACTGCAATTTACCCTGAATATCATTATCTGCTTTAGCTGTGTTGGTTTTGAGCAAAGTCCCCCTGGCCCCTCATTTAATTATTTAAATGTGTGTGATTAAGATCCAAAATGGCTCATATCAGCTTTGTGACTTACAGCAGTGTGTGTTGGTGTGTGTGTGTGTGTGTGTGTGTGTGTGTGTGTGTGTGTGTGTGTATGTGTGTGTGTGTGTGTGTGTGTGTGTGTGTGTGTGTGTGTGTGTGTGTGTGTGTGTGTGTGTGTGTGTGTGTGTGTGTGTGTGTGTGTGTGTGCGTGCGTGCGTGCGTGCATGCTCGTTTGTTTATCACTGAGGGTGACAGCAATTCTTGAGGCAAACAATCTGATACCATGTCTATATAGAGGTGGAAATATCTCTGTTTATTTGCGTATAATACAAACAGAATGTGTCTGCGTGCGTGCGTGCATGTATGAGCACGCCCCATGTTTTCATGTGTGTGGGTGGATTTGATGTGGATGTGTGTGTGCCTGTCTAGGGGCAAGTGTTTTAATGCGAATGAAACCTTGAGCACTGTAATGCGCAGAGACGATGTGTGTAGTGCACTGTGCTATGGTTTTTTAGCATGACGCATTCATTCTCTTCTATAGACACTCTACATCTTTCAAAAACATTTATTCGTTTTCAGGAACACGTGCAGCATGTGTAGCTTAGTACAAAAAAAAAGAAAGAAAAAAGAACAAGAACAAGAAAAAAAGGCCACTGTGTGCGAGTGTGAACATGTTTGAGCGCGCGTCGCTATCAGCACATATATCATATGCATGGTGCTCGTGTGGAAGCGTGACAGGCAGGCAATCCGTTCTGCGTAATGGGCTGTTTTGTTCAACCCAGTGAGATTCGGGGCGGGGTATGATTTGGTAGATTTGGTATTAGACTGTTGATTGTAATTTAGATCTCTCGCTCGTCTTCGTGTCTCTTCTCATTAGGGCTCTCATGGTCGGCACACGCGGCCTGCATGCGCACGGTGACCGCTGAAGGTGAACCCAGACTATTTGTCTTGCTTCGGAAAGGGGCATTAGAGTCGTGTTTATGGAACGTGATATGACGGCGCCGGGTATTGTGCTTAATTTGCGTCGCTGCCATGTATAGCTATTCGTCATCCAGGCCTGACGCCTGGAACAGCAAAGGACCATGACCGACCATTAATGCATCACTCAAATAGACACCCATGAGTCTTGATTCATCTCACAAACTCCCACATGTCTGTGATTGTTGTACACTCCATCTCTCTTTCTTTCACCCGCTCTCTTTCACCCTATCTCTCAGAACCCCCCTTCCTTTCCTCACTCTCTTTCAATTTGTCTTAGCTTGCCTTGCCTGTCTTTTCACCCACTCTCGTTGGCTCTTTGGGTCTTAACCACTTAAACCCTACAACATACTTCATTGACCAGGGTCCCCCAGGGGTCTATCCCTTTTCCCCTGCACACCAGATCTCTTCAGCAAATATAGCCGATCGACAAGTTCATAACGTATCACGTTGCGACGTGTTGTGAGCTTGTAGATCTGCCTATTTTCGCAGAATGTTTGACTATTATGCAGGGACGCAGGAGGGGGGAGGGGGGGGGGGGGGGCAGGGGGGTTTGAACATACTCAGTTATCGGTTCTAAAATGCCCCTGCTATTATGACATGGCCTTTGGCCAGATTAGGGATGCTAGGGCTTAGGGTTGAGGTTGAGGATGGCTTAGGGTTGAGGACAGAGTACAGCAACTTACAATGGGCCTGGTCTTCAAGATACACCACAACATTGGGATCCCCCTGTATTTGTCAAAATAAAACGTTAATGAAGTCCACGATCATAACACCAGAGGCAGCTCCACGAATCATGTTCAACCCAGATTTGGCTCAACAAAGGGAATTAACTCATGCTATTCAACAAAAATGTGGAATGCCCTACCTGAAGGAATAAAGGAGTGTAAAACCCTACTCACTTTCAAAACTGCCCTAAAGAAACAGCTTCAGGAGGCTGCAATTCAAAAATGGCCCCTGTCAAAGTCCTAACCTAACCCCCCCCCCTCCCCGAACCTTTTCCTTTTTTTCTCTTGTACATATTTTTTACTTTTCATACCAGTAACCTGTAAGCTGATTG
>NC_137604.1:30898725-30908725 GCF_963280865.1 Gymnoscopelus braueri | reverse complement strand
GTTCCACAGATAAATATTGTGAAAATAGAAGATCTACAAGCTCACAACGCCTCGCCTTGCGAGGCGTTGTGAGCTTGAAGATCTGCTCTTTTTTTTTGCCTCTTTCTTAAATTATTTGATAATTTGGCCAATGTTTGACCAGTTTTTATAGTATAGTTTGTTGATTACGATGCAGCAATGGTCTATTTATTTTCTTTCATTTTTTCATGTATTAAAAAGGTCTTAAAAGTCCTTAAATTGTCACTGTCATCTGGGGACCCCCCCCCCCCCCCAAAGAAAAATCATGTGGGGAACCCCCTGGGGGTCCTGACCCACAGGTTGAGAACCACTATATGATATATACAAGCTCAGAATAGGGATGCTAGGGTTCATGTGGTTAAATCATTTGAACTGATTAGAACCTCTCTCTTCAAGCTTGTCGCCCAAACCGGCGGGGAGGGGAGGACCGCCAGTGGGGAGGGGAGCACCGCAACTAGCCGCCGCCCCTGCTGGAAGATTCCAGAAGAAGGCCGCTGCCATCACCCTCGTACAGAAATTCGGGTGACTGCATTTCTAACTGTGTTTAATCAGGCCTGATTCAGATATGCAGAATTAGGGGAATTAGCTTCTTTTTTGTTTGGTACAGTATACAGTCAGTGTCATTGATTGGTTGAAAATAGACCTCAGCAATAAGCCTGTTTGCTTAAAATGCTCGCATCATTTATCTCCCTTGAAGTAATAGCTGAGGTAACCTGTTTGGATCGCTTTCTTTGAGCCTCATTGCTTTCATCAATTACACCACTCAAGCTTGGCAATCATTACAAAGGAGGGAGGAGGTGTGTGTGTGTGTGTGTGTGTGTGTGTGTGTGTGTGTGTGTGTGTGTGTGTGTGTGTGTGTGTGTGTGTGTGTGTGTGCGTGCGTGCGTGCGTGCGTGCGTGCGTGCGTGCGTGCGTGCGTGCGTGCGTGCGTGCGTGCGTGCGTGCGTGCGTGCGTGCGTGCGTGTGTGTGAGGGGGGGTTAGGGTACATTCTAAGAATATCACCAACAACAAAGGCACTTAACTGGCATGTTGTGAAGATGATGGACCTGGTCCAGCCTTGATGAGCTAAACTCTCTTTGCTCTAAATGCACTTTTACAGCTCAAGGTCATTCGCCAGCCCGGCCAAACCGGCTCTGAAGAGCAGTGGCAGTGTGGAGGGCCTGGGCCTGGGCCAGCCACGCCGTAAGCTCAGCCACAGCTCAGCCGTGGCTGCTGCTCAAGTCTCCTATCTCAACAAACTCTTCGGACAGGTCAGCTACCGCTCAAAGCTTTACTTTGCGTAGTACTGTTTGGTTTCGCAAGTTAAAACAAGTGGTTTCAACCTCAATACAGCCCTCGGTTAGCGTGTACAGTGTTGGGCTCATGGCCGCTCAGTCTGCTCCCATGGGGACTTCTCCACACTGCCCTACTTTTTAGTTGTGCTACGTACGCTGCAACTGTGGGCAGTGATAAAGTGTGGTACTGCTACTGTATTGGCACCTGGTGTGCTATCACGACCTGATAGGAAATGGAGTACCTTTCGATCCAAATGGGCTGGCAACATAGGAATGAATCATGACATGATAATATTGGAAAATGCCAGAGTAGATTGATGCTACAATTCTTCATCTAATCTTCAGGAGAGTCTCCTGTAGATTTATCCACCAGTTGCACTCTGCAAAAAGTATCCTCGTTGGGAAGTGACTCCAGTGACTCCACTTCACAAGTGACACAGTGTCTGGACATTAGGGGTCAGCTCCCATTACGCTACACAAATCCGTCTGCCTGCCAAGATGGCCACGGGGCATCATGAGATATCTGGGGCAGTACAGCTGAAAATGAGCTTGTTCTAACAGCGAGGGTAGCAACTGCCAGGGTTGAGTACTGGGCAGAGAAAGTGATTATTATGAAACTTTAAGTCAACTGGCATCTTGTCCATCAATATTTAATAATTGTTGCATCAAAATGTGTCATATAATAATAATATAATAGTTCAGCCTCCATCAAATAGGTCAAACCACCATCAAAACCTTCAATTTAACATGGGAGTGGGGAAGAATATACTGATTTGTTTTGGCAACATATTAAGTAAAATAAGATTTTTCTTTTACGTGAGTCTGGTACAAATTAAAATAAATCAATGGCAGTTTGTCCAAACATCACCACACTTGCTGCTGGATATTTTTGATTAAGCTATTGAAATATGTCCCCAGACTTGGCCTGCAGCAAATTTGGCCTTAAATGAATGAGGGTCTGTCCAATCATGATAAAAAATTTGTTATCTTTAATACAGGTGTCGGAAACTGTCAACAGTCTAGACCAGGGATGTCAAATTGGCAGCCCACGGGGTGATTTTTGGGAAGAAGGAAACAATATTAATGAGCATCTATATATCTGTAGGACAGCCGCTCTCAGGCCGCCCCCTCCCTGCCTTACAGTTTGTTGTGGGAACAACCCCCCCTGCCCCTCCCTCCCCAGTCTGTCCAATGCCTCAATGAGGTGATTAATATAATGATTAATATTAACATGCAAGGCCCCAACCAACTTGTTATTACGGAATATTACGACAACATTTCTTACAAATCATTTCAGAACAACTCAGCACATTCCGCTCAAATATCATGGCCGAAAAGTCTTCTCTTCATTCAGCGTGATTAATGGCATGGGAGCTATAAATATTCGCAGTGTGAAATGGCCATGCATAATCACAGCTGTTCTCGTGCTGTGCCTATGAAACAAAATCTGTGAAATTGCACTTCCTCTTTGCCGTTCTCCTCATTGACAGGTATAATGAGTAACATGTAACATGTAGTTGGGCTGTTGCAGGTGTGGCCGGTTTCACAATCTATAAAAGCAGAATCAGGCAGTGCTTTATAAACCTGATGAAACTAATGCGTTTGCATATTTCTGTTCAGACAGCTTTATGCAAGCATTTTCATGACTGCAGGGTTTTCATGCCTTCGCGTGGGTCTCTCTCTGATAGATTTTGTGTGTGCACTAGTGTAACGTCAGGCAAACAATGGAACAGGAGCGCACACCAGCAGTGAGGAGGCGCTGACCACGGGAGATGAAACAGTTTAAAAGAAAAGAGGTTGCACAGCTCGTAGCCACGATGCAATAACTTTTTTGAAATTATTTTACCAACGTTTCGACACAGTAATAGGTCTTCTTCAGGGTATATATTGTGTAACGTACAGTAGCATAGAGCTCGTGCTTTTGCCAACGTGCTGTTGTTAGGTTGACACCTAACAATTAATAAAAGCAATATGCTTTCTAGGCAATCTTCTTCATGAGAAATTTGTGAGGTGAAACATTTTTTAGTTTTACCAGAGAGACACAAGAGCAGGGTGCAGGAAATGGAAGCTGTAGGAGCACTGTGCTCCGAGCACAGGCACGTTTGTTCATGCACATCTGGTCCGCCCCGCATGAAGATGTTTTTTACCCAGTGTCCGACTCGTGACCTACAATGATTTGACATCCCTGGTTTAGACACTCGCAGCTTTAAAATTCTATGCAGTCTGTGTTAGCTTGAACCCCCGAATTGCCACTTTGTGACATGGCTCTATAGGAGGCTAGCCATCAATTTACCTTATTCCTGGCCACACCCACCGTGGGCGTGGGCGCACAGCGTTGTTTTCATAGGCCACGCCGCTTGTTTCTCTTGCCAAATCTAGCAACACTGTTCATTTCAATTTTATAATGGAATTCAATGGGCCTCGGATCAGCTGAGACCTTGCCCAAATACATTATAGATACATCGTAGACGATTGACGTCACAGGCGGTGACTGGCAGCATCTTGTAAGTATCGGAGTGGGAGACGGCCTGGCATCGCCCTCAACACTATGACTCAGACATATTGGTTGGATCGGCGGTGCAACGTAGGTGTTCTGGCCGCTACGCCCAAACAACTACGTCATGGAGGAATGAATGAGGTCTTTGATTTTATGCTTGCTCACTGCTTTCCTTATAAGTACAAAGTCATTCTATTAGTGGGGAAAAAGAACATAAAAGAACACCGAAAAAGAACATCGAATTCCCACTTCTATTTTTTATCAGTGATATGGGAGGTATTAGGCAGGTAACCAAAGTTTTAATGCAAAAATGCTGTCGGTGCCTGCCACTGTGCTAGGTAATGTACAGTAAATAGTAGAATAGGCCTAATATATTCAGTATATTGCTGAATGAAAAATAAATCAACAATGTCAAACTTTTTTTTTTAAATCTAATAAGACTAATGAGTATTTGTATCAAACCAACCACTTTAATTCTCTACATGCCTAAAGTTTCAGACCAGCCTTAAAACAATCTGACATCACACAAAATGATTTATCCTGAAGGAACACCATATAGCCGTGGTTAAAATATGTATGAGCACAGTATGGATTCATTCAGTCTGACAGAGCTGCAGCCTAAAGAGTGACAACAGCAGGTACAGCATCATCAACAGCGTCAGTGCACCATAATCGGACCGCTCCATTCTGAGTGAACCCACCAGCTTAGACGACAGTGCCCAAAAATATTACCAGCAACAGGGGGAAAGATACGGGGGCATACTGACTTTGAAGATGAAATTCATTCTTCTATCCTTTCTATGACTCCAAAGATGAACCGGCTAGCTTGACTCAACCCACGCAGACACACCGGATGAAAACTCTGAGTATTCTTCTGTTCTGGCACTTAAATCCTTTGGCTCAGGTGTTGCTCTGCCTTACATAATCATTGCCTTGCCCTCAAAGCACAAGGTTTGAAAACGACTTTAATCACGACACTGACATATTCATTCAAACTTTTGTTTGGCCAGTTCTTAGGCTTAGTGCTCCGAGAAGAGACAAGAGATTTACGTAACACACACCCACGCTCAAGGTTACTACTTAGCATCCCTTGTGTCTTTTGCACATTGACTATGTGTCGTTGACTGCCCTAGCAGTACATCACTGGCTTTTACACCCATCTATCTGAGGCTGCCTAGATAGTACCGAACACTGCTAATAGATTCCCTGGTTAATATAATCCTATACACAGCCTATTCACATAAGAGACAAGCTCTTAGGAAGCAATGTATAATGAATCCTTTTCATCCTGGGTGCTGTCCAACTTATTGTAAAGCAGAGCCACGGGCATTTCTAAATGGGTCAGCAAAGAAAAAAGGAAAACATCAAATGAACCCACAGGATTAGCATTAAGCCTCAGACGAAAACAAAAGGCATGATTATATATACCGTAGATATGGATGCCTTTCATCAATTAACCCATTTAGACCGGGAAAGTTTCTGTACCATTTTAGATTTCTTTGGCTATTTAAAAAGTAGCAGATATACAAGCTCATGTGCTATGAGCTTGCAGATCTGCTATTTTTGAAAAAATCTCAACATTTTGGCAAATCTCGGAATATATATATTTTTAAGCGAACATTTGTAAAATATTTTGTTCCATGGACCCCCAGAAGCAAATAATTGAGTTACAAATGTCCGCTTAAAAAAAGAAAAAAATCAAATAGTTGCACAAACTTTCAAGATTTTTCAAAAATAGCAGATCTACAAGCTCATAGCGCGGCTCATAGTGCGGCACTCGGAGCACGTCAGGCACGTTTGTTCATGCACATCTGGTCCGCCCTGCATGAAGATGTTTTTTACCCAGTGACCTACAATGAATGATTTGACACCCCTGGTTTAGACACTCGCCGCTTTATAATTCTATGCAGTCTGTGTTGGCTTGAGCCCCCGAATTGCCACTTTGTGACAAGGCTCTATAGAGGCTAGCCATCAATTTACCTTATTGCTGGCCACACCCACCGTGGGCGTATATCTGCTATTTATAGCCAAAGAAATCTTGACAGAGATGCGTTCCCGGATTGAATGGGTTAATGCACTTTATAAGAGGTGAGCATTGGTGCAAACTGTTCTACCTTTACCTTGTGTGACCAGCTGGCTGCCTGCGCCACTGCATTATACGATTGTGATCTATGGAGTCCCTCATCCAGGGAGCGGTGTCTTACACCCTGTGGCACACACAGCGCTGTGTGCCTGATGAGCGTTCTTGTCAGCTCGGATCAGCTTGTCTTGACAGTCTTTGGATAAGCTAGCTAAACCGTAACCCAAAAAGTTGTTTTTATTAACCTAATGTTTACATGCCTAAACCCCAAGGTTAAACCTACACGAGACCTCGTGCCTAACTTTTTTCGATCGATTAATCACCCCCATGGAGACTTGAATTCATGGATATTCTTTTGTTTTTGTGGCATTCCTAGGTCAATAATTTGATGACCAGCGGACCGGAAGGCAGCGGTTCCGGTAGGAGACACCGGAACCGCTGCCGGTCATCGAATAATTGGCTTAGGAATGCCACAAAAAATAAATAATATTCATGAATTCAAGTCTCCATGGGGTGACTGATCGATAGAAAAAATGTCATTTTGGGGGTGAACTACTCTTTAAACTGAGATGATTATTATTTTAAAAAACATGTTAAACCGATTTATGATTTTTGCTCCTTCTCTTTGTACTGCTGCAGCCTGTTCGACAGAGTAAAAAATATTGGCATTGCACATTTCTGCAAACAACGGATACATGAATGTCAATGTTTCTGAACCCCCAAAATACATTTGATATCAACATTTCTAGATCAATTCTAGATGTTGTCTCATTTACTTACATTGTCAAGTATGTGCAATTTCTAAATCGATTATTAATGATTCCCACCATCGGTATGCAACTTGGACAGCGTGGCAATTGCACCTCATGGGGCTTAAGTAAGTCCACTTGTGTTGGCGTGCCTGCCTCGTTTTTCATGCCAAACTTTGCATTGAGTCGACATGGCCTGCATTGTCCTGCAAAACTCTGCCCATCCAGGTGAAACACCTGTTTTTTAGAGAGTCCCCTGTGATGTGACATGCCGTGTCCTACTCTACTTTCCGTGGCACGTCCTTAGCAGTTATGGCAGACTGCTCTACATTGCACTGAACTGGGTGATCTGATGTGACTTTAATTCACCAGTCCCAGCGAGGTAAAAAAAGACCTGTCTGCGTCATATATAGTACCATATGACGCGGCCCGGTCTGTTTGGGCTGCTGCCCTGAGCCTATTATAGTGAGTTACTCCACCCTACAGCATTCCTAATCTCTGCTTTGACACAAGTATTAATAACCCCCTTAGCACGCTTCAGTCATCCCTCATTAGTTCCAATGGGACATGGAGGGAGAGACAAATACCCAAAGAGAAAAATGGTTGCTATATTTTTATGTCAGATAATTATTGCAACACCAGGGGGTGGATATGAAGCACAATGGATTGTACTAATCAGTACACAAGCACAATAAGCATGTGCGTGTTTCTATGTGCATCTGCGTGTCAGATTGTCTCCAATCTGAACTCCATTTGTGAGTGTTTGCAGCGTCCATATACTACTGTATCCCTTGGGTTTGCAAGTATCTTGCTTACGAGGCACCAGACTGCTCAATGCCCCAAGTGAAAGCAGACAGAATGAAATTAACTGTTAATGGGAACAGATTGACTAATCATTTGAGACTGCAATGACATGCTGCCTAACCCTTTAAGGGTGGGGGGAAGAAAAAAATCCAATTAATGTGTTGACCTTGTTACTTGTCTAAATGCGCCCTTGTATGCTGGATTCTCTGCAGAGTAAACAGGGGTGGTGGGCTCTGCGCAAAAGCTGTTCTTTTATTTTGAGTGTATTAAAGACATAAAGAAATAAATCATGGCAATCTTATTATTTTTGCCACAGTAACCATGCAATGAGTTGACTTTTGGGTTAATGGAGTTCCAGCATTTCCAACCCTATGCTCGTCACAGGATGCATTATCAGTGTTGGAGTGAATAATAATTAGAAAATGTTCCTGCATACTGTATGACTTATCCTGTGTGTTTCAAGTTATGGAAGACCATGAATGCTAATTATGTTCAATGGAAAATAACTAAGTCTTGCATATTAATGCAATTACTTTGTTGCCAACATTTTGCATCTAGCTTTTGAAATGTAAGTTGGAATACTGATGTTTTAATTAATCTTACTTGTTTAATTTAGGGAAAAGGAGCAACATTGCACATTGCTGGCATGTCTGATTCTCGATGTGGCTTTTCTTTTGATGAATGCTGTTTGTGTGCCAGGCTTAAAGGGATAGTTCACCCCCAAAATGTCATTTTTTCCTATCGATTAGTCACCCCATGGAGATTAATGGACATGGATTATTTTCTTTTTTTTTGTCGCATTCTTAAAGGTAGGGTAAGTGATTTGCTTTGGTTAAAATAAGTGTTAAATAGCTCTATATTCTGATAGTACTCATTGCTATAGAGTGTTTGTTCAGTATTAGGAGTCTCCTTGTCTCTCCACCTCTTTATAAAGCAGAAAATGCATTTTCGTTTCAGTTTCATTTCCAATTTTATCCAACCAGGACAGAGAACTCAATCAGGATACAGATTAAACAAGTGAAATTGGAAGTGATGACACCAAGAAATGAGCAGACAAAATTGGAACTGGAACACTATACAAATTAAGCTTAAAAATGGGTACTTTCTCCTGATTGGCTGAGATTTTGACACCTACCGAAAAATGTATTTTCTGTTTATTAAAGAGCTGGAGAGACAGGGAGACATCTGTTACTGAAAAAACACTCTATAGCAATGATTACTATCAGAATATAGTATTTTAACCTTTTAACAAAATACTTTTTGTTTTAACCAAAAAATATCACTTACCCTACCTTTAAATAATTTGATGAAATTATTGGCTTTGCGACAAAAATAAAAAATCCATGAATTCAAGTCTCCATGGGGTGACTAATCGATTTTGGGGGTGAACTACCCCTTTAACCCATTAAGACCTTAATGGGTTTATTGGGTGAACTATCCCTTTAAGGCTTCCAGGCTCATTGCATCTTTGTGTTAAAAGATGTCTTGGTATTGTATCATGTCAGGCTCAGTTGCTTTACTGAGAGGCTTGGCTCTGTATTAATCCTATCTAAGCAGTGGGAATCTGGAGACACATAACACATTTTGTTCATTAAGATAATCTCCGCAAATCATCACACTTTTTATAAAAAAAATTACCACACAGGCAATTAATAATACGTTTTAAAGAGCACTTTAACAGCTTAAAAATGTACAGTATCGTATCTATCGTATCGTGTTGCCATGTTAATTGCTGTAGTTTATGTTGCAGAACAAAACGTAAAACTCACTACAGATCTAATATGTCCTTAGGGGAACCCATAATCACAAACTGGCATTTAGGACTACAAACTGTGTCACTCTATTGTTAGAGTAGAGCATAGATAGACTATTGCAGTGCCCGTTCGGGGCATGATTGGCCAGATTGTTTGGCCCCCGAAGTGCTTCTTGCAGCGTTCTTGAAAACCGCTCATCCGATCGACTTCACACTCCACACTGTGCTCCCTTGCTATAGACAGGGGCATTATTTGGAGTCCCAGGGGAAGGCTACTTCAATCATAGTTCGCATTTAACATCAATTTCTTCTATGAATATTTTCTACAACTCTGACCAATTTTGCAGAATAATCAGATTTTTGATCGGCGATCTCAATCCTTGCCTGCCATCTACACGTGACATGACTGTGACACGCATGTTACAGACACGTGTAACACACATTATAGACTTATTTTATTGTCTGCTATTCATTAGCCCGATTTCAAAGTTACGTTGTCATTATAGGAAGAAAAAAAATCTCTCTCTTTCTTTAGTTTTTCAAAAATAGTGAAAATATCAGATCCATAAGCTCACTACTTGTCGCATTGCAAGGAGGCATTGTGAGCTTGTAGATGAGCTATTTTCACTGTTTCTGAAATAGGATTAGGCTTAAGTGGTTACCTTTTTTGCCCCCTTCGTATTTTCTGAAAATACATTATAAATGCAGATCTGGAGCTCAGGCAGATATATGGCCTTGGTTGATATACAGCCCAGGCAGTTTCACAACCCAGATCAAAATAACCCGCTCCAAAGGGAAACCATCAGTTCTCTATCGTGAATCTT
>NC_137604.1:30846225-30893725 GCF_963280865.1 Gymnoscopelus braueri | reverse complement strand
TGAGGTCAAGATATCACTAAGCATTCCCAGTCAGCTCATGCTCATAATCACTGCCAATTAATTGGATTTTGTTTTCCTCTGAAAGGAGCAAGTTAGTGAAGCCTGTCTGCTTTTTGATATCTTTCTCAGTTGTCACTTCAATCCTAATACAGCAATCCCGAACGGTATACTCTGACCTCTGCTAGTCGAGTTGGAGCTTTTATCAGGGATGCACTTAGCCACTTAGACACTTGTGTTAATTGCGGGCATCTTTCGTTAAATGGTTTTGGCATGCCATGATCGCCTAAACCCCTCTGTCTGCCTCTCTCTGTGTCTGTCTGTCTGTTCCTTCGCACCCATCCCACCTCCCCCCGCTTAGTATTGACTTTGCCCGGGCCTTCCATGACCCTGGACTCTTCTCTTTGTCAATTCTTTGATGTATTTTGTCACCTCTAATTATCTGTTTTTCCCTCTACATTTTCTTTCCTCTCTATGTCCCCGTCACCATGTCTTTCCATCCTTCTCTCTCTCTCTCTCTCTCTCTCTCTCAGTTTGACTCTGACGGTGATGGAAAGATCACGCTAGATGAGCTGAACAAAGCTATGAAGGTACTCCTAGGGGAGAAACTGAAGAAAGGCGAGTTGGAGGAGATCCTTGCCGACATTGACCTCAATAAGGACAGCACCATCGAATTTGACGGTGAGCAGACTGGGATAATGATAAAGACGCAGAGTGAGGCAAAGAGCACGACATGAGGGAACGGCCCAACGGTGCCGGAGATTAGCTCACACACAAACACACACGCACACTCCCCCCCACACACACACTCATGGACGGACGGACAGGGTGCAAAACATAGCCTCGGCCCGTGCCTCTCGGCCTAGCGGAGACAAACAAAAGGTGTTTTACAAAGTTATCTTAAGACACAATTTGAGTGAATGTGAGGGGACAGGCGGAGGGAGGGAGAGAAAGCGAGAGTAGAGGTGTGGAGATGCTGGGGCCGGGACGTATGACAGTAAGCTGGGTCCTTCTGCATGTGTCAAAGAGAGTGTGAATACAGAGTGAAGGAGTGAGAACAGACAGAAGGGGCCAGGCATACCCTGAATGTTTTTTTAATGGATGAATGAATGAGAGAGGACAGGAGGAGAGATAATTGGGTTCACCACATGAACCCTATTGTCCCTATTCTAGGGTGAGGTGAACATTCAGCGAAAATAGCAGATCTAGAAGCTCACAATATGTTGCGTTGTGAGCTTGTAGATTGGCTATTTTGGCCAGGATATTTAGTGTACAGGGAAAAAAGGAGGGGACTGTTTATAGAGCCCTGGGGGACTCCGGCCAACTAAGTACAGTATATAGAGTTAAGTGGTTAAGTAAGTTGAAGCAGTTGAAGAGTACTGTAGAAAAGGTCAACAAATGTAATTAGAGAAAGAGTTGGGTTGAAAGACAGAACGGGAGACAACAAGGGGTGATATGACGCAAAAAGGTGTGAGGCAGGAGATAGGAAGTCAAGGTGGGTTGGTTTAAAGGGCCAATCCAATCAGTTGCACATTAAGGCAATCAATATACACATGCCTGGATGCCTGAGGCATGACACCCACCGCTGGACGGTTCAAGGACGTCGTTTTACAGAAATTAAACTAACACATATGACCACAGGGAGGACATTAATAATTCATCAGCACATGTATAGTGGGACAGATGACAACACGCTAACACACATACACACACTTGCATGCGCGCGCGATCATGCCCACGTGCACGACCACCATGTGTGTGCATCATGTGTCAGTGATTACAGGCAGCAGACCATTGAGGGCTGACTGGTGTGATCCAGTCTCGAATTCTGATCCCCTTCGCCTTGTCCCATTGATCCAATCAATTACAATTATCAGAAACACACAAATGGGCGTGTCAGTCTGAGAAGGGATCAATAAGCATGTGCCCCACATTATCTCCAATTAGCCCCCAGGGCTGCACAGCTGGCTTATCCATCTAGTTTAGCTGCATGGCTGGAATGCCAAACTGCTCCACATGGCTAACAGGCATCCACTGAAGCCAGCAGATAAGCGAGGAAATAGAACTTTTGTGAAAAATATTCAATCACAAAGCTCAACATCAAGCTCGTCAGCATAATGATGACTCATATGAGTCTGGTTGGTTTAACCTGGATATATACGTGGATATATACGTGCAGCAGTGCTTTGAGGAGAGTGGGTTAGTGTGGAATTAAGTGTTAGTGCTGGATCAATCAATGGCTTCATTCCTACAGCCACAGACGTCTCTCACAGCAGTTATCTCAGAGAAAAGAATGGGAAATGAAACAAGTGACTGACTGAATGGCCTTGATTAATCTGCCTCAAGCTACAAGCAGTTAGCACAGCAATGTTCTGATTGACTAGGAGGCAGATCAATAGCTATCTTTTATTTTTAGATAGGTCAATCCATTGTGGTTGATACATCATACTAAGGTGCTCAGTGGCAAATGGTTAGCTTTAAGAATCGGACTGTTTTGATTCAAGTATAGACAGATGTGCAGCAACTCATGCGATACTATCACAGAAGCGTATGTACATAATAAGGAAAGTAAGTAGCCCATATGGCAGGAGCCTATCTCCCGTTTCTGTAGCGTGAGGCAGTGTGATATACAAGTACACCCCCTGGACATGACTCGACTCGAGTACTGTATGTTGCAGGGACTTTTACCCCCAGTCCAATCATTGATGCTTAGTGTCAAGCAGGGAGGCATTGGGTCCCACTTTTATAGTCTTTGGTACGACCTGGCCAGTGGCTGGGGGATTGAACCCTGACCTCACAATCTCCGGGTGGACACTAACCACAAGGCCACTGACTTGAACATTAAAAGGAGTCAATAGCATTAACTTTCAAAGTTGATTAAATTCAAAAATCTGTCATTTAATTATACACTTTTCTGTGCTTTTATTTATAACCCACTCCCTTCTTGCGTTCAGTTTTATTATCTTGGTATGAATGAAAAGAGCATTGTAAAACTAGCTACAGTATATATATATCACTGTGATCTTTATTGGTTCCGAGTGCAATTTAATTCAGGCAGGTTATGCCTCCGTTAAATTAGGGATATTGGAATTCAGCATTCGTCTCTGTCTCCCCCTACAGAATTCTTCATGATGCTGTCTGCGCGGTGACCTTATCACTCAAATACAAGAATGGAGGAGCAAACAGTAGTGTTAATGTAGACTGCTGTGGTTCATTCATAACCGAGTTGTCTTCTTGTTGTTCTGTGATACTGTGCTTTCTGAAATGGTTGTAAGATAAGTTAATAAAACAGATGTGTTCATTTTTTCGTATTAAAAGTGATTGAGTAACTGCAGAGGGCAAAGGGTGAGTTATGAAACCTTTGTTACATAGTAACAATGTGGAAGTACTGCCGCCCAGTGGTTACAAGCTGCATAGCAATGTCAGAACATGCTGTTCTGAGGAAACTGATGACATAATGTCCATGTCATGTTACTTAACTCTTAAAATTCCATCTCTTACACAATGAATACATTGAGACTTAAGTTGAAAAAGAAGTATTTATTATTCAAAAATTGATAACTTAACATGTAGGCAAAAGGTTTCTTTTCTCTTTTCTTTTTTACAAATAATTTACATGAAACAGCGTTGTCTTCAATTTGTCCTTTTTTTTACACTGAACAGTTTGCGAGCTGAAGTAGGTGAGCTGAATCAACAAATAAAACATACTCATTTCTATGGCAACAGGAATGGTAACCAACCTAACGAGTCGTGCTGTTTAAATATAATAATTCAAAAATGATATAAGGCAAAAATGACCCGCTGGCTCAAGCACCCATTGTAGTGTCTTTGTTCTCCAAGTAGTACCTTCTAATGAAATATATAACTAGCAGATTGGTTTCCTGAACTGATGTACAGTACAATAGTATATTATTTATGTCCTTTTTGATTTGTCAAAGTATTGCAAGTTCCCCTTTTATTCATTATTTACACGCAATTATTAAAACAAAACAAAAAAGAAAAGAGAAAAATCTTAAATTACTTCTATTAACATTGGATTAAGTGCTAGCTGGAACTTTTGGCTTCAAACACAGATGGTTAATACATGTTTAGAGCTCTCTCAAATCTGTAATACCTGCCTTTTCACTGCAAAGTCATCAAGCTTTAATGTACAATAAATTATCTTTAGACAATCTACATTTACAACAAATGATAAGAAAAATATATTTTGGAAGTTTGGATTACAAGTCATGACCGGTAGTTAGTGTCAATGCACATAATCTGTGCATTCAAGATATTATGTGCCTCAAGAAATTATCTTGAGGCCACTACTATTCCTCCAACATTAGGTTCATTAGAGACACAATGGCTTCCATCAGGGGTCTTCAAAGTTTTTCAGGCCAAGGACCCCTTAGCTGAGAGAGATTAAGTAGGGACCCCCACTACTGTACATATTGTATAAAATTGTGTTGCAGATTAAACTTTTTCATAGATTTCCTAGAGACTTGTTTACTATCAATGTACAAGCGCTGTGTTGGATTCATGTTAATGTGTATTTTCAGACAATTAACCACATAAACTTGTACTTGATCTGCTCTTTTGCCCCCCTACACAAACCTCTTTGCCAAAAATAGCAGTGCGAGAGGTTGTGAACTTGTAGATCTGCTATTTTCGGTTAATGTTCCCCTCAGAATAGGGATGCTAGTGGTTAATAAAAAAAAAAGTTCCTATCACACAAAGATTTGGGGTCCCCCCTGTAGTAACTCTGAGGACCACCTAGGGGTCGCAGACCCCCTGTTGAAGACCCCTGGCTTACATTATATGACAGTTTGGAAGAAACCGAAAATGGAAAAGCATTGAGACATGAGGACCTGTCCCTTTCACTAGGAAGGTGTTCTGCCACTGTAGGCTGGCTTGGGTCATTGTGAATGGTTCACAGCGTGTAAGTGCTTGATAAAGAGGCTCAGTGCTCACTAGAGGAAGATCGATAGTTCTCCTGCCTGCCTATTATTTTGGTTGTTTTTACACAATTTTTTCCCAGATTGGATTCTGGATCCCCATCTTCAAACTCCCACTTCCTCAGCTTCAAATCACCTTTCCAGTAGCCACCTTTAATTCTAAGTCTTTCAGCAGTCAGGATTTAATTTCACAGATACAGACCATCTACACGATTGGAGTAACGGGTTCAGACTATATCTCAAATGGAGATGATACAAATAAACACAATCATAAATAAGTCATCTCATCTCTACAACATTGCCACAACTGAAGTAATATACGGCTATGCTGTACACCTTTATTCTTGAACATAATGTGAGGTAATTTCCACCATCATCCACATACATGAACAAGACAAGGGGCTTAATGTACCAACCTACTCTTTTCTTTGCCTAGTCTTGACTGCAAAGTCAGTCTTTGTTAAGACTAGTCTTTAGAGCAGACTTCACATCGGTTGCACCAACCAAACTTAAGCCTATAGTCTCAACTATGGCTGCTCTTGTTAGCGATGAGCATCCCTGTGAATGCCCACGCTAAGAAAAAGAAAGGCAATTTCACGTACATCGAGAGCCAGCACAGGAACAAGCTGCCTGCAAAACAGACAATGCTGTATTGTCGTCTAACACTAACTGCAAGTCCGGTGACAGCTCTCTCTTAAATAAGTTCACTCCTAAACTTCTCAATCAGCTTCTCATTGTTGTATATGTCCAATCGATTGCTTCTTTCCCTAATATCCTGTATAGCACTTCTGCAGCATTGCAGAACGAGCCTATACAGGAAGCGAACGGCCTTTTTGCATGTGGTTGAAGGCAAGAGGGCGGGGGGGCGGGTGGGGAGAGAGCCTGGCGACGCGAGCTATGTTAGTGCACTGAGTGGCAGTTGGGGCAAACGCAGTCCCCACAACATCATTTACGATTCTGTGCCTATCGGTACATAACTTGGACGGCGCTTAGCCGACTAGCAGACCATCGGCCGGTCGTCGCGGGCACTCGTGCCTGGAGGCGCTCGGGCGCGACTCCTCGGCCTCAAGGTCTGCTGAGTCGGCGCGCCTCCGTCATGGTCCAAAACTATACTTTATCGATGAAAAAAAGTAGTCTGCGGTTGTTTGAAAAAGTATTGTCCCAAGCGGGAGTCGAACCCAGACCCTCAGTGGAAGTGGATTCAGAGTCTAATGATTAGCGAGGTGCGCCACTGAAGTTGGGTATTCGGGCTGTATTAGAATGTGACGTCCTAACTCTTCTAATGTAGAGGAAAGAAGTCCCCGCCCGTGCGCCCGCCCAAAAGGGGAAGGCTTCCCTCAACCACATGCAAAAAGGCTGTTCGCATACAGGAAATGTCTTGCTTTTGATAACGACCATTATTTAACACATTCACTGCCATTGGCGTAGATCTACATCATTTCAAATCCAACCGTTTACTTCCATTGACGTAGATCTACATAACATTTTGAATTGAAATCACGCTAGAGGGCACTCTTCCGCAACCTATGAATGATCCATTGACTGCGAGAGAAGGAATGGGCGGATGTGACATCATCCCAAAAAGATTCACTTCCGTCCACTCCTATGTTATGAGATGTAAAAAACACATCTAGCTCAGATTTCTGCTTTTTTGTGTGAAAACTAGCCTTATTCAACAGCCGATTACAACAGAATGGACAATCGCGGTAAAATGTTTTTGTTCCGGTGGGTAGACGAGACCCTCCCCCAGACATCCTTTGTTTAAATCTGCGTCCATACCGTGGCTTCCGCGCCTCTCCGTGGGTCCTCAAAATAAGGTAAAAACGCTGGCAGCAGCGAATTGATTAATTAATGAATTAATACCTGGCAGTGATTGTGTTAAATGGTTCATTTGATTAGAGAGAAAATAGTTACGATTCAACAGCGTGAATAGTAAAACAAACAATAAATACACATTAAGTGGGCCAAGATCAAGATCAGACTAGATGGCCACACAAAGTTAGGACTGAGACCTTGTGTACCGGTAACTAAAGTCAATTACATTATTGGCGACACAATGCAACCCAAAACTGATTCAGAATCTGATGTGTGCTTTGTCAACCGTGGTAACATGAGCCAATTTCTTCATTAAATTAATCCAATTGATGATTCATTTAGATGAGTGCTGAATAAAATGCTGCTGAATAAAATGATGTCCTGTTTACTCCACATGATAAAGACTGTTTCTGACATGCACAACAGTTTTATCAGAATATAATACTCCTGCAGTTATGTTAATAAACATAACTGACACACGGGAGAAGGCGAGTCCAGGGTTAACTTGACTGCAAGTGCCAGATCCAAACATCACCTTTTGTAGGTGGGATTTGCCATTCCAAATCAACCATGATAGTATGAAACGATTTTGACTTTACACTTGCTCCTGACTAGACATATTTGTATGTCCAGTTCTCCAGTATTAGCAAGAAGAAGGCTTTATCCTGAATGGTGAAACCGGCACAACTACTGTATCAGTCAGCCCTGTTGGTGCAATCACCCCTGGGGATCAGTACAGGAGGAACTACTCATTAAAATCATCAACAGGTTAATTTATCGTCCATTTCATTCCAATTAATTTTGTCAGAGATAATTTAACTGAGGATTTCAATGTGTATGAAAGTAAACAGCTTCAAAGAAGCAAAACGACTGATATTCAAGCTGCTTTTGAACTAAGAACAGGTGTCACTTTGATCCCTGAGGCATTTCTTTCATCTCCCTGGTGTCTCTTCTGTGTCGTTGAACATCAGTTGCACGTTGTCATTTCAGCGTTTTTCTCTGTTCTTTCCAACATGAAAATAATGTTTTATCTGTACCTTGGACAGCTCTGAGGAGAGCTCAGCAAAGCTGAAGGAAGCTGTAAAACGAGTGTTTTCTGATGGAATTCGGTGGTAAACACAGAAGTTGGCGAACAGGTAGGTTAAGTGATCATTTTTGGTTAAAACAAAACGTTTTTTGTTAAAAAGTTAAAGCACTATATTCTGATAGTAATCATTGCTATAGAGTGTTTGTTCAGCTTCAGTAACAGGAGTCTAGGTGACAAACTTTCAGCCAATCAGGAGAGAGTACCAGTTTATCAGCTTCAATTTTATAGTGTTCCAGTTAAACATTTGTCTGCTCATTTCTTAGTGTCATCACTTCCAATTTCCCTTGTTTAAATCTGTATCCTGACTGAGTTCTCTATCCTGATTGGATAAAATTGGTATCCCGACCTGAAAATACATTTTGTTCTGTCTAATAAAGAGCTGGAGAGACATGGAGACTCCTGTTACTGAACAAACACTCTATAACAACGAGTACTATCAGAATATAGAGCATTTTAACACTTATTTTAACCAACGAAAATCACTTAGCCTACCATACCTTTAACGTCGTTGCAAAGTTCTGAAGAGGTTTTGGGGAGGAAGCCCTTAATCGTCGGGGATACTTTGCAGGTAGGTGAGGATGTGCTGGATCTTGACCAGGCGCTCTCGGAGGGACGTCATGGAGAGGACAGACAGCTGGTAGCGTGGGTCAATAGGCAGGACGGCGAGGAGCCACCAGCAGCATGCTGGGCCATTAGGAGTCGCCTGGAGGAGAGGAAGAACAGTATGAGATGGAAGGACGGTTACACAGCTCAGGTCTTTTACCCCCACACACTGCCCGTAACCTAGGTGTAATTTTTGACCCAGCCATTTCATTTCACACACAAGTCACAAGAGTAGTCCAGTCCTGCTACTACCAGATTAGGAACATTGCCAAGATAAAACCATTCATATCCACTGCAGACCTGGAAACTGTCATACATGCCTTTATTTCATCCCGCTTAGACTACTGTAACTCCCTCTACTCAGGTATCAATAAAAAAGCAATATCCCGTCTCCAGATGGTGCAAAACTCTGCTGCAAGGTGACTCACCAACACAAAGAAAAGAGACCATATCACACCCATCCTGGCTGCCCTACATTGGATGCCCGTGAGCTACAGAATAGATTTTAAGATTTTATTGATCACTTTTAAAGCCCTACATGGACTGGCCCCCTGTTACATTGTGGACATGCTAAAACCTCATGAGCCAGTTCGCCAGCTTAGATCCTCGGATTGGGCCCTCCTGGATCCTCCCACAACACACTTTGTCACACGGGGGGACCGGGCTTTTTCAGTGTCCTCTTTTAAATCGCTTTTGAAAACACATCTGTATATAAAGTGTTTTTTCCTAAGGATTGTTTTATGGACTGACTTTAAATGCTGTTTTTTACGTTTTTGTTGATGTTTTCTTATGTTTTCTTATTTTATTCTTTCTCTTGCTGATGTTTGCGGTTTTTAATCATGTATGTAAAGCACTTTGTAACCTTGTTTGGAAAAGCGCTATACAAATAAAATTCATTCATTCATTCATTCATTAAGACCGGGGAACGCATCTGTCATTTATCCTTTTGCTATTCAAAAATAGCAGATATACAAGCTCATAGCGTTATGTGCCGCGATATGAGCTTGTAGATCTGCTATTTTTTTAAAGTCTTGAATTTTTTTGCAAATCTTTGAATATATATTATTTTTAAGCAATTTTTACTGATATTATAGCAACATAAGTTGCACCGAGTGCCGCGCTATGAGCTTGTATATCTACTATTTTTGAATAGCCAAAGAAATCTAAAAATGACAGATTCTTTCCTGGTCTAAAGGGGTTAAAGCTGTACAATGTCTATCTCTCAAGACGGATTCAGAGCTTCGCAGCTGAATCTGTCGGCAACTCTCATGACAACGTGTAGAGTTGTTATTAGGAATGAAAACAAAGGAGCAGCACCGGAAGAGGGGGGCTGAAGGAGAGTGAACGGGCCGACATCCGGTCTCTACACAGAGAATTGGGCGGTGCCCACAGAGGCAATTTCTTTGCTGATGGGTTCCTTCCCAGATTGCCTTTTTAGTGATTACCATGTAATGAGTGTGCTAATACAACGTAACATCCTGTGTCTGGTTTGACAAGACTTGTTGACAGGTTGTACTGCCTGCAGGTCAAAATTATATTTCTCCCCTGAGCAAGTAGGCAGACTATTAGCTCAGTGGTTAAAATTTTAGCAATTGCGTAGGAGACCCGATTCAAATTCGGGGAAGAACAGGACAGTTACGGAGGGTTAGCCTCGCGTGGCCAGACAATATCACACGACACACTGCGTGGATATTAGTCTGGTCCCTATCAACGATAGATTTTTTTCCAAGGGGCGGTTACAAAAAGATCCAAACGGACTCTATTGGTTAGACCTAAACCAATCAGAGCAGTGCTTCCTTGTTCACGAACTAATCAGAGCAGTGCTTCCTTGTACGTCATTGCTCCAAATAAGGTGATAAGCCCGCCCACATTTGGATACTGGGCCCTGGTTGGCTCCACACCACTGCGGAGGGAGAGAAATGGAATCTCTATGGAGGGGGGCCAGACCTAATCTGTCGAGGGCTAAAGTGCGATGCGATTTTGCAAAGGCAGATTCGGCTGGAACCAGGCTAACGGAGGGTAGCTTTAACGGAGATTTTAAATGTTTCTTCTTCACAGTAAAGTCCTCAGTGTTGATTGAACTCTGTGACTGTGGACCCTTATGGGTCCATTTGGTCCCATTTTGCACACTCTCAAGAGTTACAAATTAATACATTAACATTGACAATTTTACTGTGTATGATGTTTGATGCACTATTGTAAAAATCATTATTCTATCCACTGATTTATTGTAAAAAATAAATATAAATGTAAAACATACAAACAGACTTGAAACTAAACTATATTTAACACACACAACATGTTTGCTAAAGTTAAGCAGATTGAGTATTGCTAAAGTTAAGCAGATTGAGTAATACATTGGTATTATTCTCTGGCATACAGTATATACAGCAGAAGAATGTACAGTATAGGGTGAGAACCACTTTTAAAACCTGTGAGCTAAAAGTGTAACTAATCTGCATGGTTTTGCCTGAAAACATGCATCCACTATAGAAATTAAAAACACCATGCCTCCGGACATAAAAGTATATATTTATTTAAGTATCAAAACTATCAATATCATTAAGCGCTGGGGCAAGCATTAATCAATATCAATAATGGCATAGCAATTAAAGGACCACTTCACTTATTTTCAACCTATCTTCATATAATTGGTCCTCACTAATGCCCATTATACAACAGGTAGTTCCGACCAAGCAATCTGATTGGCTGAAATAGCTATCTAGCCGTGCTTCAAACCAGCATCATAGCACGGGCCTAATCACATTAATAAATCACTCCGCACTGCAGTCCGCACCTGATTAGACCATATATGGCACAGCTGTGCTGTGAAGTCACGCTGTCCCACGGTAGGAACGTTTTAGCTCGCGACTCAAAAGAGAAATTAGACCTTTGCCCGGGACCCTAACAAGTTAAAATAGCTACAAGCTCTACAAGCTCACAACGCAGCGTTGTGAGCTCGTAGATCTGCTATTTTACTTCTTAAACATATTTTTTATTTATTTAAGGAAAGTATTTGATTTTCAGATTTTATTTCTGAAATACTTTTATATACTATTTTTAACTTTTTTTTAATTTATATATATATATATATATATATATATATATATATATATATATATATATATATATATATATATATATATATATATATATCTTTTTAACCGATTGACTGCCAGAATTATTTCAGATTTTTAGCTGTTGCCTGCCAGAGATTTTTCATTGAAAAAAAAAAAGTACTCAGGAGCCGAGATACAGAATTTTTAAGTTTTAAGTTAACAAGGAAGTGGATAGGAGTCTAGATCTTCAAAAAATCATATCTCCTTGGTCTTTGGGTCAAATTTCTTTTTTAAATTATTTTTTTTCTTCTAAAACCGCATATATGCGTTATTGGCAGGCAAGTGATGGATTATAAAGAACGCATATATGCGTTATTGGCAGGCAAAGTAATATAGGAACAAAAAAAAAGGGAATACCGGTATTTACTCGCGACCCACAAAAATCGGTCCGCGACCCACAAATGGGTCCTGACCCACTGTTTGGGAAACAGTGGCATAGACCAACCTAAATGAGTTGGAGCAATGCGCGTCAGTGACACTTTCAGTGTGGCATGGCATGGTGTTTACATTCACAATGGCCAGTGCCTTGCCTCTTTTGTATGTGTATGTACATAGATGCATTGCATTTGTGTATGAACGCTTGTGTGCTGTGTTGTGGTTTGGGTTTCTTATTATGACACAGTCGTGACGCAACATGGTCAGGGAGATTAGCTAAGTAGCGCACACATAATGGTCTTTAACCTACATTGCCAATATATGCCACCCACTGACTGGCCTCTCTATTCCACAGTGCTGGAGGGAAGCTGTAATCCCTTTAGACAACTGGATTAGTACTGCTGCTTCCTGTGGGGAAGCAGCATGACAACACTGAGGGATGCCTTCGCAAAACAGTGTCTCCTCACAGTGGCCGTAAAGCTGCTATCCGTAAGATTTTATGTCTCAGTATTTCTACTGCTGAACCAAGATGCTGAGGCCGCCTGGAAAGGGGAGAGAAAGTTACGCTTTGAGCTTCATATAATACTTCTTGTTAACCAGCGGTGGTCCTACCTGACCACAGGGTCTAAATGTCTAGAAGAGCTGGGAGAACACGTCAAAACCACCACAGTTGACTTAGTCGTATAGTTTTAACAGTCTATTCCATCCCCGGGGTCAGGTGAACTGGTCTTAGCAAAGACTGATGGAACTTGAAGGATAGACGGTGTCCAGTGTGTACCTGAATGTCGTCTTCTCTCTCTGGCATGGGTCCAAAGTGCTGCAGGATCTGGTTGTGGAAGCGGAGCTTGAGGTTCTGGAACCAGGTGCGGGCCTGCTCATACACCGCGTCATGCAGCTCCTGCAGTGCCAACAGCTCCTCCTCATCCTCCACCTGATCGGGCCCGTCAACATCATTTCACACAATTACTATCAGAATGATTTCTCGGATCTAGGTCAGTGGTTCTCAAACCTTTTAATTTCAAAGGCCCCAGTAACTCTGAGAATGTACGAATCTGGTCCACTCTCATAGTTACAAACCTGTGAGGGTCCATTTGGAACCCCCCCAAAGAACCCTGACGACCCCACTTTGAGTTATAAATCAGGCTACTTAATCACACGACGGTGTCCCGCTAAGTAATATGCACAATAAGCCATAGAAACATAGAAGAATGAACTTGAGAGAAAGAAGACCATGCAATTAACAAATGAGCATTTTAAACCCTCACTAACCCTAACCTCAGTAAAACAACGCCTAAGCCTATCCTCAAGAAACACTACGTGTAAACCCAAGAATGCCAAATCATGATCACCTCAATACATTGTCGCGGACAGGGATCGAACCAGCGATCTACGGACTCCAAGGCTGCCTCTCTTCTCATTGAGCTAGATATATGGCCTCCCTGGTAGTGTCTGTTGATATTTATAAGTATTTCCGTCCATTATGAACCAAGCCTCTGTGTCCCGAACTACTCTAGATCACTGGTTCACAAACCATTTACCAATAAAGGCATTTTTGTGTCTCCTCGGAACGAAAACTAGTGAAAGTAGCCGATCTACAAGCTCACAAAACGTTGCTATCTGAAAAGTGATTTGTATTGTGAGATTGTAGATCAGCTATTTTCACAATGAAGTTTGTCATACATTGCAAAAACATACTCTCTCCAAGAAGCATTTCATGTTACCTTTAACAGTTGCACATGCATTAATTGATACAATCATGTTTTGTGCGATACAATTGAAAAGTAGCCAGCAAGCGATGAGGCTTGAACCGGCGACCCTGCGATCCAGAGGCTGATGCTGAAGCGAGACGCCATTGGACCAACAGACCAGAACCAGTGAAAAAAGAATTCACACTAACACTAACACTAAGATCACTCGTTCACAAACCATTTACCAATAGAGAAATTGTATGTCTCCTCGAAACCGAAACCAGTGAAAGCAGCCGATCTACAAGCTCACAAAACGTTGCTATCTGAAAAGTTGTGAGATTGTAGGTCGGCTATTTTCAGAATGAAGTACGTCATACATTGCAAAAACATACCCTCTCAAATAAGCATTTCATGTTATCTTTACCGTTTGCACATGTATTCATTGATAAGTCATGTTTTTTGCAATTCAACTTAAATGAGTGTGCATCAAGTGAGGCTTGAACCGGCAACCTTGCGGTCGTGAGGCACTTGCTTAAGGGAGAGGCCATTGGACCAACAGACAAGACCTGTGAAAAAAGAGATCACACTGATGATACAGTTTCACGCAAATAGCTGAAAGATCCTGGGTTTAAGTATTTTTCAAACTGCTCAAAACAATCTAAGGGCGGAGCTTACTGGTCAACGTGATAGATGTGTTCCTCATGAGTCAAGGCACATGTGTAAGCAGGTTTAATGGCTGTCGGCCAAACGAAGTAACCAATTGGAGTAAGATTGGTTTCAGTGATATTTGGAATGACCCTTAACATTACCGCAAAGTTTCAAAGAAATGTGAGTCTGCATGTATGTGTTAGGGGCAGATGAATAATTGTCATAAAACTGCAATATTCATTGGCTCATTAAAGCTTAATTAATTTTTCCGCTGCATCAGTTTGTCGGCATAGGTTCAAAGTTCATGTGTAAAAAGTTTTGTGCAGATTACTCAAAAATCCCCTGTTTTTCATATAATTCAAAATGGTGGGAGATCTAAAGGTCAGAGGTCAAAAGCCAGAGTTTGAAAGTTGTTCATCATGAGTAGACGCATATGTGTATTGAAGTTTCATGGCTGTAGGTCAAACAGGGCATGAGTTGTACCTGTTCAAAGTTGGCATTTTCAATTGAGTGCTATAGCGCCACCTTTTGACAAAAGATTGTGAGATTAATGTTTTGATAGTTTTTCATGACCATCTATCATATGGCCGAGTTTCGTAAAAAGCGTATGCACGGTTCAGCCAGAACTGGCAAAAACGGCAGAAGAAGAAGAAGAAGAAGAAGAAGAAGAAAAATACTGCCAATATCAAAACGGAGCCATGCTGGCAGCCTGGCCCCGTAATTAAATCTTTAATCGCAATTATTTGAGTGACAATTAATCGTCAACTTAAATTTGTAATCGTGACAGCCCTATCTACATCTGTACATCCTTACCCGGGTATCCTCCAGGTGCTGGATGTCAGCGATGCTGTAGCCATCCCTCATGCCTCGGGTCACGACCTGGAAGCGCTTCCCTCCGACAGTGTCGACTATGGATCGCCCATCAGGGAGGAAGTGCACTGACCGAATGATTAACATACAGCCGTTATCCACAAACCTGGAAACAGAGATCCAATGGTTCAGTTAGACCACTGTGGAGATAGTTTGTTTCACTGGCACTGAGATTTATGATATTAATAAGAGACATTTTGCATGACTCATTAGCTGGATAATTCAACATGTGGCACAATTAAGAGGATCTCCCAACCTTTGGTGAGGAAGACTGTGTGTGTGTGTGTGTGTGTGTGTGTGTGTGTGTGTGTGTGTGTGTGTGTGTGTGTGTGTGTGTGTGTGTGTGTGTGTGTGTGTGTGTGTACACACATAATGGCCAGGTTTCCCAAACGACTTTGAGCTCAGACGCAGCCTAGAAGCTGCGTGAGAGCCTCCACGCACATGCGCAGTAGCAACCCCGCCACGATCTATCTTCATTAGTGGCAGCTGTGTGTGCTCTACGTGGCATCTAAACTGGCTTCAGGAGGCACCACCGTCGTAGGTTCTCATTACGTGTGTGCTAAAACTACATTCGCGAGACAGCATAGACGTAAAGACCTCCTGGACGAAGTCTACGTAAAGCCGACGTAAACTACGTAGTGCTGTCTGCCGCTACACTGCAGTTTAAACACCCTTTGCGAAAGTGAAATGGATCATAAAAATACCAGAGCCAACTGTCAGATGTCCTGAAGCAGTCCACTCCAAATACAACTTTTGAATAATATATTTATGAATGAAATTACAGTGGTGAGTTGACATCTGCAAGTTAAATAAAACACTAAAGTGTCCCCATTATGCAAGTAAATTAAATATACTTAAAATACCAAAAGTAAAGGTATGCAGAATGTCCCATTTCCCAAATTTAATATGTATTAAAATCTTTTGAAAATAGCAGATCTACAAGCTTGTGAAGCGTTGTGAGCTTGTAGATCTGCTAGTTTCAAAAGATTTTTTAAGCGCAACAGCTGTCACTTTGTGAGAGGAACTGGGGACTTTCATCATAACGTTTAACTATAAAACTTCGAAATTTAGGAAACATGTTTAGCTCAGCATCATTTATATACCTTTAGTTAACTTGCCATATGCTTAATATTTTTATCAGACGATCGGATCATCCGTGAGAGTACAATTTGTAAACTTCGGGTTCATGCATAAAGGACTAAGCAGCGCAGCCCTGGTTCAGAGCGCGTTAGTGTGTTCCCTCTAACGCCCTGGAAGACCCCTCGCTCTGCGATTGTACAAGGAATTCCGCTGCCCTGCGAGTGCTCAAGAGTAGTAAAAATAAACAAAACCATTTCGCTACTCACCAAAGCAAAGGCTGTTTTGTGTTGTTGAAAGTCTATTCTCGGAGGTGGGAAGCCTCTCAGCACCCCAACTACTCTGTAAAATACACTTTTTGGGCAGCAAATAAAATATGTCAGCGAGACGGAAATTATTTTTATTTACTCCACAGTGCCCTCTACAGATCTGTAGGATTGAACTTACCATTAACCAAAATCTGTAGAGGGCACTGTGGAGTAAATAAAAATAATTTCCGTCTCGCTGACATATTTTATTTTCTGCCCAAAAAGTGTATTTTACAGAGTAGGTGGGGTGCTGAGAGGCTTCCCACCTCCGAGAATAGACTTTCAACAACACAAAACGAGAAAGGGCGTGCAAAAGACCTGGCTATCGAGCTCAGGCTTATTAGCATGACTGGTAACGTGTCGTGCTGGCGAGTGGGAGTTTCGGGTTCAATCCCAGCTCACTGCTTCCCTAAATATGCATGGATCCGGTGTTTATAAATTCTAGTAAATTCCGATCATCTCATAAGAGGTGACAGAGCCAACTGTCAGATGTCCTGAAGCAGTCCACTCTAAATACAACGTTTGAATATGTTTATGCATTAAATTACATCTACAAGCTTAAGAGGCGTTGTGAGCTTGTAGATCTGCTATTTTAAAAATATATTTATACATATTAAACTTGGGAAATGGGACATTCTGCGTCCTTTTTAAAATATATATATTTAGGGGCTTTTTTGCCTCTATTTGGACAGGACAATAGACGGACAGTAAAAGGGGAGAGAGACACAGTAAAGGTCGTCGGTACTAGGAGTCGAACCCGCGACAGCTATCATGCTGGATTCCCAAATTGTGTGATATACGCCTAGACCGCTAGGCTAGTGGACGAACCATATAGAAAGCCGTTACTTTTGGTAGTTTAATTTTTTTTCATATACATTTATATCTTGCAGACGTCAGCTGTGACTTTGTGAGGGGAACTGGGGTCTTACGTCCTTTAGTTAACTTGGCTTGCTTAATATTTTTATCAGATGAGAGATCATTCGTGAGAGTACAGTACAATTTGTAAACTTCGGGTTCATGCATAGAGGACGCTCACCCTACCCAAAAAAAAAAGATCTGCAAGCTGTCGTTACGCACCGGCCCGGCCGCAATATATATATATATATATATATATATATATATATATATATATATATATATATATATATATATATATATATATATATATATATATATATATATGTATATATGTGTATATATATATATATACATACATATACATATACATAAATTAAATGTGTGTGTGTGTGTGTGTGTGTGTGTGTGTGTGTGTGTGTGTGTGTGTGTGTGTGTGTGTGTGTGTGTGTGTGTGTGTGTGTGTGTGTGTGTTCGGTCGGTCTTTTCATAGATCTATTTCGCTACGGGGTGTTACTACCGCCCCAGGGCGCTAGTAACAAAATGCTTCGTAGGAGAGCACTGCAGGGCTACGCCTCTCGCAGAAGTAGGAGGAGAGTAGGATACGCCATTCTGTCTCCCAAATGTAGTTTTAGCAGAAACGTAACGCCATGGACGTGGGAAGCGATTGCACGTTGGGCAGAACCAGCTGCTACTAATGAGGGTAGAGCGTTGGTTTCGCCGGGTCCCAGGCTCTTACGCAGGCTGCGTAGGCAGCGCATGAGCTGAAATCTACGTGGCTGCTATGGTACTGCGCAGATTGTGTGGACACACGTAAGACCCGTCGTAGAACCTGCGCAGATGCTCAACGCAGCATCTCTACGAATCTCGTTGGGAAACGCGGCCAATAAGTCTTAATTATGGTACTTGTGGGTTCCATGACAATACTAAATGGTTCAAAGTTTAAGAAGTAATTTTACAGTCAAATGCTGCCAGCTATAAAGGTCACACAAAAGTTCACATGCAATCTAAATAAATAATGTGTTGTCATTGTGATTCAGTGCAAAAACGGGACAGCAATAAATAACTCGGGGAAACTTGGGGACATTACATCGTACTTTTTCTAATGTTTGTCCAAAGCTTTCACAGAGTAGTTCAGCTCACCACAATACCTAACATATTGATTCTGAAATCCCGTTAGGTATGATTGCCACAGTTAAGCTCTTTCTCACTTTATCTCGTTCTAGCAGAGGGTAACCCATTTTTTAAATGAATTCTCCTGGACAAAAAAAAGGCATCGGTGCAGAACAGAAAAGTGCTGTGTGTGCGTGCGTGCGTACGTACCCTTTCTCTGTATCGCTGATAC
The DNA here is from genome assembly GCF_963280865.1 of Gymnoscopelus braueri. Taxonomy (NCBI): domain Eukaryota; kingdom Metazoa; phylum Chordata; class Actinopteri; order Myctophiformes; family Myctophidae; genus Gymnoscopelus; species Gymnoscopelus braueri. Next base: position 30,875,001 of record NC_137604.1, on the reverse strand, counting down.
ACATCCCAAACTGCCGTGTGCCTGTGTCCATGCACCGGCGAATCATCAGGCGGTAGCGCGGCTCAAAGACGTGCAGTGGGCAAGGCACTGTGGGGTACGCCATGGTACACACAAAGATAGGCACATTCTTCGTCAAACTATATCAAGTGAGGAGCAGAGACGGAGAGAGATGTTAGGTTTGACCCTTTCAAGCAGAAATGTAAAAGAAAAAATAATTGCTAAATTAAAATTCGATTTTAACCCATTAAAACCGGGAAAGCGTCCTTGTCATTTTAGATTTTAGCGCACAGCTCACAGCACGCCACTTCATGCCGCGCTGCAAGTTTGTACATCTGCTATTTTTGAGCATTTTTGAAAAATTTGAGAAGTACTGATTTAGAAGGCATTTGTAGAATCAGCCTCAGGTCTTAATGGGTTAATCGGAGAGTGAGAGTGAGAGAGAGAGAGACAGATACAGAGAGAGAGAAAGAGACAATAAGATCACTCACTCTGAAAGCTCCTGTTTCTCTTCCTGGTGAATCTTAGTCCTCTGTTCGTGCTCCTGCCTTAAATATTGCTTGATAAGCTTATCCAGGATATGTGTCACCACGTACTTCCTGGATGCTAGATACTATAGAGAACAAGATGCAGATATAGAAGAACTCAGCATCAGTTTAACCAACACAACTCACTACACACAGTATTCTGAGGAAAACTTACAGGTGTTTCCAGGTCTAAATAAAATGGGTTAGGAACAATGACAATTTGGATTTCATGATAGCAAACTCCGGTCTCTTACTTCTTTGAGGGTGTCTTTGCAGAGGGGACATTGCTGTGTGTGGTCCAAGCAGCGTTCAAGACAGCTCTTGCAGAAGGTGTGGCCACATGGCGTCGTCACTGGCTCATAGAACAACCTGCAATGTTGAGAAAGTCACTACCATAAGCCGGTATTTTTTTTTGCTTTGCTTTTGAACAGCTGTTAATTATAAGTTTCATTTTCTCCCCGATTTTGTCATTTTCAATTCCCCCCATGTGCACCTGTTTGCTCCCAGTGTACAAACAGAAGGACAATCAGTATAGAAAGGGCTGTAGGCAGTAATACAAACTTACCCCAGGAAGATACTGGAGCATTTAAATGAAAACTAACGTCTCTGGCTCTGATAAAGACATTTAAGACAGGTGGTATCAAAATTGCCTGTGTGCCCCAGGTTCTTCCTATGTCAGGTTTATTATACTGCCCAGAATCTGCCCAGAATCTGCCCAGAACCCTTTCAATACAGACATTTAACCACATGAACTGTAGCTTCCTTATTCTGGGGTGAACATTCGGTGAAAAATTATGATTACAAAGCGTCGCAATGCAACACGTGAACTTGTAGATCTGTTTATTTTGGCAAACAGGTTTGCTGGAGAGTGGATGGAAAAAGAGGGGGGCATAGTATAGATCCCTGGGGGACTCCGGTCAACTAAGTACATAGGGTTTAAGTGGTTAAACATCAATTTAAAGTGAGCGAGTACACGTGTTCCTACCTCATGCAGAGGGAGCACTCCAAATCATTGGCATCCAACAAGTCCTGGGGAACTGCTCTACAAGCTTTGGCTACTGCAGCAGCTTGGAACGAGACACCAACTACACCGGAGGTCAAACAGGGAGGTGAGGGGACAACGGGTGCAGAAAATTTAGCATCATAGACAGACGTAAGCAGAAGCTTCAAGGTTTTGTTAAAGCTCTATCCTTTGCTACGGTTGTGATGACAAAGGAAAAAAGGGTCACCATCTCTAGGCAACAGCACAATTTATTTAGGTTGTTTAGGTTTGAGAACCGCTGGACTAACAAAGCGCAGCAGAACTGAGGTGGCTTATAGGGCATAGCAGTTTCGGCCACTTCCTGGTTCCACTTCAAAATACTCAATGCATTTTTCCCATTGACATTTCCAAAAATATTTATATCAATTAATTTAAGCCTAGAATCAAGCCATCCAGGGTCCTGGTGAATCATGACCATTAAACATTTCTTTCTGTGATTTTTTTTATTTTATATTTAATTATATGATATACTATATTTAATAAATACCCTTTGTTTTGCCGTTTTCAAAAAAGTTTTTTCACAGAATCAAACGTTTTATGGTCATTATTCACCAGGACCCTGGATGGCTTGATTCTAGGCTTAAAATGATTGATATAAATATTTTTGGAAATGTCAATGGGAAAAATGCATTGAGTATTTTTAAGTGGAACCAGGAAGTGGCCGCAACTGCTATGCCCTATACCGGTCAGCATGTCATGGGTGAAGACTTACCTCCTTGCTTTTTTTTGCTGCCTCCACTATTCACAACATAGGGTCCCGAGTCTGACACAGACAGCTTCCTCTTCAGCAGACTCCCCTTGTCCTGATCCCCAAGCTGAGGGGCGGAGCAGACTCTCTTTAGTCCCTCCTCCCCAGAGCTGAAGCCATGGGTTCGTAGAGAATGAGCTCGGCTCAGCGCCGGACGCTCCAAGCTCTCAGACCGTCCAGATCTCTGAGAAAACAAGAAATGGAGAGAAAGAAAGATGGTTGATTTATTAATTATCACACTATTATAAACACACGGTAGCAATAATTGCATTGAGCTTTCATTTTAATTTGCTTTACTTAGACAGGACAGTAGAGACAGGAAGCCACGGGTAGAGAGGGCGGAGAGTTGAGTTGAGTTGAGTTGAGTTTAACACTCGCTTTAGGGTCCAGTCTCAGTAGACCTACCTTGTGGTTGTCAGGATAGTTGTGTGCTGAAGCAGCACGCACTTGGTGCTGGTGTTGGACTGAGCTCTGTTGCTGAGGCTGGTTCTCAGCCTGGGCATCAACCACAAGGGTTTTACTCCGCAGGTGAGGAGAGGTGCTCTGTGCCGTTTCCCTCAGGCCAACTTTGACATTCTCCCCCGCAGGAGACAGCAGGTCAAACAGTATCTGTTAAAGAACACTTTGTTAGATATATATTCCAGTGCAGGGGGCAATCCCCAAATGTCTTATTTACAGGTCACAGTCATCAGAGAGAAATTCTAGTCAGAAAGTCTATCTTGGATTATTCAGCGAACCTTTCTAACTGCTAGAAAGAATATACACCCCCTAAAAGGCACACTGATTAATGTATACATGTCACAACAACACAAGTAGAGGCTAAGCAGCATTAGTAAGTATAAAGATGTTGTTGTGAACGAATCACAATATTATACCAGAGTTAACAGTGTGGAAGGTACATACTGCCGATTGAACAGAGATCTTCAGTGTTTCACTTATGTAACATTTGAACATGTACTGTACATAATTGCCTTACAAATGGGATTAATGCCACTGCGAGCAGAGTCACAAGATCCACTAGCAGTTTCTGGTTAAGATGACATTAATGCTGATCTGAAACATTTACCTAGCTAACATGCAACCAGAGAAGAAAACTTGCCAATACAACATGTTATTCGATGTGATATCAAAAGATATTACATTTTTTCACCGTATCTTTCAACAGTGCAAGAACAAATAATTAGGAAAATCATCTCCTTTCTATTTTTCATTAAATAAACATACAGTACACTATATACACAGACACTCTCACTGGAGATATTGGCACCATTTATTTTTGATATTTAGTTCTTCATTATCACTGGTTTGTCTTACTCGTGCGTTCATGAAACATGTTCTACAAGTAAAGGAAAATATAATTTGCACACAAGTGCAGCACTCCAACGTAATACAACACAACTGCTATGTCATCACTTAAACTATTACATTTAGTTGTAAGGCCAGAATGAGATCAGGCCTCGTGCCATCCTCTAGTGGCCATCCTATAGAGCAGGACAGATTCAATTCCTTTGCACATGCCAACTGTGACGACAGGCAATCGGTTCCCTTTCTGGGTACACAGCAGCAGTCTTGTATGGTTCATGTTCAAGAACCAACAGAGAGGCACTTCAAAGACTCCTGGCATCGTATCAAATGGATTCAAAAAGCTCAGGTGAACTAAATAACTTCTGTGCAGCAGTGCGTCAGTGTTATGCAGATAGCACTTATCCACATAATAGGTTAATTACACTTTGCTTACAGGTACAGGAAGCTCATTCTTCCACAGTACCTGAATAAGATTCTTTAAGCTTGCTCCCCACCAAACAGACTAGTACAGACTGGCAGTCGATTAGTTGGTTGAAAGGTGTGAAACAAAGTGGCTGAATGCACCTGAGAGCCGACACCGACAGACGACTACAGTACTGTGGTGCTAAAAATAGCCTATGGCTTGATGTCATTTTTCAACAACAAACACATGAACATGTGCATAGCATACATAAATAATTTGAGAAATTATATAGATAACTACTGCACTGCAGGGTGCTTAGGGCAAACACCAGCTGACAGCTGTTGTTTGAATGAGACGAGCCACATGCACGAGCGCGTGCACTGTCCCACGCTTTATGCCTGCATTTAGCCATGGATATGCACTGTATTCAGGTCCCCGGCCCGCTACCCCTCCTAGCAGCCAAACCAGAGAGCTCTACCTCCTCTCCGCCAGCCCGACAGCAAGCTCGGTCGGCTTTCGATGCTTCCCTACAACTTTCGACCCGCCACCACAGTGTACCCACCACACATTCAACAGCAGATTATCGGCAACAGACGCTATCCAACACTCCCCGCCGACGTTGGTGCGGTGGGGAGCTACCTTTAAACTCAACTCAGTCAAACATTAAAGAATGACATGGGCAAACCTCACTTATCATCACACCACTTCACCTATTCCTTTAACGGCTTAACCCTCTATACTTGGTAAACAAATACTTAGCTGACTGGGGTTGGCCCTGTACTTGGTCCGGTCTTTTTCCCCCCTCTATATCTTTATGCCAAAAATAGACGAGCTCACAATGCATCATCGGCTATTTTCAGCGTATGTTCCCGCAGAATAGGGATGTTAGGACATAAGTTGTTAAATTTCCTCACCATTTCAACCTGTCGTCTAGCCTGGGGGAAGTCCTTGTCTACAGCCAGGCAGTGGAGGAAGACCTGGAGAGACTCATCCACTTGGCCCATCGTCTGGAGAACAATAGCCTTCTGATACAAACCCTGAGAGTGAGAGAATACACAAAGAGAGACATAAGTATTTATTTTTTGTTTAACTGGGTAAGCTTGATCTGCATTAGCTCAAAATATATTTTCAGAGTCCATGTATATTTTCAACTATACAATATCTATACATATACATATCTATACATATCTGTGAAATATATTTAAATGAATATATGTTGGCATGGCCTTGGCAGTTCCCAACTTCCTACTCATAATAGCTGCTCCATAAACAGGTCAGATGGGTTTATCTGTCCCAGACAGTTAAGCTAACACCTGAATTTAGAGTCAAGCTGTACTTGGAGAGGATCAGACAGAAAGCCATAGATGAAATAGTTCTAGAACTGGCTTGTGCAGTTGTTTGTTCCTAATAATCTTAACCCATTAAGACCTGAGGCCGATTCTACAAATGCCTTCTAAACCAGCAGTTCTTTCAAGATCTTTCAAAAATGTACAAAAATAGCAGATGTACAAAGCTCGTAGCTCTATTTTTGAATAGCCAACACAAAATTTCTAAAATGACAAAGATGCTTTCCCGGTTTTAATGGGTTAAATAGGTCACTGTATCAAATATGTCTAAAACTTAAAACATACAAGATGGAGATTATGCAAAGTATATACCCATGAGAAATCTCAACTCCACCACTACAAAGTCATCACATCTAGGCTACAGTTGGATGTTACATTTAGGCCTGCGTTCCTGATTCCTGAAACTAGCAGCCATAATGTTCATCTTTACACAGACAGGCTATAACACCATATGTAGGCCTGACACTCTGTTGTAAGTTGTACTGTGCCTGCTAAGTCTTAGAAAAAAGAAGAAAAAAAAAGTGAGGAGTCAGCTGGACACCTAATACACCAAAAAGCCAGAATTTCCTTACAACCTTGTTGAGCAACATGTGAATTCTCACAACTGTAATCTTATGATCAATTGCTTGCACCTTAAAGTTTAAACCATAAAGGCAATGAGATGGAATGGCTCTGTTCCTGAGCAGCATAACTATAAATACTGTATCTGCTATTGTGAATGGTGGGGTACTAATACTAGACAGACTATCTACACCAAAGCTACTTGGTCTGACTTGGTCACAGGTGCGTAGTTTGAAAATCACCTGCACACTCTTGTACACTAGCTGAATATTTATTGTAGCAATGTTTCAGTCAAATACCTTGATATGCCCTAACAAGGACTTTTATACTGTGGGTGTTTTAACTCTTAAGTGAAAGAATGCCTAATGATCACAAACTGATTATGCAATGGGACTTGTCTGCAAGGACCATCTAAAATTCTAATTTCTGTGGCACTTGTGCTGTGTTGTTCTGCTTTGGGGCATCAATGCCTGCTCCAGTGACCTACCTCTGCAGACTGTCTAGACGAGAGATAAACTTCTGTGTCCTCCAGAGCCAGACGGTACTGTCTCAGAGCCATGTACGCTTCTGCGCGAGATAACCGTGCCACTGCCGCAGGCCCTGGGTCTGCTGGGAGATAGGAAGAGATGCTGAAAGTTAGACTTTTTATTCAACATTGAAAAGGAGAGAGATTTAGAACTCCTTCTGAAAACGTTTTAAGCCAGGGAGAAGATATTGTGTTTAAAATATTGTGCTTTGTTACATATCATTTGCCAGATAAATCAAGTCTTTTTGTGCTTGCAATTATTCTTGAAGAGGGGCAATCCACACCCATGATTTAACAGGCACCCACAGACAAGCTACGTAAAACCCTACTGAGTGCAGGCTGTACATGTGGCAAAGTTTGCAAGAATCAGCGTAGCCTGAAGATCCACCAGGCCAAATGAAATGTTTGACTGGGAAGCAGGTGGTGCAACGCACAGGTCCACCTGGTGAGACGGCCCGGAGGAGTCCGGCCCGGAGTCACCCCACAGTGCCCAGACCCTCCACGCTCCACAAGCCCCAGCCTATGTCAGGCATTCAGAACCTCGCCGGGTCATGTGGCCTACTGCCTGGCATTCAGAACATCGCCGGGTCAAGTGGCCTACTGCCAACAAGAAGAGACTGCATAACAGAAGAGCCATCAAAACATCACTGATGCTGCAAAGGCATAAAGATGGCTGTGGATCAAGCGGAGGGATCCGTGGACCACACAAGCTACTTAAGACACAACCCCGGCTGGGGCGCTCGAAACACCCATCGAACCCAGGATACATCACTGATGATGTGCCTAAGTTGCACCCCATATATATATATTTTACACACACACACACACACACACACACACACACACACACACACACACACACACACACACACACACACACACACACACACACACACACACACACACACACACACACACACACACACACACACACACACACACACACACACACACACACACACACTAGTTTTCCCAAGGTCATGAATTAAGACAAACACATGACATAAACTATCTAAATGTCAAAAACACTCGTTTTGCTGTAGTTATCTACAACACGAGAGATAAAACAGTGTCACCGTCTTGTCAGTCTATTTACCCGAATCAATATTATTGCAAAGGCTTTCCTCAAGGTGCCAGACGTGCCACGTTAACATTCTGGATTGCTGCAGTCATGGTCATGAAATCGACTTGACGATTGACTGACAAAATTACTTGACGACTCATTGTCATACAAATAATTGCGATTAACGATTTAATTGTGCTTTTGGCAGTGGACATTGGGACATAAATAAAAGTTACATTCTGTTTGCCTTCTAGACTTTGTAATCAAACAATTCTTTCAACGCAAGCTTGTAGATTTCCAATTTCCGCTATTTTTGGAAAATGCTTGAACATGTATGAACCTTTTTCGACATGGAAACAATTATGACGATTATACAAAATAATTGTGATCAGGCGATTATGTAATACTTGTGACAGGCCTACTCATGTCAATATGTCTGCATTACACAAGGCATGTGCATTAGAGTGCATGAAGAAGTGATGCTCTGTGAATGAACAGCATGTACTGTATCTTCACATATTCCATTTGACCTAATTCCAAAGTTGTCCTGTACCAAGATAAGAGCACATACTGTACCTATCTGTTGTATACGTGTCAGGGAGAGTGTGAAGAATTTGTGTCAGGATGATGCAGTTGAAGTGTTTGCACTTTGCGGGCTAGTCTTCCATTGCTAATCCTGTGTGGGCCGTGCCCACTCTGCCCATGTTTGGAATAAACAGGTCAAAGTCATTAAGAGACATCATTTGACACAGATGCCTAGCATAATTCCAAAAGCCAGGCTTTAGGTCCTCCTGATACATTGACAGGTGATTATTACTGTATAAATAAGTTACACTTTTAAGAAGTAGATAGATACAACAAATACCAATTCTACATTACCAACAATAAATTAGGGTCGAATTTACCTATTGAGCTGTATCTCAGCCTTTGAGCGATAAACAGCACATAACTTGTGTGTCGACAAAGACTAAACGTGCCCACCAAACTGTGGTGTACTGCACGCGACACTGCACTCACTGACCGCTCCGATGAATAAATGGGACATTCTGCAGACTACGTACTTTTACTTTTGGTACTTTTAAGTATATTTTGATGGCACTTTAGTACTTTTACTCAAGTACAGTACATTTTCAATACAGGACTTCCACTTATATCTACATTGCAGTATTGATACTTTTACTTAAGTAAAACCGGTGAGCACTTCTTCCATCACTGACAGTATGTGTGGGGAACTGTGTGCAACTAGGAGGGAAATGTGAAAAGCCTAATTTCAAATACTTTAATGCACAATATCAATGAAGTATTAGTCATCTTTTTTTTAAAGGATGAAAGGGCTACCCTCTGGTCTAGTCTACACAGAGAAGTCAAGTGCCACACCTGCTGCTCCTTACGACTATGTTATAACTGTCTGGTTTCTTCTGGAAAGATGAATCTGATGCACTTGACAAACATTACATTGTGTGCTTAGTCATCACTGCACCTCCAGCCTCCATGCCTCCATGCCTCCATGCCCTGCACGCTAGGCTGTTACAAAGGCCAGTTTGCATTTGCATGCATGAATGCATCATGTTGTGTAGACCAGGACAACCAGTCCTACACACTTGGCTTTGACCCTCACCCTGCTGGTCCAACAGACACTGTGGATATTCACACGGTGCACAGAACAGTGGATCACTAAATGTTTTAGCAAAATACTAATACATAAACCCGCTGCCTGACCCCCTAATAATAATAAGTTACAAAACATTCACTGCTAAGTGTCACGACCTGCCTTATGCAACGCGCACGTACTGCGCATGTCACGCTGCTCCCTGTTAATTTCATAATAGGGTCGCACGAGGGTTACATGACTGACAGCCAAGAGAGATCTACAGCTACAACAAGAGATTTTACATAATGTTGATCAGTAGAACTGGAACGTGAACAGTACTTTAAAGCTAAAACAACAGATCTAGCTTGTAGATCTGTTGGTTTTGACAAGTGACACACCACCATGGTACACTCACACTTACCAGATGATGCTATAACATGGGATGCTAGGGACACAGCCTTGTCAATGTGTTTTCCTCTCGAGAATTCCTCTATTTCGCTAATACATTTACATAATTCCGTCTCGCTGGGGAACCATTTGTCCAACAGTCCACACAGGACGACATTGACTCTAATAGTGTCCCCCTCGGTGGATGATGATGATGATGATGCTGCTATCTGTCCCACTGTCTCATCGCTGCACACCTTGCATCTGGACAGCATCCTCCGTTCTAAGCACCGTCTGCAGTAAGAATGTCCACATGCCACGGTCACAGGCTGGGCTAGGAAGCGATGACAACAGGGACAGTCAAACACATCATCCTCCTCACCATCACCATCCTCCTCATCCAGGGTGGTGGAGGAGAAAGCATGGCGGTGTGGAGGAACGTGATTCTGCTTCTTCTTCTTGAAGTTGTGCAGGATACAGTCCACTAAAGTGCCCAGGTGCTCCGGCCGGACGGAGCCGTACCGCATCGCCATGGAGAAGCAGTCCACGGCCTCTTTGAGGCGGTTTTCCGTCGCCAGCGCGTCCGCTTTCTGCAGTATGAGTTTATGGTGGTCAACGTCATGGTGGTGCTGGTCGTCCGGTGGTTCTCCTGCTCCCCCCCAGCAGGAGTCGGTCTCTTCCGAGTCGGTTTCGATGAAAAATCCGGCTCGTTTTTTATCCGGCGGCGCGTCCTTCGGTTCAGGTGGCGTGAGAGACATTATTATTAATGTCTGCTATATCTAGCTACTATCTCCGGTTCGCTTGTCCTCTGTGTATCCGTCTAGACATTGGTATAGATTTGTTTTATTCTGAGCGTTGACACAGCAGCCTGTAGAGAGCCTATTCCATAGGATAGACGCGGATACCCTTACCAATCCTTACATAAAAAAACATGGCGTCACGTCACATGAGCACCCGGCGCCGCGCGCTGATTGGACGAGACGCCTCGATTACAAAACGCTTGTGGATGAAAGTTTCATAACTACGGAAACGACGTAGGAGACGCGCTCATTTTACTCAAGTACTGTACTTATGTTATATGTACAATTTTGCGGTGTTTTTTTTTACTTTACTTTACTGGAGTATTTCCAATTTTCTGTTCTTTTTACTTCTACTCCACTACATCTCAAAGGCAAATATTGTACTTTTTACTCCACTACAATTATTTGAACACTAGCTTTAGTTACTAGTTACTTTGTACATTTTGATTATTATTACAAAACATACATTTACCCACTTCAGCCCTATATACACATCGGCCATTTGAAAATAGCTGATCTACAAGCTCACAATGCGTTGCACCATTGTTCTGTGCACGGCACCGTCGTACGACGAGGTATAAATAAAGGAAGCTGCACTTCCACATGGATGAAGATGGAGGGAAAGCAGGGTATGGCTGTGTAGTGTATGTAAAGAAGGAAAGGTTACATATGTAACGTTCAAGGCACACTGTAGCCGAAAGTTTGATGCGTTCAAGTGAAGTGAGACAGAGATCAGAAAAGTGTGTGACATCTCTTATTTTAATTTCCTGAACCGATTAATCTGACAAAAGTCCCAGTTAAAATATAGTATATATATAGTATATATATTTATTTTAACAAGGGTCACACTTGCAAATTTTCATGCACGCATGCAAATTTGCAATTTATGCTTAAAGGTATGGTAAGTGATTTTCTTTAGTTAAAATAAGTGTTAAATAGCTCTATATTCTGATAGTACTCTAGTACTAGATAGTATTGCTATAGAGTGTTTGTTCAGTAGAAGGCGCCTCCTTGTCTCTCCAGCTCTTTATAAAACAGAAAATGCATTTCCGTTTCAGTTTCAGTTTCATTTCCAATTTTATCCAATCAGGATAGAGAACTCAATCAGGATATAGATAAAACAAGTGAAATTGGAAGTGATAACACTAAGAAATGAGTAGGCAAAATTGGAACTGGAACACTATAAAAATGAAGCTTAAAATGGGTACTTTCTCCTGATTGGCTGAGATTTTGACACCTACCGAAAAATGTATTTTCTGTTTAAAGAGCTGGAGAGACGGGGAGACTGCTGTTACTGAACAAACACCCTATAGCAATGATTACTATCAGAATATTATTTAACCTTTAAACAAAATACTTTTTCTTTTAACCAAAAAATATCACTTACCCTACCTTTAATCAATGTAATATAACTCATACATTAATTCATCATCAACTCATCATTCATTCCTGGTCCTCACCATTAGTCCGTGACTTAAACAGGTGTAATATATCGTTAGTTAACAAAGAAAGAAAATAATAAAATAAAATAATAACTCCCCTAATCATTAGAGCCTAATGGATGCAGGGAAAGAAGGATGCATGGATTGGATTGGGGATGACAGGAGCAGAGAGGGGAGGGAGGGGAAGTGGGCGGGACTGTGTGAAGCAGATGTATTGATGAGCAGCCTGGATGATAATCAGTGGTCAATTAGCAGGGTGATCCATACACTCTGACCTTTCCCTGGGCTGCGTGTGTGCGTGTGTGCGTGCGTGTGTGCGTGTGTGTGTGTGTGTGTGTGTGTGTGTGTGTGTGTGTGTGTGTGTGTGTGTGTGTGTGTGTGTGTGTGTGTGTGTGTGTGTGTGTGTGTGTGTGTGTGACAGTGTGAGTGTTTATCATTATGCCTAGATACAGACAAACACTGTACAGTATGTGTGTGTACATTGTGCACATACATGTACAGTATGAGTATATGTCTGTATTAGCGCACGCATGCATACACATACACACACACACACACACACACACACACACACACACACACACACACACACACACACACACACACACACACACACACACACAGCTCCCACACTGCATGTCTTTACATCCTGGGCATTAGTAAACCAGTGGTGCACGAGGACAGGGGTAGAGGAGCTGAGGACAAACTTTGAACATCTTGACTCAGAGAACCCACACTGTGTCAGACATGGTTCAAATATCTGATTTGGCTCTGCTGCTATGTCTTGCTACACTTCATGTAATATCCATAGTTTCCTCAAGCTCAATACCAAGAAAACACAAGTATTGACACAGGACAAAACCATTGCCACTGCGGAGCTCAAGGCAGTCGAGGACTTGTGGAAAGAGTGTGGAAATCAGACATGGGAGAAGACCTCAAGAGGCGGCTGTTCGTAGCTACAGTGGAGTCAGTACTGCTGTATGGGGCTGAGACACGGACCCTCACAGCAAAGCAGGAAAGGGTCCTGGATGCAGTCTACGCCAGAATGCTACAAATGGCACTAGGTGTCACATGGACGGACCACATCAGAAATGTCCTCACCGACGTAGATGCACGACAGCTTAGCTAACTTTCTTTCTTTCTTTTTCCTTTATTTATTCAGGGAAGCCCATTGAGAGCAAGCTCTCTTTTTCAAGGACGCCCTGATATAACAACATAAAAGACATATATAAAAACAACAACAATTTGAATACACACAGCCCAGCCCATACACACAGCCCAGACTGTGTGTATGAAGACAGCGGAGGACTACAGACTGTCAGCTTGTAAATCCGCAATTTTTGGTGAAGCAACTTGGTGTAGAGGGGAAAAAAGCAGTATAGATGCACTCCCCCACTTCTAAAAGTAGCACTACACCCCAATGTAATTATTCCACAGTTCCACTTCCATGGATAAGTGCTGATATACACTGAGTATACTTGGTTAAATCATAGACTAGTGACTTAACCATTAGTTAATGGTGAGGACCAGGAATTAATAGAGTTCATGATAAATTCATTATGAATGAATGTATGAGTTCATCATTAATTCATCATTAATTAAGCTAAGTTAATTATGTGTATGCATTTGCATGCTCAAGTAGCCTGAAGTGTGACCAAAAAAATCATTATTCATATTATGCTTGTCCACCAATTCTGATTGACATCAAAGCATGTTCTGTGTGATCTGACCGCTCCTTCATAGGCTAGCCTACGCCTTGGATATAGACCGTGACATAAACCCTGCACTCTCACTCAGTGTTTAGTCACCGAGATGATGACAGTATCATGTCAATATGCAACTTTTACCGTGAAAGGCCGTTCACACCAAGCACAAGCACTATATAACTATAACGATAACTATAAAGACATAGTTATTAAAAATCCTTCTAACTCAAAATAAATGGGTGTCAGAGTTCACACCACAATAATAAAGACAATGGTGAATGTTATCATTATAGTTATAGCTAATGCTTGGCGTGAACACTGAATAGCCCTTAAAAGCCTGTGCGAATGGGAGGTTATCTGGCTCATGTTGGCTGTTATTTAAGCATATAGGCCAGTTTATTTAAAAGGAAGTTATATAAAGGCTTACGTAACATAAATCAGAAAATATTATTCCATACAGTTGGTGGTGTTTTCTAGGCCTATTCTCAGATAAATGCTACATAATAATAAAAGTGTTAAGTCATTTGTGTGAGTTCATCACTCTTCAGTGTTATGTGAGATGTTACATGGAGGTTCAGTATAAGGTTCAGCAGTTTTATGGGTGGTATGAAACTCGGCTGCAGTTATGATACAGTGCCATGCATGTCACTTCCCAGCATTGCCTATGGTCTCCTAACCCCTTGGATACCCTTGCACCATAATTACCCTACATTACTGTATCACCAATCACAGAACAATAGAAAAAAAGCTTATTTTTAAAAAATGATATGACTCCCATATCTCCCAAATCTTGTATTCCTGTTGTGTCGGAGTAGGAGACCAGAGTCTAAAAGCCCATAGTGGCTCCTAGAATCTGTGATGCTTTCCCAGCTGGAAAGTGGCCGAAAGGTGGAGCTATTCATCCTGTAATCTGCCGATGAGATATTTCGTGTTAAAAGTTGATATTTTGCACCAAGGGTGGCTTTGGAGGATTGGTAGGTTTCATCCTTATTGAGCACAGTTGATCTTCTAACACCAATGTGCTCAGCACATTTCATGGCAGTCTGCTATAAAAGTTTGAGATAACCTGTGTGCAAGTGGAAAGGTGGTGCTAGAGGAAAGGCTGTTTGGTCACCAAAATCAGTAGTGGCTGTCATCTGGGGAGCATGAAGGTGCACAGATAATTCCATGGCAATAGTCCGTTTTTGAGATATATAGTTTGTAAAATGTAAGTGGAGAATTTGACCTAATGGCACAAGAATGGCCATGGAGTCATAAAAAATTATTAGGGGCCATCCTCTGGACTGGAGCTCATGAAGGTGCACAGAAATATCTTTTCAAGATGTTGTTGGGAAATGGAGGACAGATATATGGATGGATGGACGGATGGATGCGTGTATGCCTGTTGCACCCAATATTTTCAGTGGTTACCTTTGGCTGTGTGGAAGTAGTGATGTGCTGCGGCTGCTGCCGCTTGTAGCCAGTCTGTTTAATATTATGTAGCCAGCTAGTCCATTAATGTGTGCAGGTGATAAACTATTCTCTCGTCAACACGAGAGGACATCGGTTGCTCGGTGCGGGAACTCGCTTGCCTACTGGCTCAGTCGGGCAAAATACACATTACGCATGGATGGACATAACATAACCATCCATTAAAACATGTGAATCACTGGTTTCTTTCAAACTGGCCTGAAAAATCATTTATCATAAGGACTGGAGACCACAAGCAGAGGTAAATGCAATTTCCCATAGAAAGGCCTGTGTCATTCACTGCCGCCGTTCTTTTTCTCCTTTGTACATACATAGTGTTTTGTATGTGTTTTTTTTATACTATGTTGATGAATTGAATACATAGGACCACAATGGAAACAAGTCCCCAGGACTCTTGTGTTATCCTTTATGTCTGACTGTACCTGTATGCTGTTTATATTTCTGACTAATAAAGTATTCAATCAATCAATCCTTAGGCCCCTGCTGCTAGTGAGGAAACAAACTTTTATGTACATTATTATAGACAGATAGTTTAGCATTCTATACACTCATAAATATCATTACACTGCTTGGTTGAATGCTTAATTCTGATTGGTCAGTCACCGTATTCAGCGGTCTGTTATTTTTCAGTTATGACCGCTGAACTCAATGACAGACCGCAGTCTAGTCAAATAATCACCCTGTCCACATTGATTATCCCTTTATCCTTCAAATGGCCTTTGGCCACACTGACCACCTGGAAGGCAGTCTTAAAGTTTGCAGGGTTCATAATGAGATGTTCCTAATGCATGTGAAGGGCCACTGGGCTTGTCCTTTAGTTACATCACAACATTTCCAGAATTGTTTACTCTTAAATGTATGGTTCACATTGCATCACTGTTAGTCCTTTTCTTGTTTTAGATGCTTTTTAGAAGCAGTTTGGGACAACGAGCAAGTGTCTCATTATTGGTAACATACGATGAGGATCAAAATAAAACCAAATCTAAACAATTGTCATGCACCATAGTTTGTTGCATGACACCAAACTAATACCTCAGCATGTCAGTTCACCATTGCAATGGAAGCTGTATTTCAACACCATGAAGTGACATTGCCATCTAGTGACCAAAACCAAAGACTGCATCAGGCAAAATTGGTAAAAAAAACAAAAACACATTAATTTCTGGAATGTAATATATACAACTACCTGCATTTTGTAATGTTCTAACTCCTGGTCATAGTGAAATAACAAAAAATACACCAGGCATATTACCAAGTTGTGTGTATGATGCATGAACATAATATTGCAGAATGGTTGAGGGACCTGGAAAACCCTGTTTATAAGATCATAAAGGTCTTGGGGCAGGATTCACGCTAGTCTAGGGTCGGTTGCACCAAGAGGGATTAAAGTTTAGTTTAGGGTTAATCAAGGATTTGTTGATCTAGGATTTACTTTAATTCGAGTTGTGTTGCACCACTTAATTTTAAGCATTGCTTAACAAATCTGTGATTTAAAACTTTAAACAGTGATTATTTCATGGATTAAACTTTGTTGTGTGTCCGCCATCTTGGATTTGCGCTGTAAATAAAAATGAATAATTCTTCTCTTGAGCCAAATATCATTAGAATTACTTTTTTATTCACTTTTGAGATAATGTGGGCAGGCGTGTTAAAAATATCTCCTGCAGCCAAAAATAATGGCTTTAACGAGACGCTCGCTAAAAACAACAGATATATAAGCTCACAACGCGTCACTCGGTGCAGCGCGGTGGGTTTATAGATCTGTTCCCCTCGCGCATCGGCACGTTCATTCATTTCCTGGATATAGTCCAGGCATTTTAGGTCAAAATGGGGGTCAACCTCCCACTAATTGCAACAAAACCAAACTCAGCTGATTTTGTATCCTCAATATGTCCTGAATCACAGAAAAAAAAGTCGCAAGGAATCGTATGAAGGGAAAGTTTTGAAAATGACCTGGCTGTAAGTATAACGCTTTTTGGCCCTTTCTGCTAGATTTGACTATGCTGTATTTGTTCCTTGTAGCAAAACAAGGATACAGAATATCAGTGAAGAATTTATTATGATCACATAATCACACAACTGATCAAGTACTGATCAAACAACTAAATTAAATTATGCGCACACAATATCACACTACAAAATGTCGAAATGCTTAAATAGGTGATGTCACAATTTCCCATTGACGCCCAGTGATTTGAGCATGTTTTCTTGTCTAATTTCCACAAAAAAGGTTCAATACTGCCCACTATCAACCAGAAACGGTTGGATGTAGTACAGCGCTTGTAAAAAGAAAAAGAAAAAAAGCCTTAACCCTTCGAGTGCTATTGCTGCATTTTATGCATTGTTATGAACTAATGTTCAATTTCATATACATTTTTATGTGAAGCACTTTAAGCTGCATTTCCAGTCCAGGAGAGGTATGAAAGTGAAATGAAGTTATTATTATTATTGTTATTATTATTAATATTATTAATATTATTAATATTATTATTATGAAGTGAATTAAAAATGTTTTAGAAATCAGAACTTGGATTTTTTTTTTGTATTACTAAATACCGAAAATTGTCTGGCACTGTCTGGCACTGTAAATTCCACCTGAGGTTTCGGAGGACAATCCCTGATCGAAATATGGTGAACTTAATCATGGAAATGCTGTCAAACCGCAGCTTCACTCTACAGACCAGTAATGGCCAGCACAGCTGGCTCAGATGACTGAGGAATGGTATTCCAAGGGTGTGTTCTCTCCTCAATGCTGTAACATCTACATCTATGACCTACCAGATACAACATGGGCGGTAGTGGCTCAGGGGTAGAGTGGCCACGGTAGAGTGAACTGGAAACCGCAAGGTTCCCAGTTCGATCCCGGGCTGGGGGGCTCCCCCAGAGTTAGTGTCGAAGTGTCCTTGAGCAAGACGCTGAACTCCTAATTGCTCCCGATGAGCAGGTTGGTGCCTTGCATGGTTTCCTCCGCCATCGGTGTATGAATGTGTGTGTGAATGGGTGAATTTAATGCATAATCTATGCTTTGGATAAAAGCATAATCTATGCTTTGGATAAAAGCGCTATACAAATGCACCATTTACCGTTTACCATTTACAACATGAAAAAAATATGGTTATGTGGACGACCTAGCCATCATGCTGAGATGACTAACATGGAAGCAAAGACCAACAGGGTGGCCATAGCTGAATGGGTAGAGAGCCAGCCTCAGAAGCAGAAGGTCTCAAGTTCGATTCCCGGCCCTGCCAAGTTGTTGATGTGTCCCGATGACAATACACTGAACACTTCTGAAACTTAATTTCTCCCACGGGATCAAATACTGTAGGTCTAATTATAATTGAAGGTGATGGAAGACGGTCTCAACCAAGACATGGGCACCATGGTAGCCTACCTCCGCAGGTGGCGTTTGTAGCTCAGCATTGGCAAGACAGTGTCGGCGGCATACCATCTTCGCAACAGAGAAGATGGTATCTTCACAACAAAATGCAGTGCTTTGCATCAACAAAATCACATGCGCAGAATGTATATGAAATGAACATGAAAACCGAGTGCATAGAAATGCATAATGCATAACATACAGAAATGGCACTTGAAGGGTTAAGATTAGTTTCTTCTTCTTTTTTTTTAACAAGCACTGTAATGCATCCAACACAGTTTCTGGTTGATAGTGGACAGTATTGAACCTTTTGTGTGGAAATTAGACAAGGAAACATGCTTAAATCTTTTTTAACATGGGCGTCAATGGGAAATTGTGACATCAGCACATCACCTATTTAAGCATTTTTCAATATGTTCCACCACTGGGATTTCTTAGGACTTTTGATATGTTATAACTAACATATTTATGAAACAAAAAAAGTTATAAGAGTTTCTGTTGCAATTTGTCCTAGGTTAACCCCTTATTATCCATATAATGCCTATACTTAATATGCCTGTTTAGAATGGGCCACTTAATTGCAGCTTTCTTAAGAACCGCTCATCCAAACAAGTTCAAACTTGATACTGCATTTGTCTGGGTCCTCAGCAACACACCTGCCAAATGTCAACTTCATACAGTGTTCGGTTTTCAAGATATATAATTGTATGTGTAATAACAGTGTGGATGGCGGCCATTTTGAAATTTCCCTACATGCAATTCCTTGCGACTTTTTTCCTCTCATTCAGGACATATTTAGGACACAAAATCAGTTGAGTTTGTTTTTGTTGCAATTAGTGGGAGGTCAAGTGCCAATATTACTGGACTAATAGTTTACTTTCCAAAACAAAGAGAAGATGACGCAGCGCGCACGGAGTTCGAATTTTACAAGCCATGAAAAGCAGTTATTATTTCAGTTAATGGAGCAGTATGGAGACACAATTGAAGACAAAAGAACGGACAATGTATCGGTGAGAAAAAAAGAATCAACATGGGAAGAGTTGTGTACATGTTTCAATGGCTCTGCTGGAATTAAGGACAAACGAGATGTCCCCAGCTTGAAAGCCTGCTGGAAAAACTTGAAAGCGAAGGCGAAAAAAGAAGCTGCTGGTGAAAGGAGGGAGACTTTTCTCACAGGAGGGGGACCCCCACCTGGAAAAATGGATCCGTTGTCACAGAAAATCATCGAGATGATGCCACAACAAATAAAGCCCTTATCAAACCTATATGATGATGATGCCCTGGCTGACCAACCCTTACTACTGCTGGTACCAGTGGACCACCTAGCCGACCTACCATCAACGTCCACTTCTGAACGTGAGTTGGCCATAGTTAGCGTGTCAGTTTTAGGTTATGATATTTTAAAAACATGAAATGTAACTTTAAATAGTTTTTTAACTAATGTTATCGTTTAAAGCACAATGTATAGACCTACTGTGTGATACAAGCCATGGCTCATAGTGCTGTGCCTAGCTGTAGAATACAACTCTCGTAGAGTTGTATTCTACAGTGCTGTGCCCAGTGCCACAGCTATGAGCCCAGTGGTGGAAAAAGTACTGTATCAATACTGCAATGTAGAAATACTCTCTTACAAGTAAAAGTCTGAAATACAAAATGTACTTGAGTATAAGTATAAAAGTATTGGTAACAAAATGTACCAAAAGTAAAAGTACTACAATGTTTGAAAATAGTAGATCTACAAGCTCACAACGCGTCGAGATTGTGAGCTTGTAGATCGGCTATTTTCAAATAGCTTAGGTATAAAATAGGGCTAAAGTGGTTCGTGTATGTTTTATAATGTAATTTATATCTGCAAAGTAACTAGTAACTAAAGTTGAGTAAAAGTACAATATTTGCCTCTGAGATGTAGTGGAGTAGAAGTAAAAGTATATTTGGAAATACTCCAGTAAATTAAAGTGCCTCAAAATTAAAAAGTACAGTACTTGAGTAAATGTACTTAGTTACTTCACACCAGTGGTTCTCAAACTTCCATGTCAAGGACCCCGAAAATGATGGGTTTTTTTGGCTGCGGATGCCCGGTCTCAAAATATTTTTGTGCCAGGATTTTTCAAAAATAGTAGATCTACAAGCTCATAGCACAGCACTCGGTGTGGCGCTATGAGCTTGTAGATCTGCTATTTTCAAATAGCCATAGTATAAAATATGGTTAAAGTGGTTAAAATGATAATGATGCCATATTAACTAGTTTTGCTGGGGACCCCCTGGTACCCCCTCAAGGACCCCTGGCCTGGGGTCCCCGGATCCCACTTTGAGAACCAATGCTTTACACCACTGTATGAGACATTGTACAATTGTGCTGTAGGCTACTGTACTAGTTTTTAAATCCTGTTTGTCTTTTTTAGATAACAATGATGCACATGTGAAGACTGCTGCCCTCTCTGCTCCAGCCATCGTGACAAAACGTGTCAGCAGCAATGGAGCAACCCCGGGACAGCCACACACAGCTCAGCATGTCAGCCCCTCAAAGAGCAAGAGGCAGAAAAAGGACACAAATGAATATCATTTTGATGTACTGGAATTGGAGAAAGAGAAGAATCTAATACAGATCGAAAATGCAAAGTTACAGAGAGAAGTGCTTCTTTTACAGAAAGAAGTACTGCATCTTCAAAAAGATGCACTTATGGCTAATATGACAGGCTTACCACCAATGCAATTTCTTCTTAATGAAGTCTAGTGTAAATAGATGCATGGTTGGGAATGGACTAATCTGTTGGTACAGTATTGTAATGAGTTTAAGTTTGCAAATGTAACTACTGAAATATTATAATTGGTTATGTGGATCATTTATAAATGCCAGGTGAAGGCTATGATTTGAATTGAGCATATTTATTTAGGAAAAGGAAGCAAAACAAGGCAACTGTTCTTTTGAGTATGATGACAATAGAAAGCCTTTTATCAATATATAACAAATAGGTATACAATTATATATACTGCACAATCATAGCTGATACATTTATGCTTGTTTGCATTGGCTGGCATACTTATCTGCAGATGTGTGTTAAACTAAACTATTTTGACTATTAATAAATTAAAACATTGGACACTATTTGACATGTTTCATTCAGAGGATCTTCCTCAAACCAAACAGGCGTTGAACAGCGTTCATGGTGTTACACAATAAAATACAGGAAAATATGACATTAACAATTTGTAGCAGTAATATAAGTGATAATTATAATTACAAAAGGAACAATAGGTTCAATAGATTGTTAGAGAGAAGTTCTCATTTAGGCATAGATATGCAGTTTGCTATAGTATATAAACATATACATTTGACCTTTTGTGTGTACATCAATCACACCCTAATTAAGCAGAAAAATGGTTCTCAATTAAGGTCATTCGGACAGCAGTTCCATTTGCAGTGGCAGCAGGGTGGTCCTCCTGGTCATCTTCTCTGTCATCATGGGGACCTTCCGCCTCTTCTGGCAGCTCATCTCCATATCTCTTCCCAAAGTTGTACAACACTGCCACTGCAACAATGACTGTCAATGTTGTCTCTAGCTTTGTTCGAAGCTTGTTCAAGCAGGGAAACCTCCGTTTCCAACGTACAAACGCTCTCTCCACAAGACCTCTTGCTTTAATGTGGCTGGCATTGTACCGTCTCTCTGCTGGTGTTTGAGGGTACAAAATGGGGGTCATCAGGTAGGCACGGCAGGCATATCCATTGTCACCAATTAAGTGGCCTTCAAATGCCTGACTTTCAAGCAGAGCACAGAGGTGGCTGTTATCGAAAATGCGGCTGTCATGTGTTGATCCTGGCCATCGAGCTACAATGTTGCTGATCATGGCCTCCTCGTCACACACAACCTGAACATTAATAGAAAAGTGTCCCTTCCTGTTACGAAACAGCTCTCCGTTTGCTCCACCAGGGTTTTGAATGGGGATGTGAGTACAGTCAATTGCTCCTAGCACTCCTGGAAAACCAGATCTTCTGTAAAAGCCAGCAGATGTTTCTCTTGTTGGAGCGAAACTTATATACTGGTTTTTCAAAGATGCAATTGCTGGTGATACCCTTGCAACAATCCTACTCACTGTTGAATTATGTACTCCAAAAAGGTCCCCATCCACCAGCTGGAAAAATCCGGTTGCATAGAAGCGCAAGGCTATCAGTAGCTGGAGCAAGGGTGGTATAGCTGCATTCCTGTCACTGCCACGTTCAATTGCAGGCCCAATTTTATCAATTATTCTCATTAGAGACTCTTTGCTGAATCTGTACCGCCTTTTAAATTCATTATTATCATAACATTCGACTGGGTTTAGACGGTCCCTTATTTTTCTTTGAGCTACTCTTTCGTTTTCATGAAGCCATCTGATATATGCTGCCATGTTTACATTTAAACCACCTGTACTGCAAGTTTAAAATTAATCCCTTACTGACATTTAAATTGGAGTTTAAAGTAGTGGTGCAACAGGATTAACATTAATCCAGGTTTACTGTGAAAATGAAAACCAAGATTAAAAGGATGGTTTAAAACTAAACCTGGTTAGTGGAAACTAGGTTTAAAGTTTGGTGCAACTGGATTAATAGATAAACCTTGATTTAAACCAGGTTAAAGCTTAATCCCTCTTGGTGCAACCGATTTAGTCTAAGTAGGCAAATAGTTTTTGGCATTGAAACATAAATACATTTACGTTTGCCTTTTGGGCTTTGTAAACAAAACTCCACAGGGCAGATATGACAAATAACTTAAATATACAAAGCTTATTACTGAAATATACAGAGAAATAACTGAAAAGGACTGGTACTTTAGGAGTGCAGGATAAGAAAGGTTGGAGCTTGAAAGGCGAACATAATTATATTCGCCTTTCAAGCTCCAAGCACTCCTCGTGTTAGACTGGACCAGTGCTGAGTAGCCATACAGTACGTGTGGAGGACCCAAAGGCAAGACACAAAGACAGTAATAGGGGTAAAAGGAAATTTATTCGAAACAAATTATGTCTGGGGAAGTCAGTTGGGAGCATGAGGGGAGATCCTGAGGAGGGCGAGAGGTTTTGGAAATCCAGGGAGAAGGGTGGAAGGAGTGGTGGTGGAGCTGGAGACACTGGGTATGAGGAGCATGAGGTGCTGGAACAAAACAGAGAACAATGTTAGCATGAAAAACACAGCTCTACAATATTGAAGTTCTCTATACAACACACTAGAGAGACAGTATTCAACAGCCTGTTACACTGACCACAGTAGACAATTTTAAAGCGTCGGGCATCGATTCTCAGCGTTTTTTATTGGCCAGCTCCTGCTGATGGAGATGTGGAGCAGCTGGGCTGATTGGGACGTTCAAAAAGTAGCAAACTTGTGCCACAAACATCACTGCAATCATACAAAAGTAGCAAACTTGTGCCACAAACATCATTGCAAACAGATATACACTGTATAGTTTAAAAAAACATTCCAAACCCCTAAGTGCTCCCTAAGCGCTGTCTAATAGCAGCACTCACTCACTGCTTTGGATGCGAGCAATTTCTTTCGACAGAATCGGCTTATCTGTGGTGCCCAGCCAACCGCGGTGTGCTCATGCTAGTATAAGAGTGATCAAGTGCATCAATACCACTCCTTGGTGGCATTGACCCACCACCCGACCCGGCAGACGCCTCTTGGACCTGGATGGGTCTTTTTGGCGTTTGGGTGTTACTGGCTGGCATCGAATCTGCTCGTCGGATTGCCCTTGCAATGTTTGTGGTGTACCCACAAATGGAGCGAATGGCAGAGTTCTCCATTGATGGGTTACTTACAGCTACAAAGCAACTCGGCGCCATAGTGGTCATACCCGGCGCATGGTTGCCTTTTTTGTTACCCGAGCCGTCGCACCCAACTTTTTTGCATCCTCGGGGCGGATGAGCCAGGGGCAATTAGCTATCGTCCTGTGCTTTAAAAAGAAGCCGCCCTTGTGCCCCTGGCCAGTGCAGCCTGGGAAGGTGCAGCCCTTGCCATTTTGCGCTCCGGTGACTTAAAATGTTGGGGTCCCTTGTATTCCACTGGCCATTGCAGTCAGGGGTCGTGCATTTGTTAGTTCTGCGGATGTTTGGAGATAGCCCCACAAGTGCCATGATGATGGGAACTGTTGGTTCAGGTGTCAGCTGGAGGGGAAAAAAGACCGAGTTTGTTTAGATACAGAACTCTGCTCTGTTATTTTGTATGAGGTTATTGACTGTTTTATATATTTACACATTTGCAGAGTGCTAAAATTCTGATGGAATCTTGCACACAGCACACTGTTTGCGCACACGGTTTTGCAGCCTCAGGGCGGATGAGCCAGGGGGCAATTAGCTATCGTCCTGTGGCTGAAAGATCACCACAACTTGCAGCACGCTGACACTCTGACATGCTGTGAAGAGAAAGAGACAACAACTCATACAAACGCTGTACACAATAACGCCTTGAGTTAACGAGTTGAGTTTCTTACCGTTCGTTCGTTTGTTTGCACCGCAAAATACGCGTCTCTCCGTCGCGATACATTGTTTGACGCCAATGACACGAGGCAACTCGGCTAAAACGGCGCCATACCCGGAAGGGGCATGGCAGCGCATGGAGGTGACGGATGGTAAAAAGGCTGTTGAAGAGCTTCTCCCAGTTTTTATGGTGGCTGGGCTGATTGAAGAATGAGGCCCAGGTGTGTCTCCAGACACCATGCCACTCCTCCAATCTCCACTCCACCCTCCATTACCAAATAGGGCACTGCAATCACTCAGAGGGTTAAAAACACAATATGAGGCCACATAGGGCGTAACCTCGTTTATTTTATTTTTAATTACAACAATCAACTCTGTCCCAGAGAGAATTACCCTTATGTCTCCCCCCTAAGCCTTGTCTATCAAGGCTTAAATGGTGTACATTTCTATGAACCATGACCTTTCACCTAACAAATTACTCAGTAGGTCAGTTTACCGTTGCTATGGAAACCATGTGTGTCATATTCTATCACTGATAAACATACGGTAACATTTTACTGTGGCAAATTGGAGAAACCTCACTGCAAAATAACCTACACAACTCAATACATAAGACGCTGGTTAGACGGAGAGTGGACAATGTTCAGTCAGGTAGTGTGAATCTCAGCAGGTCGGCAAACACTGCTGATTATTCCTTGAACCATGCTGGAGAAGGCAGGAGCGATGGTGGCTGCTGCGCTGCACTCTTCCGCTGTCCCAGGCCTGACGAAAGGAGGCAGTCGTGTATCAGAAGTTCAGAACTATCCTCTCTAACACATTATTTAGGCGCCTACAGCAAATATAATACCCCCAAACCAACTGCGAACAACACCCGGTCCTGGAGATTGGGGCCTAGGTGCTCCAGACAACTGCAACATTGAGTATTTTATATCTTCGTCAGCATCTCTCAGGATCGCAATCACACACAACTGTAATCACTTATCCAATCAATGAGTACACGCAAGGTTATGGTTAATGACTCCCACACAGCTCATTCACAGCTAATTCACAACTCACACGCACGCACGCGAGCGCACGCATTCACGCACGCACGCACACAAACAAACAATCAATCACATATTGTTTTTATTTAGTTTGCCATCATATTGTGTTTTGTTTGCTAATTTTGGAACCACAAATCAATAACATGTATTGATTGATTGAATACTTTATTAACAGTTGCAAATAGTACAGTGGTGGTATGATATTACAATGATTGCTAAAGGATAACACAAAAAGCCATTGGGGCTTGTTTCTGGGTAATTTCTGGTGTTAATCTTAAAGGACTTTTCTAGGACCATGTTACAAATTGCAGATAGGTGCTCTTTACTTTGGTGTTCTAGTTTTGTTGATTGGATCCTCTCCAATATAAGGTGGTGAGGCTTGAATGAGCATGTCAGGTGAGTTCTGTTCATCTACTGCTTCGCCCCACTTTTCATGGTTTGTAGGAGAGGTC
The DNA here is from genome assembly GCF_963280865.1 of Gymnoscopelus braueri. Taxonomy (NCBI): domain Eukaryota; kingdom Metazoa; phylum Chordata; class Actinopteri; order Myctophiformes; family Myctophidae; genus Gymnoscopelus; species Gymnoscopelus braueri. The sequence goes on along the minus strand of NC_137604.1, from coordinate 30,848,769 downwards.
TGTAACAAACTTCTGCCAAGTAATGACCTGCCCTGATGAGTCTCTTTTAACAAATCCTACACGGACTCAATTTGTTCAGTTTCCCTTAACTGTTGACATGGCAGTCTAAATATCATAACCAAGAATGCACTGGTTAAAATTAAGAGAGAGAGAGAGAGAGAGAGAGAGAGAGAGAGAGAGAGAGAGAGAGAGAGAGAGAGAGAGAGAGAGAGAGAGAGAGAGAAAATGGATCAGAATTGTTGCTGAACTATCTGAATAACATTAAACAGCAAACCCTGCATGGTGTGTGTGTGCTGCAACAACTAGTTATCTAAATTATGGCAAACAATAATGATCATATACTATTCTAATCAATTGATTACTTGATTCTATTAACCATATGATTATGATTATGTCACTCACAAGTTACAAAGTGTCGCATTGTGTCCTTGTAGATCTGCTATTTTGCAGTTAATGAACAATTCTACCAATGATTATATCCCCAAAATCAGGACACTTGTTAAAGTGTCATCATGCATGTTTTGTGGTGCCCAGGCAGCCCATATGCATATGGGCTTAGAGGACATTGATCAAACTAAATAGTAATATATTGGCAATCTAAGAGTAGGGCCTACTTCCGGAGAAGCGGACTGAGTGGCCCTGTCTTTCCCTATAGGACTGATCGTGGGTAGCTACCTGGGATGTAAGTTGGGGCTTGATCAACCCCGGCTGGGTCACCTGGGCGAGGGTGTATGTTGCGAGTCCCGAAACACCCTATGACCCCAGGCTACAACACTGATGATACATCCCATCACATATTGTTTCAGTCACAATGTTATTGTTTACTGACCTTTCAACATGTTCACAGGGTCATTCATAGCTTGTATTGAAAACACTGAATTACTTTGCTGTTACAATAAAACAACTTATTTGCATGCACACAGTACACACAAATTACAGCCTTCACTGACTATGTACAAGTCAAGCATTTCCTGTTATGCCATCCTCATATAGCCTATAACAGATACATTATCAGATTATTATAGCCTACCCTTGTTTTCTATTCTAGCCAAAGTTCTGATTTCATGCATGCTGACACAGTAACCACCTGCTGCTCCACGGTCTCCAGTGCTGCAGTCCCAGTGTCAGCCTGCTTTCAAGCCTGCACCTCCGCCTGCCAGCATCCAACTTGCTAATCTTCAGTCTGCTGAAACCCAGTTTGTATCCCTCTAACCTGACTGTCCTGACCTGGTACTACCGGCACTAGCCTAGCCGGCATCAGTTCAGGACCCATATGAAGGGTAGGGGGTCTCCAGGTCAAATATGATTATTTTGGGGGGGTCTCTGCCTGAAAAGTGTGGGAACCCTTGTTGGATGACCAGAGACATTTTCTAGTAAGATATCTCTTCTCTACTTTTACTCCAATGTGGCTTTCAGGTACTCTTTCCACCATTGCAAAATCTAGATTTGGAGGAATGTCAGAGAAAGTAAGATTCATTGTTGCTGAGATTGGGTGTTGTAAGGGCATCTTGTCACCACTAGATGACAGGGTTGAGCTGCAAAAATGGTTTTCATCTGGCAAGATCAGAACTGACCCTTCCTGTCCTGCCTATTAGATCATTTCAGACATCTTTGTCGGAATTGATAAAAAAACAAAAAAACATGTAGCAGTAGTGGCTCAGAGCTTCTGCCTGATGACCAAAGCCCTAATATCTCCCCCATCTAAGGGGAAATCTCCCTTTAGGCTAATGGTTAAGATGTTGGCTTTCCTGGCGAGAGACCGGAGTTCAATTCCTGGGAATTACATATTTATATATAGAGAGAGAGAATAACCAGAACAAACTGGTTTTGAATTTATAAGTTGAAGTATAAAAGCTGAGGACTGAATATGCCTCAATAGACTATTACACTAGACTATTAAGGACATAATCAAGCAAAGTGTTTTATTTTAGTTTTAGTTTTTTTTTACTTTTAGAATAGTGTCTTGGTGGTCTAAAATCACCAACCTTCAAATCAAAGAATCAAAAAAAATAATGGGCATACTTGAACGCAACTGAACTTGAAATTACATCTATCTATCTATCTATCTATCTATCTCTTATTTGCCACATTACATGGTATGGAATGAGCTTATATGAGGGAATTTAGCCATTGGGGTGAAATCTTAAGAATTCTGAAAAAAAGGCAGATTTGGTGTTTTGATACTCAGCTCCTCCTGGCAGCATGTCAAAGTGTCCTAGAACGGGGCGCCCGCTGGCCTAGCGGTCCAGGCGCATATCACATACACTGGTAATCCAGCTTGACAGCGTGTCGTGGGTTCGACTCCCGAATCCTGACGACCTTTGCTGTGTGTCACCCCATCTCTCTCCCCATTTCCTGTCTGCCTACTTTCCTATCAATAAAGGCAGAAAAAGCCCCCAAAAATATCTTTAAAAAAATAAGGATCCTGGAACAAGAGAACCTCTAATGCTCCGATGAGCAGGTTGATACCCCCACCATCAGCGTGTGAATGTGTACCACTTAGAATACATGATATGTAACAGTGTGCCACGGAAAACGTTCAGG